>NW_027518683.1:50522500-50836695 GCF_043159265.1 Tasmannia lanceolata | reverse complement strand
AGGATCTGTACATGAAAGTAAGAAAACACAGCAAAACACACAACACAATTCAATTCTATACATGACTGGACAAAATGAGTCCTAACTCTAATGTGACCTGACTCGGACCAAGATGGCCATCCATCCCAGCTGCTCTACGTATCCCGGCCTCGGGAAGAATCGGAGTCAACGTAGTTCGATGCCCTATTCCAAACTACTATGCCTAACCATCTAGAACCGCTATTCTAGACTCGATCCACTAGACTTAACTGATTTTTAAAGCTTTTTTGTACAATTGCTTAAATTCATGTGAGCTGTTGTTTTTAGGACTCTCTATATGCCCTAACTAATGCAAGTTGATTAGCCTTAAGCTAATGCAGGTGGGCCCTATATCCTATGTGTAACTAGGCTATGCATCCTTAAAAAAAAACCATGGGCTGACTATATGCTTCCTAGTCTAGCCATCGGTTCGACTAAATGTCTAACCGATCAACTTGAGGCCTCCTAATTCTAGGGACACTCACACGATAGGACACACCATATCAATACAAATCAGGACAGCCTCCTAACTCTAGGGACACTCACACGATAGGACACACCATATCAATACAAATCAGGACAGCCTCCTAACTCTAAAACACCCCAAAAAGCTAGGACAGACTCCTAACTCTAGGGAAGATCTTTTTGAAAAGGTTTTGAAGAGCTTTTTGTATTTTTTTGAAAGTTTAAAATGTTTATTTTTAAAGGTTTGGCTGGACCTGGGATGTGGATCCCAAGCTGCACTACGTACCCTGTTGAAAGGGATCAAGCCAACGTAGTTCGGAACAGACTTTCCTAACTACTCTGAATGACTCAGGATTTTTAAGATTTTTGGTTTTTGAAATGTTTTTTTGAATTTTCAAGTATTTTTTACTCAAGAGGACAAATCCTATCATCATAAGAGTATGACAGACTCCCGAATGTCCCGCAAAGGTTGGACAACATCCTATGCTTTGCGGGGGAAAAAGACAGAATCACGACTCTGCAAGGGTTGGACAGCATCCTATACCTTGCGAGAGTGGATAAAAATCACATGATTTGATAAGAGGCTGGAAAGAATCCTAACCCCTATGATGATAGGACTGACTCCTGAAAGACTGAAGGACTGACTCCTATGCTAAAGACTGACTCTCTAACTAAGGACAAAAACTTTTATGCTAAGGACAGACTCATATACGAAAGGACTGACTCCTAGTGCACAACCCTAAGAGGGGAGTGTTAATGAGACTAGGTTAGTCTCCTAAAAGAAAACTGACAGCTGATGCTTATGAAACATGGCCTGTCTCATAAACTAAGAGAGGACACATAAAGGTGTCAACGAGACAAGCAAGTCTCCTAAACTTTGAGAGACATTATGACCAATGAGACAAAGCCTGTCTCCAAAAATGTTCGACTTTTCTGCTGAGACATAGCTTGTCTCCCTAAAGATGGGCTCAAGATATCCCTTTCATTGCCCTTGCAATGAATGGGTTTCTAATGTTCAAGGGTATACACACCTAAAAGACTGAGCAAGTCTTTTAAGAGGGGAATGCTACTTGGACTGAGCAAGTCCCCTAATGATGGGCTTGGGCTAGCGCCTTCATCGCCCTGGCGATGAATGGAACGATCTAATGACTTGAGGCTATCTTTATACAAGACAAAAAGGAAGAGGGATACTATATGGACCAAGTAGGTCTCCCTAAAAGATGGGCTTGGGATAACTCCTTCATCGCCCTTAAGCTAGAATAAGAAAATGATCAAACATTCTTCTTGACCAAACCTTAATGATTGTACTAAATTATCTTTCATCCAGAAACTCTCATTTTAGTTAGTTAATGTCACAGTTTGTATTCTTAATTCCTGCAATAGCCAAAAAAAAAAAAAAAAACTAGTTATGACTTAAAATGAATGAACACTAGCACTACCTTGTCAACCAACTACTTCCTACAGCCTGCAAACAGCTCTCCTGTAAGGTATATTCTATGACATCAGCACATTATAGTATGGTCAACTTTTACTGTCAAACTAAAAGTGGAAAAGAAAGAAAAAACAAATCCTTAGAACTACACAACTGTTTCAACATGGACATATCTTCTGTTTAGGAATATAAAGATAAAAGTGACATGATACAAATGTTATAATAGAAATGGCACTCACAGCAACAAACAGTGAAAACTCCAAAAACTATACAACTAGGATCAAAGAAAATGGGGCCTTAAATGACAAATCAAAATTTTAAGATAGCAGCCTAATGAGGTACTTACCTAAAGGCACAACAATTCTTCTTCAAAATCTCTCATGTACAAAAATGAAGCCAAACGAGGACTCTGAGTTCATTTTTTTTATTTGCCACAAGAAATCACTTATAATCAAAAATAACAATTGTGTTAATGATAGTGTAAATAGAATTACCATAATCCTGTTCAGTCCATAACACATGCTCCTAATCAAAATTATACTAGTATCATTTCCACCTCTCAAATCAGCACAATATAAATGAGCAACCATAACTTTCACAACTCTTCATGATCACAATCAACTTTATTAAGCTATGCATACATCAGGACTAAAGGAAAAACTACACCATTCAAGTTCACTATCACACTATACTAAACACTTCCTATCATTCATGAATGTGAAATTGCATGCCCTACCTTATCGACATGCCCCATGAATAAACAGTTCAAGGGACACTCTTATAATTATAAATGTTCATTTAGAACAATGAAACAGGTTGAGTTTTTACGATATCAAAGTAAGAAAGTATCAACTGTGGTTATGAAAACATAATGATATATGGAAATAAGCTATTCAAAAGTATATGAGCAAGTTGATCTTTCCTTACACATTACCAGATGATAAATTAGTAATCTAAACAATTTTTGAAGTAAAATGTACAAATCTAAAGTAACTATCTCAATATAACAATTAGTCCTTATTTATATTCGACCATATACTGGTAAGCAATATCAAATATTAATCTCAAACTATTCCAAGAATTTCAGAAAATAGTTCAGCACAATAGAGGATTTAATGTCCAATACATAGCTGAACCAATACCACTTCCTACTAAATGTAATGATAAGCTAGGTTTGGGTAGGTAGCAAGACATGGTTAGGTTAGTTAGGGAAGTGATAACAACATCACCATGCTTTTAAAATTTCCAATAAGACATTTCTTTTTATAGTAATCAAGGAAACTTTCAAATGCATTTACTAGATAAGACAGACACAGTCCACTAAAACAGCTATAACTTTTTAACCACTGCTCCAAAATTCGACCACGAGTACTTGTTGGAAAGATCTAAAAAAAACCTAAAACTTTGTAGTTTACCATGTTTCCTAATTATGTCATTTACTAACCCAAAAACGCGATTTAAAACGGTCCAGAAACTTATAGCGGGAATTACACCTGCATCATTGTGAGAAAAATCTACCTGGCCATCAACACTTCAATAATCCTCTTCATTTAATTTCACCTCCTTAATTAACCATTGATAGCTCCTAAAGCAGAATTAAGCAAGAGATGCCAATACCATAAAACATAAAGTAGATAAACTCAACAGTAAACATGGTGAAGCACATGTCAAACATTGACACTACTGTGTGTGAGCAATCCAATTCAGTTCACTTTATTCCTAATGAATTTATACAATTTAGTTTATGTTTTGTTCCTCATTAGCACAACAACACTTATTATAAATATACACCAATTATCCTATGGAAGACATCTGTAATTAATAGCAACATACAGAAGGTGTTGATGAAAACCTTGCCAAGACAATCACAATTAACCTTTAACATTGGAATCACATCAAAAGGGGGTATCTAACAGTCACAGTAGCACGATGGAAACTTGCACTCAAGTTACCACAATTGTTAAACAATCAGACCATGAATCATAGTATTAAGTGAGAATTTAAGGAGATAGAAGATTACCTGAATCCTTTCAAAGAATTGAATGAGCTTTAGATCTCAAATTCTCTTACTGAAGTTCTCAAACTCGAGCGAAAGGGTCGGATTCGACGGCGAGTCACCGGATTCCTGCGGGATTTTCGCCTGGGAAAATGAAAGCTCTCATTTGCTCGGACATTTTTCTCCTCTTCTCTAATGTTCTCCTCCACAAACTCTAAAAGAGAATAACTTCTTCTTCTTCTTTTTTTACAGATCAAAGAGTGAAAATAAACTAGAATTCCGGTTAGCTTTGCCGGAGAAAATGTCCGGATAATGGCCGGAGCTAACAAGTCTTGTTGGAGCTAAGGGGATAATGGAGGAAAAGTTTCGATCCAAAGGTTTAAGCTAGGAAAATCAGTAGATCTAAGGGTTTCAAAGAAGAAATAGCAGATTTCCTAAAGCAACAACAAAGCAAAGTGACAAACCAGGACATACATGTAAAAAGGAAAGGACGATGCCGGCCGAAAAATGTGACCGGAATTCATGAAGATCCGCCGGATTCCGGCGAGATCTCGCCGGAGAAGATGAACATGAGGTTAGGGTTTCAAAAGGATTTCTAGATCTCTCTCTACATTTCTCACTCTCTTAATTTTTCTAAAAAAAAAAATGAAAGGATCTTGCAATGAATGAATCAGATCTTGATTATAGAGGAGAAAATGAAGCGGCTATGGTTATAAATCTAAGGGTTTTGCTTGAACCTAGGGTTTAAGATCATGAAAGGGAGAAATAGAGGGAGCACAAGGTAATAATAGACGAAGAAGAGACCATGGCCGGAGGTTTGGCGGAATCCGGTAGATCGTACCGGAGAAGAAGGTTAGAGGTTTGAGATTTTTATCTTGTTCTCTCTCTCTCCCTCTCTGAAAAAAATCTAAGAAAAACTCTAATCCTCTTGATAAATGAGGATTAAGCTGATATATATAGAAAATTTTTGGTGCTGATATTGGCACTACTGGAATTGATGGGCGCGCGGTTGTGCGGATTTGATAAGCGCACAATAATATCGTGTCCCGCTCTGCCACATGCCGTGACCCTTCCAGGATAATTCACCCCCCTCTTCTAGTTTACACTATGGTTCTCTCCCGGCTCGTTCGCTAGGCAAACGGGCTCGGATTCTGGCAAAATTTTGCAGGGAACTTGGTGAGACTCCAAGCTAGCTTAGGGTGGAGTTTGGGGCCTTAACTCATTGATTTGATCGGGTCTTGCACAAAATTGGAAGGTTTAGGGCACGGTCAAAATGGGGTGTCTACAAGCCCACTCTCCGTGGTGAAGATTGCCACCAAGGTTAAAGGTGATCGGAATTTGTAATCGGCACCGATCTTCGCCGAAGTTAAGAAGATCACATAGTGAAGCCATCAACGAGTCTTTGTTGGTGGAGTGGAGTAGGCCTCGCGTTTTGAGGACCGAACCACTTTAAATCTCGGGTGTACTCTCTTTTGAACTCTAGCTCTTTATTTTGCATTGCACCTCTAGATTTAACTTGTGTGCTCGAATTTCATTTTGATCTCTTAATCTCCAATTTAGGTTTGAGTTTTCAAAAGATTAAAACTTGATAGAAACCTAATTAATTTTCACTCCTCATAGTTGCCGTACTCGGGACCACCCTTGGAATTTCAGCCATCGGTTGTCATAATCTCAAACGAACAGGGCCTTAAGCTGCTAGAGATGGTGTTATTTAATCATTTGTACTTGAACACACCATCACTCTCACCCTCACGTATGACCCCACCTTTTCTTTTTCTTGTTTTGGTTGGCCTTACGTGTGGATTGTTAATATCAAAGGGTTGTTAGGTTTAGAACGCAGGACAGTGAGGCAACAGAGTCAGATACTATGTGAAACAACCAATTACTCCAAAAGCCTAAGCAGGTGTTATTTAATAATTTATACTTCAACAGTGAGTGTGTGTGTCTGTTCATTGAAATCCATTCTTTTGCCTCACTCTTTAGATCTCAGTCCCTCCAACCATATTTCTTACACTCATTAGAAGTAAGTATGGATGTGATATGGGGAGATGAGAATCCTTGGACTTGTTTGCAAAAAAGGGGTTGTCGGTTTGGAGAGACATTCTAAAAATGTCTTTTCTTTTCAAGTTAAAGGTTAGATTTAGAGTGTATAGGGGTGATAGAATATCATTCTGGCAGGATGTGTGGTGTGGGGATGCGTCCTTTAAGTGTCGATTTCCGAGATTATTCAATATGGCTTCAAATAGGGAGGCTTTTGTTAGCGATTGCTTTGAGTGGAATGCGGGTGTTCTTGTGTGGAACCCTGGGTTTAGAAGATCATTTTTTGAGTGGGAGGTGGAATTGGTCTCTAGCCTGTGGGCCCTTCTTGAGGGTTGTTACATTAAAAAGAATGGGGAGGATAAAAGGCTTTGGATTGAGGAACCTTCTGGGACTTTCTTGGTTAAATCTTTCTATAAAAGTATTATGCCCATTTCTAACCCTTCATGTTCGGCAAAGGTATGAAAATTTTATTGCCCACCTAGAGTTTGTATCTTTGGTTGGGCGGTTTGTTGTGATAGAATACAAACTATTAATTTTCTGAGAAACCGTGGTATGTGGCTTATTGATTATTGCCCACTATGTCTGCATGATGGGGAATCTGTGGATAATTTGTTTATGCATTGTTCGTTCACTAGGATCATATGGCAATTCATCTTCATGAGATTTGGGATTTGTTGGGTTTTTCCAAAATCTATTCCGTCGCTATTGCACCAATGGCGAGGGGTTCCTTGGAAAGAAAAAGGAAAAATCTTGTGGAATTTTTGTTTACTAGCTACGTGGTGGTCTATATGGAAGGAGAGGAACTCTACAGTCTTTGAGGGGAAAGCTATGAATCCTCATTGGATTTACTTGAAGATCATTACCTTGGTTATATCTTGGGTGAGATGCCTCCCATCCTTCCGGTTTGTATCGGCTTTTGATCTTTGGGAAGGTTGGCGGGAGGTGTGCTTTAGTGTTGAGCACAGAGATCTTATTTTGCAAAGGTGGAAGCCTCCTGCTCAAAACATGTATAAGGTTAATTTCGATGGTGCGAGTTCCAGCAATCCGAGTCCGGCAGGAGTGGGAGGGGTTTGTCACAATGATAAGGGGGATGTTGTGTGGGCATACTACGGCTCTATTGGTGTGTCTGATTCCTCAGATGCGGAAGTGAGGGCGGCACATTTTGGCATTTTGAATATTGATAGAAGGTTGATGGATCAAACAATTGTTGAGGGAGATTCGTTAAATGTGAATCGTTGGCTAAAAGGTGGGGTGGTTCTTCCGTGGAGATTTCTTTCCATTTTTTATGAGATTGAGAACTTAACTACGGGGCCCGCTATTGGCTTTCAACATGTTAGAAGGTCGGCAAATGATAAGGCGGATGCGCTAGCTAAGCGTGGTGTCTCCGGTGGTTCTATTATGTGGTTCGACCACCTTCCTCCCTGAGAAGGGGTTTTCTCTGTATTTTGTTTTTTCTTCGTTCCTGTTTCTTTCTTGCTTCCTATTGTAGATATGGGTGGTCCATCTCGGCCTCCTAAATTTGCTATATATAATTATTGCCATTTCAAAAAAAAACAAAAAAACAAAAACGACATTCTTCCACCACTTAATCAATTTATTCCCCACCTTGGAAATAGCGAACTCCCTGCTTTCACCCGGAGCTGAACGATTTATTAATCTTCCACAAAACCTATCTTCCCATTTTTCATGGAAATCTCCAGTAATCTTACAAACACATAGAAGAGCGGAAGAAAATGTTTTTTCTATTCTTTTTATTGCTACTGCTCTTCCACCATTCATGCTCTCAAGGTAATTAAAGCTGTTTCCTCTTCAAACATCCCTGTGTATTCTCTTTCAAAGCTTGTTGAAGAGCTTTAGCTGTTAATATCTGTTTATTCAAAAGAGGTTGTTAGTGGCGACTAGGTTAGAGAGGAGGGCTGATTTCAAGGTGACCGCACGTGTGACTGAGGTGAAAAATTCCCAGATCAAAAGATTTCATTGCATGTCTATGTCCTAGATCAATGTAGTCAGATTCGGACCGTCCAACTTCATTGACAAACCTAAAAATGGGGCATTAAAAAACTGTATCATTTTAAAAACTTTTTCATTTATAGTGAGTATTTTGTACCTATATGGTAGAGTCCAGCGAGGTTGCCCACCTAGGCCTTATGTTGTAAGAGTT
This sequence comes from Tasmannia lanceolata, assembly GCF_043159265.1. Taxonomy (NCBI): domain Eukaryota; kingdom Viridiplantae; phylum Streptophyta; class Magnoliopsida; order Canellales; family Winteraceae; genus Tasmannia; species Tasmannia lanceolata. Next base: position 50,828,583 of record NW_027518683.1, on the reverse strand, counting down.
TCTGATATTTGTTAGGCTATGGTATATACTTATAAGTCCCGTCTTAATGGCCCTTCATACTGTGCAGTTCTTTCATGACAAAATACCCTTCTCTTTTTATTAAATGACAAACACACTCCTCCAATGGTAAAAGTCTGGGATGTCTCGGTCGACCTTGACACACGGGTTCCTTGATATAACTTGTCAGCATAATCGGTTCTCAAAATCCAAAACAAACGGGCCTGGTCCGGTTTGGATTGCAAAAAAAATTCTCGAAAAGTTTGGAAAAGAAAAATATTTTTATAGTTTCTCAATTTTTATTTAGAAATTTTTTGATTATATCTCTCAAAATTAAGCATAATCATATCATTTCCCTCTAAAATGTTTTACTTGCAATCCAAACAGGGAATGTAAATTTGAGTCCAGTAATCAGTTTTGGACTTACAATTGGTTCTCAAAATCCAAAACAAATAGGGCCTTAATAATCGGCAATCAAGTCAACTGTGCTAGCTGGACCGAGTCACAACTAAGAAGGTCATCCAACTCGCGTGTTAAAGTACATGTAATTTTTTTAATCTTCTCTTCTTGGGTGCTAATTTGTTTGAGATTCTACAGATTTTTATGACTCATTGAACATCGACTGTGGATCGGAGAGTTCATACTTCGATTCGTCGACCCTTATAGAATGGTATCCCGATCATGACTTCATTGACACGGGCGACAATGGGCAAGTTCTTCGAGACACTCCCTACTGGAGTAAGCAGATGAATTCTCTCCGATTCTTCTCCGATCAAAACAGGAACTGCTACACATTGCCACCCTCAAGTCAAGAAAAATATCTCGAGCCGGATTTTACTATGGTAACTATGATGGGAGATCAAAGCCACCCATCTTTGATCTCCAGTTTGATGGTAATTTGTGGGCCAGGGTTAATTCGTCGCTTGATAGACCCCTTTTATATGAAGCAATAATAGTATCAAAACGTGATAATATTAGTGTCTGTATTGCTCGAACGCGGAATGATGAGCTTCCCTTCGTCTCTACTCTTGAAATGATTTCGCTTCCGTCCCGAATGTATGGTGAGATGGAGAGCAATCATGCCTTGTTCAACAAATACAGAGTGGGTTTTGGAGGATCGGAGGCTACTGGGTGAGTTTTATCTTGAAACCATTGCTCAAAAACTCGAAAACATGACTCGACTGGAAATTTAGTTGACTCAACTCAACTCATTGAAAACTATAGTATATTTTCCTACTAATATATAGAGAAATTCACCTGTTTACAACTAGCATGTTATATGTGAAAACTGGTTTTGCTAGCTAGTCGAGTTTGCTTAGGCTGGTTTTAAAGTTTACTCAACAAGTTTTAGTAGGGCTGCAACTCGAGCTGGGTAAAACCCGACCCGCATCGACCCGACCCGAAAATAGCTTGGGTCGGGTTCAGGTTTCATGGGTTTAGGGTCGAGCCGGGTTCAGCATTCAAAAGCCCGCATGAATCTCGGGTCGAGCCGGGTTTGAAGGGGCCCGACCCGACCCGACCCCTCTAGTTTCTGACACATCCACTTCCACCCCTATAGTTTAAAACGTGACAAATACACCCTTGTAGTTTCAATTTGTTTAAGGTAGGCCCCCTCAGCTGAAGGTTCGTCCATAGATTGAAGGGTTAGGATGATCCGATGGAGCTGATTTTTTTGGCACACCCTAACTATGTCAGGACCCATCAAATGAACGCTTTGGATCATCCAAACAATGTGGGCCCACATTATTTGGATGATTTTTTGGTAGTGTTTGGATTCGGGTAGGGGCCCACATTATTTGGATGATCCAAAGCGTTCATTTGATGGGTCCTGACATAGATATGGTGTGCCCAAAAAATCAACTCCATCGGATCATCCTAACCCTTCAATCTATGGACGAACCTTCAGCTGAGGGGGCAAACCTTAAACAAATTGAAACTACAGGGGTGTATTTGTCACGTTTTAAACTATAGGGGTGGAAGTGGATGTGTCAGAAACTAGAGGAGGTGTAAATGTAATTATCCCAAAGTTAAAAGTGAAAACCCACGCACCCACTGTTACTGTATGTGAGTGTAATTTCTGCTTCTATGAGTTGAGTTGATTCAAGTGTTTGATTCAACATTGTTTGATTGTAATTACAACATTGTTTGATTACAACATTGTTTGATTCAAGTGTGATGTGAGTGTAATTACATCATTGTTTGATTCAAGTGTAATGTGAGTGTAATTTATGCTTCTATGAGTTGAGTTGCCTTGCCAAACAAGAATTTTCCTTAAAAATTTGCGTCAACGTGAAAAAACCCGACCCGACCCGAACCGACCCGAGATTTATCATGGGTAGGGCCGGGTTTGGGAATCGTGGGTTTTCCGAAAAAAAAACCGACCCGACCCGACCCGAGATATTTCTCGGGTAGGGTTGGGTTCTCCAAAACCCGACCCGCCCGACCCGAGTTGCAGCCCTAAGTTTTAGTGCTATGCTTGAAAGAGTAATAGCAAAATTTAATTAAAGGAAAACTACCAAAAGCCCTTTGAGTATACTTCTCAACTGAATATCCCTTTCAAAATTGAGTTAAGGGAAAATTACCAAAAGCCCTTTCATTATAGTTCTTAACTATACATCCCTTTAAAAATTGAGTTAAGGGAAAATTATCAAAAGCCCTTTGATTATAGTTTCTCAACCAAACATCCCTTTCCTTCTTTATAGTCACCAAAATATCCTCCAAACTAGGGCTGCAACTCGGGTCGGGCAGGTCGGGTTTTGGAGAACCCAACCCTACCCGAGAAATATCTCGGGTCGGGTCGGGTTTTTTTTCGGAAAACCCATGATTCCCAAACCCGGCCCTACCCATGATAAATCTCGGGTCGGGTCGGGTCGGGTTTTCTCACGTTGACGCAAATTTTTAAGGAAAATTCTTGTTTGGTAAGGCAACTCAACTCATAGAAGCAGAAATTACACTCACATTACACTTGAATCAAACAATGATGTAATTACACTCACATCACACTTGAATCAAACAATGCTGTAATCAAACAATGTTGTAATTACAATCAAACAATGCTGAATCAAACACTTGAATCAACTCAACTCATAGAAGCAGAAATTACACTCACATACAGTAACAGTGGGTGCGTGGGTTTTCACTTTTAACTTTGGGATAATTACATTTACACCCCCTCTAGTTTCTGACACATCCACTTCCACCCCTATAGTTTAAAACGTGACAAATACACCCCTGTAGTTTCAATTTGTTTAAGGTTTGCCCCCTCAGCTGAAGGTTCGTCCATAGATTGAAGGGTTAGGATGATCCGATGGAGCTGATTTTTTGGGCACACCATATCTATGTCAGGACCCATCAAATGAACGCTTTGGATCATCCAAATAATGTGGGCCCCTACCCGAATCCAAACACTATCAAAAAATCATCCAAATAATGTGGGCCCACATTGTTTGGATGATCCAAAGCGTTCATTTGATGGGTCCTGACATAGATAGGGTGTGCCCAAAAAATCAGCTCCATCAGATCATCCTAACCCTTCAATCTATGGACGAACCTTCAGCTGAGGGGGCCTACCTTAAACAAATTGAAACTACAAGGGTGTATTTGTCATGTTTTAAACTATAGGGGTGGAAGTGGATGTGTCAGAAACTATAGGGGGTGTAAATGTAATTCTCCCTTTAACTTTTAACTAACAATAGAAAAAAAATGTACATACTATAACTTATGTAACTCGGGTCGGGTCGGGCCCCTTCAAACCCGGCTCGACCTGAGATTCATGCGGGTTTTTGAATGCTGAACCCGGCTCGACCCGAAACCCATGAAGCCTGAACCCGACCCAGGCTATTTTCGGGTCGGGTCGATGCGGGTCGGGTAAAACCCGGCTCGAGTTGCAGCCCTACTCCAAACAACCATGACCATATAAACTAATTTTGATGTATTATTTCTTCCAACAATTTAAAAAAATTTAACCAATCATTTAGATATTTAAAAATTGATTAGTATTACATTTTAGTTAGAATATTTATTTTCGCAATAATTTAAAAAGACGAAAAAGAAAATATAGATTTTAGTACCGCTCATGTTGAGTTTGAGGGTGTGTAGTGAAGGAAATTCAATATTTCTAAATCCATAGGATTCTTATGTCATGTTTTAGCTATCGTGTGGGTTATGTTTAGACTGACTCCGCCCTAAATAAAGTAGGTTGATCTTTGTCTTAATATCTTGAAGTTTAGTATCTATTGCATGTAGAGCTAAGTTATCAAGTCTGTTCCGTTCCAGCCGGAACGCACCGGAATTCCTGTTCCGATCCGGATTCCGGAACGGAATGCCTATATTTTCCGTTCCGGTCCGGATTCCGGTGGAGGAATTCCTGGCGGAATGGGGGAAACCCCATATTCTGGCCGGAAAGTGCTAGAAAATTGGAAAAAATAAAAAAATTCCAAAAATTACAGAAATGCCCTTATGGCTGTTGGGGAGTGTATTTTATATATTTACCCTCGTTTTATGACCATGGGGGTGCTGTTGGGAGGGCTATTTTCGTCTTTTTGCAAAAAATCGAAAAAAATTCAAAAAATTCCCCTCGCCGGAGCGGAACAAAAAATTCCAAAAAATTCACTATACCCACTGGATTGTTTTCATATTTTTAACTACTTTTTTTTAAAAAAAATAATTCCCCTCGCTGGAGCGGAACGAAAAGTTTCGAATGAAACGCCGAAAGAAATGGCCGAAACACCGAAACGTTCCGTTCCAGTAGCCAAAATGGAACGGCGACTGGAACGAAATTTATAACTTAGATGTAGAGGGTCCAAGTTCATCTCTGGATTTTTAGCAGTTCTTTGCAAGGAGAAACTTTTCTTGTTTTCCTGAATGGCAACAAAGAGGTTTATTAAACAAGAAAAAAAAAACATGCAACTGCAAGATAAGCTCGAAGACCGAGGTGGGCTCAAGCAAGAGGGCGCAAGTATAGGGTACCATGACCCCTGTGAGCCCAAAACCAATTAATTTTGTTTCTTTTTTATTGTAGGTAAGCTTGGATTGAACCTATGTAGGATTTTCTAAACCAATTATTTGACTTTTTTTTGGTAGCTAAGTTGGGATTGAATCTCCGACCTCATGAACCAATAATTGGTTTTGGACTCACAATCCGTTGTCATAATCTTAAACGAACAGGATGTAAGCGTAATTTTGAGTGATCATCATCAACCAAATTAGATCAATGTTCTTTTTTGTTGTTTTTTTTTGGTTTTGTGTAATGTCAGATCTCTTGGTTGTATTTCTATAATCTCAGAGGTAATAAACCTCTTATTATCGAATTTTATCTATCACTACAACCTTCTACAAGATATCTAGCTTTTTAATGGTTACTTTGTAAGAATGTTGGCACAAAGTCGTCATTTAACAAAAATATATCGGTATGGACATTTAGCAAGTGCAACAGTGAGGGAAGTTACTAAGAGATTAGAGCATTTTTGGGAGTATGTTAAAAACGTCGACTGGTTTTAAATTTTAAAGTCCCAAGAGGATGTTGTTACTATGAGAGGGTTGACGAGGTGCTCTTTATAAAAGCCCTTAAAGTATAGTGCGACCTCATAGTCACTAATTTTTCTCTCTAAAATGTCCCCGGAAAGGTGTATCTCAGGATATTTTAATTTATTTTTGTGTATAACTGTATATGTTATTTTCACGGTAAAATAAAATAAAATATGAAGATATATTGATAATTTTTCACAATCTAAAAAAAATAAAAAAAAAATAAATTAGAGTTTTATGGTTTTATCAAGAAATCACAAAACATCGCAATAATTTAAAAAGATGAATGCTAAACTCAGGATGGGCCATTTTTGCAAGGGTGTCCTTGAGTTTAGCATATCTCTTTTGAAAAAATATCAGAGATATATTTATGATTATAACCACCCACAATGTCTAGTATTAATTAGATTTAAATGCCCTCATGCGCAACTACTTTGCTAAACTGAGGGGCGCCCTTGCAAAAAGGGGATGAAAGGGCGCCCCCATTGGTTGCCCACCACCAAGTGCAATTCATGTTCCCTCACTATAAATGAACTTTGGTGATGGTCAACCAATGGGGGCTCCCTTTCTTCCCTTTTTGCAAAGTCGACCTTCAGTTTAGCATTCCTCACTGTACTTATATATATATATATATATATATATATATATATATATATATATATATATATATATATATATTGGAGGAATGCTAAGCTCAAAGGTGCCCTGCAAAAAAATGGGTCAAGGGTGCTACCATTAGTCAATATCCACTTAGGATGGCACAGAAAATTACAATGATAACTGTCATAAGTGGATACTGACCAATGGGGGAGTCCTTTACTCTTCATCTGTGAGTCTAGCATTCCTCAAATTAATGATATGGGAAATGATATCCTCATCTCTTCGTTTGTTTTATTAAATTACTTGCTTTTATGTAATTAATCTTGCATCACACTGTTTAAAATATTATTTTCATCTAAGGCCATGCTTTACAGCCATGAAAGATTTTCCCATGAAATATTTGTTTATGAAGTGGGTAGGAGAGGGGGAGAATTGAGAGGGCATGAATGAGGATAGTGCGAAAAGTGGCTGAAAAACCATGAAAAAGCTGAAAATTTCGAAAATAGTGTTCGGCAAACACCGACCCAGAGATTCTCATCTATATAATATACTTGGAATGATTCTTCCCTCGACCTTCCCTGAGAGTGTTAAAGAAAGGGAGCCATGAAATGATATGGACACCTCTCAATCTATTGTCAAAACCAACGACAGAAGCTTGTCTGATCAGCTAAAAAACTTTTATTTTTGTTGTTGTAATTATCGAAGCGTGTGGGTCCATAGAATTTACAGGCTTCACAAACCCAAAACCAATCTCGTTTTCTATGACCAATCTAAACTTTCAATACATGATTTTTGCAGCGTCAGGAATACCTCCATCCTAAATGGGGAAATGGGTAGTGTTGTTTCTGGTTTTTTCAATCCCTTACCAAGGTATGTTTTGGGCCTGAAAAAAAAAAATTTCTTATTTTTTCCCTATTTTTTCTGAAAATACTGCATATGTTAGGCTTGTAAGAGAGCAAATTGATAATTAAACTTTTGAGGATCCTTGAACTCTTGTGTTTGCGTGTGTGTGTGTGATTCCTACTTTTAACCGGTAAGCTTGAGAGAGATCCGTCCTCCCTAGAAGCACTACGAGGAATTAAGTAGGATTTTTGTAGTGAAGATACATGATTTCAGTACAAATAAGACTTACATTTGGCATAATTCTATATTTAACCAAGTTTGTTAACATCAAATAAACATACAATTTGACGGATCTATGCATGAAATCTTGGGTTGCCCTGTGGTTATTAAAAATTAATATGCATGACGGATCTATGCATGACGGATCTATGCAGATTTCAAGTCTTACATTTCAAGCTTGGTAAGGTTCTTAGCTTTGCATCAAATTAAATCACGCACTCCATGGCTTTTACGGGCCCTATAAATTCCTTTGAGTTTCATTCTTGGAAACATACTACCAAGACATATGATTTGATAGATCTATATGGGAAAACTTGGGTCACTTTGTGGTTATTTAAAACCTTATTAATACAAGTTTCTTTTGGTAAATAAATGCCTTATTATGTAAATTTTCTTGTATATAGTTATTCATGTAAACTCTCTATAGCTATTATCACATATATAATTTTTTCTATGTTATATACAACCGGAAAATTTGGGTGGCCTTCGAGTTTATTTTAAACTTTATGTATGTAAACTTTTTTTGGCAATTAAATAGCTTCTAATGTAACTTTATTTATAATATAAGATATTGTGGCTAATATATCGATTAAATACTTTTCATAACATAAAACCATATTAAGGGAATCTATATATTATTATATACAAAAATGTAAACAATTCCTGAGGTGGCGCTAGCGCTACCTTAGCGCTCATAAAACATAGGGGGCCCATTTTGTTTGGATGATCCAAAGCATTCATTTGATAGGCCCTCACATAGATAGGGTGCCCACAAAAAATTAGGTCCATAGGATCATCCTAACCCTTCCATTTGTGGAGGTTTAGATTTATGGAGGCTTATATCCATCCATTTTAACCTCCACAAATGGAAGGGTTAGGATGATCTATGAAGTTGATTTTTTGTTGGCACCCTATCTATGTGAGGGCCTATCAAATGAATGCTTTGGATCATCCAAACAAAGTGGGCCCGAACCCTTTTCTCTCTCTCTCTCTCTCTCTCTCACACACACACACACACACACACACACACATATATAAGGAAAGTTTTTTTAGTCGGCCGACTAGAGAAGCTTCTCTAGTCCGCCGACCAAAAACACAGTGGGCCCATGTTGTTTGGATGATCCAAAGCATTCATTTGATGGGCCCTATCATAGATAGGGTGTGCCAAAAAAATCAGCTCCATAGGATCATCCTAGCCCTTCAATTTGTGGAGGTTAAAAATGGACAGTGGAGGTTAAAAACACAGTGACCCCATGTTGTTTTGATGATCCAAAGCATTCATTTGATGGGCTCTGACATAGATAGGATGTGCCTAAAAAATCATTTCCATAGGATCATCCTATCCCTTCGATTTATGGAGGTTAAAATGGACGCGTATAAACTCCACAAATCTGTCCATTTTTAACCTCCACAAATCAAAGGTTTAGGATGATCCTATGTAGCTGATTTTTGGGCACACCCAATCTATGCCAGGGCCTATCAAATGAATGTTTTGGATTATCCAAATAATGTGGGCACACTGTGTTTTATGTGAGAAATTATATGATGCCCGACTGTCAAAATAAAGGGCGGAGAGAGACAAACCCTCTCTCCCTTGATTTTTAATCCAAGGGAAAGCACCATTTTTTACTTTTCCTTGGTTAAAAAACCAAGGCAGCAGGTTTTGTCTCCTTCCGTCCTTTACATTTTGACGGTTGGGCATCATATAATTTCTCATATATATATATATATATATATATGAGAAAACGGTTCCTACACATATGTGTAGAGAGTTCTCTACACACTAGCTTAAAATACAGTGGGGCCCACATTGTTTGGGTGATCCAAGCCATCCATTTTAAAGGCCTCACATAGATAGGGTGTTTACAAAAAATCAGATCCATAGGATCATCCCAACCCTACGATTTGTGGAGGTAAAATGGATGTCTTTAAACCTTCACAACTTAGTCCATTTTTTACCTCCACAGTTCGAATGGTTAGGGTGATCCTATGGATCTGATTTTTTGTGGACACCTTATCTATGTGAGGGCCTTAAAAATGAATGATTTGGATCACCCAAATAATGTGGCCCCCACTGTATTTTAAGCTAGTGTGTAGATAACTTAGCTACACATGTGTGCAGGAACCGTTCTCTCTCTCTCTCTCTCTCTCTCTCTCTCTATATATATATATATATATATATATATATATATATATAGAAAGTGTTTCTGCGCACGTGCGCAGGGAACTCCCTGCGTACAAGTGGCTTAAAAAGCCCCTGATTGGTCGCTTTTTGTGGACCCCGCAGAGGTGGACCTGCCATACAAACCAATCGGTGGCTTTTTAAGCCACTTGTGCTCCCTCGTGCGCAGAAACACTTTTCTCATATATATATATATATATATATATATATATATATATATATATATATATAGAGAGAGAGAGAGAGAGAGAACATTTCCTACACACTTGTGTAGGTAAGTTACTTACACACTACCTTAAAATACAGTGGGGACCCACATTGTTTGGGTGATCCAAACCATTCATTTGAATGATCCTCACATAGATAGGGTATCCACAAAAAATCAGATCCATAGGATCACACCCTAACCATTCAAACTATGGAGGCAAAAAATGGACTAATTTGTGAAGGTTTATACACGTCCATTTTACCTCCACAAATCGTAGGGTTGGGATGATCCTATGGATGTGATTTTTTGTGGACACCCTATCTATGTGAGGACCATTCAAATGAATTGTTTGGATCACCCAAACAATGTGGGCCCCCACTGTATTTTAAGGTAGTGTGTAGGTAACTTACCTACACAAGTGTGTAGGAAATGTTCTCTCATATATATATATATATATATATATATATATATATATGTATGTGCAAATACCCAAATGTTCTATATATTATATACAACAATGTAAAAACCACTGTAATCCTTGGTTATTACCTTCTCAAAGTGAAAGATCATGTTCTTGCCCATAGATATACTCATTTTGAAGGACCACATAAAACTCTAACTGTGCATCTTAGGACTTGCTTATTTTTACTATTCTGTTAGTTGCGCGGATTCAAATTGGTTTTTGCCTGTTGGATTTCTCAACAATATTTATGAGATCTATTGCGTCCAAAGACCCTAACAAAAGTTTAAATAAAATTTTAATAGCATTAACATAGCTAAAATTCTTGTCCTATTCGAAATTTAACCAAATCTGTAACTGCCTAATCTAGATGAATATGTGATTTCATTCTCTTTGATTTTTTCTTATATACAACTATCCTAATATAAAAAGAGGTTGAAGGGATTAATTATTAATGCTACTTAGTTTATTACAAAGAACCTCAACGAGTGTTTATACAGAATACTCAAAAGGATAATCATAAAAATACGATAAATATGGCATAATTCTTTGTCTAAGCCTAGCTACCTCATGCATCCTAGTTACCTTATCTAGCTTAGTTGCCTAATCTACCACCTAGACGATCTAATGATGAGATCTCATACACTCTAATAAGTGGGGCAACATTTGTCCTAGATATCTCTCTTAAGTGGGGTCATATTTTTCTTCAGGATAGTGTAATTCATAATGTGCCTCCATGTTTCACTAGAAATTGTTTTTCTTGATAAGTTTCTCCCAACATATTTCTTTCTGTTTTTTATCATGTATTTCAGCAACCATAGGTGAGCAAGAAGTAAGTATCCATTGCGGAAGAGATAAAAAATACACAGACAATGGAATTGTTAGAGGAATTAGGTCAAGCAAGAGGTTGCTTGAAGCATTACACCCAAGGTATCTAATTTGGAATACCAAGTTTGTTGCCTCCAACCCCTATATATATTAGATATACTAGGGTTTTAATAGGTTAGTGGGTTCTAGCCCAAATAGGCCAACTACACCGGTTCATTATCTTATTAGGCTTATATTAGAACATACATGGGTTATATTATATACCCAACAATCTCCTCCTATGTTCTACATATAGCACAATCCAATAGATAGATAGTGTAATGTTCAAAACAAAATATTGAATCATCCACATCACCATATGGTTTATATCATAAAAGATCTGTAATCCAAATGAAAATATGAATCCTTTTATGACAAACCAAGAGTTTTAGATATACAACAAGCTAAACTCAACCAAAATGTAGTTTCACATATAAGTGAACCCCACTGATCTTAGATGAATTCATTCATGGGGTATGATTCTCATCGAGATCCAAAATAAAGTTTCACAAAAGAAAATGAACTCTATACATACTGAAATGAAAGCATAGTCTTTATGACTTTAGAAGATTTACTCATCAAGTAAGTCATCTTGTTCAAAGTCCAAATCAAGACAAGCTCCTCCTTTTTCGTCAATCCCTGTGAATTATCAAAATATGGATTTCATGAGAATGAATCCAATCAGTTGTGTAAAAGAAGAATCACACACATGAAAGTATCTAGTTCTACCTTAAGAAGAACTTAGTACAATCTCATAATTCACGAAAGTATCTAGTTCTACCATAAGAACATAGTACAATTTCTTAAATGGCTAAAAATGTATCAGTATCACTCTCACCATAGGCATCATTGTCAAGTTTCAATAATGAACAAGACAAACAGCTTCTTTTGCAAATAACCATTTATTATTGTCAAGTTTCAATAAAGAACAAGACCAAACTAGTTTCTTTTGCAAAGAACCATTTCATGTTTTCATTTGGAATGCTACAGTCATCTTATCCATATTTGAGTTAAGCTGAATCATCTATGTATGGAATGTCCAACCTTTCCCAAAAAGGATAACCAAATTTGAGGTGAGTTGTATCATCTATGTATGGAATGTACAACCTTTCCCCAAAAAAAGGGCATGTCATCAAATGTGGAACGACACACAACAACTGTAAACATCAAGGAAAACATATCAAGTGCCTATCTTTGGGCCAAAAGGGAGATTCGAAAATTCAAAATAACCTGGATGACGTAGAGATTAAGACATGTCTACACAGTCTTTAACCCCAACTCCCCCACAGTTTTGAATATTCGATCTTTGTTCAATCCCTTTGTGAGAGCTTCGGCCGAATTATCCTTCGATTTCGTATCAATCAAAGTGATAATCCCGTGTTCTTGAGATAATTCATCATGTCATTTTTCAGCCCAAGATATCTCCTCTTACCATTAAAGAGTGAGTTCTTCACAACCATAGTTGTAACGTGATTATCACAGAACACACTGAAAGAACTTAATCCTTAACCGAGTCAATGGAATGTCCATAACCATAATTAGATTCTTTATCTCTTCTACTTCATTTGCAACTGAAGTTAGAGCATAAAGTTCCAATTCGACTTCCACACAACAACAGTAGATTTGATGTTCCCTAATTCTGATCCCCATGATGCATTAGAATATTCTTCCACGATAAGTGGATGGCCACCATAGTTTTGAGCATACTCTTGAGTACATGAAAAGTATCTCATCAGCCTCATAAGGGCATCTCTATGCTCATGGCCAGGATTGCTAGTAAAATGACTCAGCATGCCAACTATAAAGGCTATGTCTGGCCTAGTGCAACACAAAACATACATGAGACTACCAATCAGTTTAGAATAATCTAACTGGCTCACACTGTCTCTTCCTTAGAGATCAGCTTCTTGGTATAATCAAAATGGTGTCTCAATCGATTTGCACTCACTGCATCCTCAAAAGGGAAGTAGGTTTTCATATAATGGGCTAGGCCAAGGATGATTCCTTGCCTTTCAAAAACTTACTTTCATACCAACAATGGTGTTAACAACACACAGGTCTTTCATGTCGAATTATTTACCCAAGGTTAGATTCACATTACTCATCACAGAGAGATTGAAAACAAGAATCAACAATGACATTCAAGCAAATAATCATGTCCTTATTCGACACAAAAACGATAGTAAAGGCAGTTATCTGAGTAATTTGTCAGAAACCCAAAGCTCTTTACTACTTTGTCAAATTTCTGATGTCACAATTTAGGTGCTTGATTAAGACCAAAACAAATTTTGTATAATTACATACAAATATCTACTTACAGCCCATAGTCTTAGCCCCTTTTAGCAAATCGACTAGCTGCCAAGTTAGATTTTCTAACAGAGAGCTCATTTCATCATGAATGGATTCTGCCCACAACATAGAGTCCCTAGATCTCATCACTTCCTGATACCTAGATCTCATCACTTCCTGATAGGATGATGGATCATTCTCCAATTGGTAGGTTACAAAGTCCTCACCAAATTCTTGGGTACTTTATCACATGGAGGAGCATATAGAGATTTAGAATGTGATGTGCAGTCAAAGTTGCCTCTCCCCAAATGCAACTAGGCATGCCAGCTGTCATTAACATGGAGTTTAACACTTAAGTTAACGTCATGTTCTTACACTCAGCTATGCCATTTGATTGAGGCGAGTGAGGACTAGTAGTTTCAAGGATTACGTCCTGAGAGGCAGAGAATTTCTTGAACCCTGTCAATGTGTATCTTCTCCTTCTCTATCACTCCTACCTCTCACACTTGTCAAATTTAATTGACATATATAATGGTATCGTATGAGTGATAGTAAGGTGGACCATTTTCTGATAGTGCACATGTCCCAATCGGTTATGTAACAACTTAGGATCAATGAGCGGTGAACTATCATAACTAACAGTCTCATTTCTTAAACTCAAACCATACATACCATCTATCAAATATGCACAATCAAAATAGTATGAGTTAACAATAAAAAATTACTCTACCACACATAAATGAAGTGCATATGCCAGCATAATCAAACAGACTAATGGAAAACACTTTAACATCTTATAAACTAAGCAGTTTACCTGAAAAAGGGCCAAGTTCGCAGTACCAGTGTGAGTAACTTCCATGTCTGCTCCACTAGCCACTGTATCAGTCTCCTTTACTTCGATAACACTTAGTGAAAAACATTCTTTGAGTTGCAAGCATGACAAATGGCATCTGTTTCTAACCACCAGCCTGAGGAAGTACTGTCCATACTATTGCCTAACATGGCAACAAAACTCTTAGGCTCAGCACTGCCCACCATCAGATGAGCTTTCTTTTATGGTGTGTCAGATTTACCGTCTTAGGTTGTGTACACTCTGCAGCAAAGTGATCCTATTGCCCACAATTGTGGCACTTGCCCTTCTTTTTTCTGAAAGATAGTATTTTTGGCCTCCAACTTAGGATGTTCACTTTTAGGTGACTTGGATTTTCGAGGAAATTTCTTGGGATATATTACCGCGTTAGTAGCAGACTGTTGCTGTCTAACCATCTCCAAGTTATTCCTAGCTCGATTCTCATCTTCGATTCGAATGAATCGTTTGAGATCATCCAGTCCCACTTGCACATTTTTCGATACATCTCGGTTTTGAAAGAGTGCCATGCAGATGGTAACTTATATATAATTGCACCAACAAGAAACGAATCACAGACAACTATTTTTTTTTTCATTATACAACTTAGATCTCAAATTCTCTAGATGAGTAACTTGATGAGTGATTTTCATGTCCTCCTGGAACTTGAAATCCATGAATTTGTCCACAAGATGAGTCTTGGACAAATCCTCATCCTTCTTGAATTGAGCATCTAAGTTGTCCCATAGTGCTTTAGCAGTGTTATATTTACTATAGGTTTCTGCAAGACGATCTGAAAGATAACTCAACAAATAGTCTTTGCAGAAATCCTCAGCTCTAAGCCATTGAGATTCATCAACTTCTTCATCTGTCTCAGCAAAGGTACTCAAAACGGTGTAAAAATAATTCATATATTTTAGACCGAATTGAGTCTTTCGCTTCCATGAATTAAATTCAGACCCACCAAAGGACTGAAGTTTGACCATCTCAAACGGAAGAGAACTCTTTTCCATTGTACTATTTAAATGAAATTAAATTAGAAAGAGTGCACCTGGATGGAGAGAAGTTGACCAAGGAGAATTCGTCCCCAAATTTCGACCACAAGAATTTCGCCACAATATATATCACCACCAAAATTCGGCCACATGATTCGGCCACCATCGTTCGGATCTAAGAGAAATTATGATTCAACTATTCCTCCACGATATTATTCCTTTGAATAATCAGCCTCGAGGGATTCGACCACCAAAGAAGACCACGACCCAAAAGGGTTTCAACCATCTTCTTTACAGTTATAAGAGAGAGAGTAAGAGTGTTGCCCCCAAAAGATCCCCAAATGGGATATCCAACTGTTTATTCCTTCTTGATTCAAAGATGAATAAACCCATAAGCAAGAGAGGACAGACGTCTCCTTGTCCAACGATTGAATACGAGAATAATCCCACGTCAAAGAAACCCACTGTCCAAAGAGAATTCTGTGGGTGTATAAACCCACGCCCAAGAAACGAACTTTTGTGGGAGTCAATCCCACATCCGAGAAGTCGTGTATTGGTTCCTGATAACCCTCCTTGATGTCAACGATGGGTGTAATTCAAACAAACAGACGACCTTATAACCCTCTTTTATTCTGTTGAAACCACATCAACAGAAAAGGTTGCCCAAAAAATTGAAAAGATAGCAGGTTTTTCCACAAGATGAGCGAGAAAGAGGTTGCCCAAAAAATTGCAACGGTGGCTGATTCAAAACAGGAGAGAGAGAGAGAGAGAGAGAGAGAGAGAGAGAGAGAGAGAGAGAGAGAGAGAGAGAGTTATGAAACCACAAAAGACAACCTCAAACCAGGTGGGCGTCAAGATCTGCATGTTTGAAGAGAACCAGAGCAAGATCTAGGGTTGCAAAAATCCCCAAACCATAGTGAGAAAACTTCCAAATCTGTTTTCCAATTCGCCACAAGCAGAGAGAGGAAAACCCACCCAAAAAATGTAAATTGATTGTGAAGATTTTTGCCCAATAAACAGAGGATTGATTCTACTCTAGAATTTCAAATGCTTATTGACTTGCTTGAGGCAGACGACTCTTTTGTTGAGAGGTTCATACGATCCCAAGAGATAATTTCAGTGAACTACGCCCAAAACGATCCAAAACAAGATGGGTTTCTCAGAAAATCCCTCTAGATGAGTAAACGAAATAGAGTGGTTACTGCAAGATGGGTGAAAAAAAAAAAGGAGACCCAAACGATTTTGAGGAAGCAATACCCACGCCCAATTCGTTTTCAAAATTAGGGTTTTCTTGAAGCATTACACCCAAAGTATCTAATTTGGAATACCAAGTTTGTTGCCTACAGCCCCTATATATATTAGATATACTAGGGTTTTAATAGGTTAGTGGGCTCTAGCCCAAATAGGCCCACTACACCGGTCCATTATCTTATTGGGCTTATATTAGAACATACATGGGTTATTAATGCTACTTAGTTTATTACAAAGAACCTCAACGAGTGTTTATATAGAATACTCAAAAGGATAATCATAAAAATACGATAAATATAGCATGATTATTTGTCTAAGCCTAGCTACCTCATGCAGCCTAGTTACCTTATCTAGCTTAGTTGTCTAATCTACCACCTAGACGATCCAATGATGAGATCTCATACACTCTAAAAAGTGGGGCAACATTTGTCCTAGATATCTCTCTTAAATGGGGTCATATTTTTCTTAAGGATAGTGTAATTCATAATGTGCCTCCATGTTTCACTAGAAATTGTTTTTCTTGATAAGTTTCTCCCAACATATTTCTTTCTCTTTTTTATCATGTATTTCAGCAACCATAGGTGAGCAAGAAGTAAGTATCGATTGCGGAAGAGATAAAGAATACACAGACAATGGAATTACGTGGAAAACAGATGGTGACTTCATTAAAACAGGACAAAACAAAGAAGTTTCAGGGATTTCTCCATCTGAGCAGATGAATTCCCTCCGCTTCTTTACGAATCAAAACAAGAACTGCTACTCATTACCTACTCCGCAATCTTCGTATGATAGTTCCAGCAAGGTACTTATTCAAGCAGGTTTTTACTACGGCAACTATGACGGACTTTCGAAACCTCCTACCTTTGATCTTCATTTAAACGGAAACCAATGGGCGACTGTCGCTACTATCCTCGGGGGAGAACCCATTCTTTATGAAGTCATCTTCCTATCAAAAAGCGATAATATCAATGTATGTTTGTTTCGAACAAACGATGGTGAATTCCCCTTCATTTCTTCGCTACAAGCTTGGGCGCTAGGCCAAGATATGTACAAGGACATGAACACAAACTGCTCCATGTTCAAAAGCTACAGGCTCTATTTTGGAAGTCTGGGGATGTCTTCTATTAGGTAAGATGAGACTTTACTTTTACTTAGGGCGATGATATTTCCACCCCCTTTTGTTCGCTAAAAAACGGTGGTAGTTCTAGAAAATGAGGGTATCGTTGAAAAAAGGAAAATGATACGGTAACAGAGATTAAGACCTATGGGAAAGCATTGTGTGTTAAAAAAAATCAAATTTTTGGTGAGTTTCCTAAAACGAAGGAACAATTGTATCACATGTGATGTGGTGGCAACAACTGATTTGTTCGGTCTCCTCTTCTGTTGCAACTGGTCCACCTTTACTCTTCAAAAACTGCTGAAAGAGGAGGGGGGGGGGGGGGGGGGGTGGAAGATTTTCAAATTTCTTTTGCTAAATCTAATCTGATATTTAGGCCCTTCTTTGTTTTGGATTTTGAGAACTGATTGTGAGTCCTTATTGAACTTGAAATTAAGGCCATATTTGTTTTTGGGATTTAAGAACTGATTGTGAGTCCAAAATCAGGTTTGGACGCACAATTGGTTCTCAAAATCCAAAAAAAGGGGGCTTAAACCTAAATTTGAGTGCAATAATCGATTTTGGTCTCACAATTGGTTCTCAAAAGCCAAAACAAACAGGGCCTTAATGACCTCTTTATAGAGGACTAAATTAGTAGAGGGCGAACTCGTTGTAATACAATGAGGTGCACCCTCTATGGCATAGTGGGTCTTTAGATATGGTGACATTTGAGATCGACCCAATATGCTCGTGGATTAGCATTTGCTTCCGTCGGCTCTATGATCATGCATTCAAAATGCCTTTATTTTAAGGGGTTTCTACATAAGACAACCTTTGGTTTATCATATTCTTAAAAAACCCACCACTTTTTAAAATTTTTAAAAACCACCTACTATTTGCAAGTATATATCAAAGCACCACCTGCCAATAGGGAACTGACAAAAATCTTGACTGTACCTGATTTTGACTCAGAAAAAGACCAAATTATCATTAGTTTTGTGAAAAGACCAATACTTCTATTTTTAAGGTAAGCAAGTTTGCATATCTTATTTATGAGAAATTATATGATGCCCGACCATCAAAATGTAAAAGGCGGAAAGGAGACAAAACCTGCTGCCTTAGTTTTTGAACCAAGGAAAAGTAAAAAACGGTGCTTTGCTTTCCCTTGGATTAAAAATCAAGGGAGAGAGGGTTTGTCTCTCTTCGCCCTCTATTTTGATGGTGGGGCATCGTATAATTTCTCCTTATGAGGAATGCTAAATTACAATACCCCATTGAATCCACATCACCTGATTGCATTTATTATTCCTTTATCATTCCACGTCACCTCATTAAGTCATTGGACTCAAAATTACGTTTAAATTTGTGTCTAATAATCGGTTTGACACTCACTATCAGTTGTCATAATCTTAAACCAACAGAGCCTTAATTTTGAGTGCAATAATCAGTTTTGGACTAACAATCGATTCTCAAAATCCAAAACAAGCGGGGCCTGAAGGTATTTTCATTTTCCCTAAAACAAAGGGTTAAGTACAAAACACTAGCTGTTGGGATGTAGCTTAAAAAACGGTCTTTTTTTTTTTTTTATCACTTTTCAAGTAATTGAGACATCTTTCTACTGACTTTAATCTTCTCCAGCTACCCCGACGATAGCTACAACCGATTATGGACGCCAAGCATCATCGATAACTTATGGGTTTGGAGTGCGAATTTTTCATACCTCTCAGAAAATGCCAACAATGATCCACCTTTCAATGCAATTCGCAATGAAGTCGAGGCACCCGATCATGCCACACAAGTGGTCCTACCACCGTTGGATTTCCCTCAAACTATTCGTACAAACTACATTGCCTTATATTTTACTGAAGTCTTCGATTTAGGTAGTAATGATCACAGATGGTTCAACATACAAATCGATGGACGAGATTATGGCGGGACGGTCAGCACAGAGTATGATATTTGTATAGTAGTATCTCAAAGTAGTACCCTTCCGGCAGTGGGTCCCATGAATATAACACTGAATTCTGCTAAGGGAACAACGTTGGCTCCGGTGATCAGTGCCGTCGAAGTGTATACCTACAGTGAGATAATCGTCCCCGGAACAAATGATGACGATGGTACGGATTCACTACTTCTCGGAGCCTTTGATTCTTTTTTTTTTTTCCTTTGTTGTCCTAAAGCCTTGTAATGCTAGGCGCGAAACACTGTTGTTATGGAAAATGATTTGAAGACATCGATGGAGCCATTTGGTTACAAGGATTTTATAAAACTTCGATTTTATAAATTCAAACCTGGATTTTATAAGCAAAAACCTGGATTGAACATTTTCAGGATGGCAAAACCGAGGTTTTAGCATATAAAATCCAGGTTTGAATTTATAAAATCAAAGTTTTAGATTGTAAAATTTAAGATATTACAATCCTGCATTATAAAATCCATGTATCCAAGTTAGGGATTGTTACACTGCATATTCTGCATGTGGGCCACGCATCTACATGCAGTTTGGCCTACACTGGGGAGGTAGCCCGGGTACTTTCCTACTTTCTTGAGCATCTTGTTATACACTAACCATGTTTCTTTTCGCTGTTATTTGTTTTCTTTCCAAAGAATTTTTTTTACTGGACAACCTTTTCTAAACACCACGCCCCCCCCAAGCATGATGAGGTTCACCATTTTTTGATGTGGCAGGTCCACCATCTCCACCCAAACCCATGCATCGGATAGGGCTCACCATTTTACACCTCTTGGTATTGGTGGGATGGGACCACCACTTTACAACTGATGTTTTTTTATGGAGTGGGGCCTACCATTTTACACTATAGGTTTTCATGGGACCTACCATCTCTACCAAACTCATGCATTAGGGTGGGGCCTACTGGGCCCACCATTTTAGACCCATTCATATTATGGGCCTGGAATACTAGGGTGTATATGGTGTGTATATGTATCCGTATGTATGTGTATAGCTTTGTATAATTGCTTGGAGCTAGACGTGGTCTTTTGCCTATTAAAACAGTGCAAGGATTAGCAAACATTGCGAGCAGTTTCGGACAACTAAACGGGTGGACTGGGGAGCCTTGTCTCCCTCAGAGCACTACTTGGCCATGGATAAATTGCAATGGAGATGAACCACCTCGAGTAATCGCACTGTAAGGAGGATTTAGTCTCCTCTCTAATTCAATACTTATCCTTATTTTCTTCATTACAACATGGGTTTATCTTTTTGCAGCAATCTCTCTGGTTATGGTTTGGAAGGTGATCTCCCTGATTTCAGTCAGATGATAGCTCTTGAAATCATGTAAGTAGTTCTACAACTCGTTACCTAACTCAAAACTTGACCTGCCTGTAAACTAGTTGACTCATATGGATCCAAATTCTTTTTAATTTCCAATCCTGTCATTGTCTTCGAGAATTGTTTGTTTCCTTGCTCGGCTGCATTGCCCTTACCCATATCATTTTCTTACCCAGGGGCGGAGGCACATATAGCATGGGGGTGGCCACGCCCCCGCAATGAATTGCAAAGTCCCTTTTACAATAATAGAACTCTATTTTTTAATTAGAACGTTTAAAACTAGTTTAAAACTTATTAAATGCGTTTCTTTGACCAACTTTCTAATTTCACGTCTGAAATAAAATTTTAAATATATTAAACGTGTTTTTTAGCACTTTCATATATTTGACTGTTTTTATTAAGTATTTTTTTGGAGCCAATACCGAACTAAAGTAAAAAAATAAAAATAAAATTGACTGTTCTTGATTTAGCACTAACATTTCCCGTTGTCAATTTCAGAGACCTACACCAAAATTTTCTTACGGGCCCTGTTCCAGATTTCCTGGGAAACTTGTCCAACCTAAAGATACTGTAAGTGCAAAAAATTTGTTACACGCGAAAGAATTAATATGATGCTCTTCTCATTCTCTAACCGCCTTGTTTTGATTTTTAGGAATCTCGCCGATAACAATTTCACCGGCAACATTCCAGATTCTCTAGCCAATAACAAGAGATTATCTCTCAAGTGAGGATTATATCACAAAACTGATTTTAATAGCATCCGAAAGCCTGAAAAATATATGTAATTGCACCCATTTTATGTGTTTTGCAGTATCACACAAAATCCTGATCTCCATCTCAATGGAAATAGATCATCTCCCAAGTGAGGATTATAGCACAAAATTGATTTTAATAGCATCCAAAAGCCTGAAAAATATATGTAATTGCACCCATTTTATGTGTTTTGCAGTAATACAGACAATCCTGATCTCTATCTCAATAGAAAGAGTAAAAAGGCAACGGTTGGAGGCTCGATCGGTGGAGGGATAGGTTTTTCCATACTTAGTTTTACTTTATATAAGGGATATCGATGGATATGTTAGGTAGATGAATAACAAGGGCCTCAACTTAGGGGATCAAAGAGCAAAGCTAGAGATGATAATGTGTTCTTGCATTTTGTGAAGAGCAGCAATAATTCTGATTTAATTCAGATAAACTGGTGTAAAAATTTATTAAATTTTTAGAAATAATAGGGATGTGATTCTATCTTGTATGATGGGTAAATGATTGTATTTTGTTATGCTATGTATCAAAATTTTACCAATTTTTTGATATTTTATTCGCTGGAAAATGGTCTAGTTTTCGGAGGAAACTCCTTTTTTGGTGTCCAAAAGTTTCCAAATATATCGAAGTTTTTATATTTTTCAAAGGGGAATTAATCTTTGACTCCCAATATCTCCTTCCTCAACAGTTGCATCATGTTCAAATTTTATAGGGAGATCCAAAAGTCTAAGAAGAACAAGATGAGTTTAGTCGATCACCAGAAAATCAGTCCCCTCACCAGCGGTAAGTCGGTAACCCCTTCTTCCGGTGGTCAAAACAGAGTTTTCAAAAATATGTCCATTCTATTTTCAAAATTTACACTTCTTTTTAACCATCCATATCTCTCTAACCAGCCGTTAGATCGCCATAAAACTTTAATGGGTGATTCCCATATCAGTGGAGATTATTAACATGGTTTTAAATTTCGGTTTCGGTACCGGTTTCAGACCTCACCGATACCAAAATTTTGGCCGAAATCCAATGAAATATTAAAGATTGTATATTTATTACGAAATTTCGGCCGTATTTTGGTAATTTCGGTCGAAATTTTGGGTAAATAATAATAATAATTAAAAAATAGAGAATTTTGGTCGAAATTCCTAAAATTTCGACCGAAATTTCAAAATTTCCGTCGAAATAAAGTAATGTGTCTGGTATGTACCATTTCGGTTTCGGTCACCGAAACCCAAAATTTCAGATTTCAGACTAAATTTAAAACCATGATTATTGCTACAAATGTCTGATTGCCAGAAAAGTCTCTGGTCGCCGCCAACTATCTAACTTTTTGGCGTCTGCTCAATGTTTCTAAAAATAAGTTTGTTTCCAAAACCAACACTCTCTTTAAATAGCCATAACTCTTTAACCAGCCGTCGGACCATTCTCAAATTTTAAAAGATGATCCTTCAATGAGTGAATGCAATAGTGTCGGCCGATTGCTGGAAAAGTCTCTGGCCGGCAACGACTATACCAAAACTACAGGTTTTGTATAAACTGACATTCCGTCCATTTTCTTGGGTTTTGAAAGCCTACAACCAATGCTTTGATACCAAATGATAAACTAACATTACTTCGAATCCAACGAAGAAGTTTCGCTTTCTAAGTGCGAAGATAACCAGGAAACGCCCCTTGCTCTTCTCTTCATTCTACTCTCTTTAATCAATGGGAAACCTTTTCTTTGACGTGAATTGTCTCTTACAAGAGATGTAAAAACATAAGAGAGAGGAAGATGGACCTAGGGCCATATTTATAAGAGATGAAAGCTTCCATAAAGCTTTCTAATCTCAGCCAATTTTCGCTTGGTATCTTGGGCCCAAAATTAGCAACTTGCTAGAGCAATATTTGGAGTACAAGAACCTTTCAAAACCTTAGGGCTTGTTCGACAACAAGATTTTTTTACGGGATTCTCCTCCTTTTTAGGTGTGGAGTATGAGCGAAGAAAAAATATCTCTAAAATCTCATTTGGCTAGCTGACCCGCTAAGGCAATTTCCAAACTTCCACCTTCTTTTTAGACTAAAAATTAGAATTCTTTGGAGCGACTAATTGTCGCCTCCGAAGATTCTCTTCAATCTGTTTCCCGTCCATTTAGTTAGGCTAGAATGAGATGTTATTTTAAAACACTACTTTAGTGATCCCATTAGATCTTTGGCATTGAAAACAAAGAAAAATCCGTTTTAAGTGAGATGGGTTAGGAATACCTCATGCCATCCCTGCTCCTTCAATTGGCGTAATTCAATAAACTTTAAGTCTTTTCCGAGCACGGTGAAGGTTCAGAAACGCCCTTTCGTTCTTCTCTTCCTTCACACACCTCTAAGTTTATGGGAAACCTTTCTTTCAGCAAACTCTCAACCTCTCGAATTGCTCTCAAGTTTTGTCGGAGTAGGAAGAGGGGCCAAGGGTCTTTTTTATAGGAAAAAAAAAAGAAAAAAAGCTCCCATAAAACTTTCCTAAAGTGCCCAATTCGTTTGGCCTCTTAGTTGTAAATTTAACAACTAATACAAGTCATAATTTTCACTTCCAAACATTACTAAACTTAAGGGCTACTAATATATGATGAAAGGTTGCTTGAATACAAAACCACAACCTTATCTGGCAACTCTAGGACATAGAACAATGTTCTAGAATTCCAATCCAAAAAGGAAACTCCATCTTTGGAAACCCAAAGAAAGGAAAACGTCCAACAGTCTCCCACTTGGCTTGCATGGGCTTTATACCTTTCTCATCAACTAACTTTACATTCCGTTCAATAAGTTATACCAACAACGGGTCATGTAATCATTGAATGATATTATCCAATAACCTCCCCACGGTCACGAAGTTAGCAAACTTACCAACATGAATATGGTCCACTTTATATCATTATCGACATTCCGCTTTCAAAAATACATTCAATGTGCGCAATACAAATAATGGAAAAAGCAGATAACTTTATTTATTATGATCAAAATTTCAAAAGTGATCACAATACAATGTCTATAAATTTTATGTAAAATCCCACCAATCAACGTATTCGGCCTTACCTACCAACCTTATGCGCGCTTTATGGTCATTAACGACTTCAAGTGGTAATCCTCTCGTTATTAGATCTGCTAACATAAGTGTGGTACCTATATACTCAATAGACATTAACTCAAGGTTTTAAATCTCGGTTTCGGTTTCGGTACGAAATTTCGGCCGAAATCTTGTAAAAATTTCACCGAAATTTTGGAAATTTCCGAAACGTTTCACTGAAATTTCCGAAATTTCGGGTGAAATTTTGTACTTAACCGAAACGTTTCACCGAAAATTCCAAAATTTCACTGAAATTTCCGAAACGTTTCGGCGAAATTTGGTACTTTTCCGACTCACTGTGAATTTCGTTTTGTTTTCCACCGAAACCGAAATATTTCTTTTCGGCCGAAATTTAAAACCATGCATTAACTGACCCTGAATTATTTTCCTCACGACAACATGTCAACCCGTTGACTCCTTACTTTATTTGTAATTCTTGGAAAAATAAACCGCAACAAAATTATCACAACACATTCTCAGTAACTTGCTTATTATCAACAAGATAACACCTTGAGACAAAATTCCGCAACTACAAGGCATAACTTAAGGCCTTGTAACACACTATAAACTCCAAACCCAAGGTGGAAGCAACTAATGGTGTATATCTTACGTTCTTCCACGATTCAAGAATTTCTACCAAAATACCCTTAAGCAGAACTTTAGGTGTCTAATAATTACAAAGTCAGAATTAGATCAACCAATTTTCTTAAGGACATCTTATCTACTGTATGTGAGTCTTCATTCCCGTATAGACGACACACAACCTTCTTGGCAGCTTCCCAATGATCCATGCATAAGATCACATTGGTACCTTCTAAGCTTGCCCACCACATAAGTTATGCTGAGACAGGTACAAACTCAAGCATTTATGAGATTCCCAGCTGCGGAACTATAGTGGATTCTCTTTATATGCGCGTGTTCAATCTTGGGGCTACAAACTTAACTGAATATGTCATCACTAACCACAAGAGGAACCACTAGTGAGGCACTTATCCATGTTGATAATTTAAGGACCTTCTCATTATAGGCTTTCTGCGACAATATCAGTAATCTTTGAGTCATAACTAGGTGAACATGGACTAAAATGTTCCACCTAGATCTTTTATAAGAAGTTTCCTACCAAGATATAGTCAACATGGCACTAGAGTAATTCATCAGCTTTGGGCAGAAGAATTACCTAGGCCAGGAGCCTGTGCTTGCTTGGTCTCAATATAACATGGACAAAATAATACTACTATAGACACCCAATTTTGTTAAGGTGGAACTAATGATAGGTTGTCGCGAGGACGAGTCTCATGACGAGTCCTAGAGCACCTGTCGTTTTTCTCTCAGTATCTCTTTAGATTATGAAACTAAGGGAATTTCTCAAAAATGAATTTTACCCCAGAGGTGAAACAAAAGCCCGTCTTTACACGGCGTCATGCCTTACGGCACAACCAAAAAATCCATTTTCACACGGCATTTCAACCGAGAAGTTAGCTTTGAGTAAAAAAAACATTCATTTTTACCTAAAAACAATTCGTGTTCTGAAAACGATCGATATTAGGTTCATTGGAATCTCCTCAGAACGAGGAATCCAACGGATCTGACAGCATGCGATTTGAAGTTTAAACGGAGGAGTTACGATCCGCCAAAACTCCCAAAAAATCCGTCAAAAGAGACGAAAAATCACATTTTCAGAAATGTTACCGACCCATGTCGGTTTTAGGTCCAATTTTGCACTTTGAAAAATTGGATTTTTCCAATTTCGTAGAGTGCAAAAATTTCGTACTCTGCGAAAATTTGGCCCGATCCCCTAAAAATAGCGGCCGGGGGGGGGGGGGGGGTGTAAGAGTAAAATCAGATTTTAACTCTCTGAAAAGATTTTTATTTTCTGGTTTTTGTTTTCTTTAATTTCCAGAGTTATTTTTAGAAGATTTCCTTCTGGTTTTCCCTTATGAATCTAAAAAACCCTAGTTTCTTTACATTAGAAGAAAGAAAGTAGAGAAATTCTTAGGTGGCTCACACTGGGCGTCGGCACTTTGCCGAATTTTCGAAGATTCGTAGCAATATCCTTCAAATAACGTCGTTGTTCTACCGAATTTCGGAGAACAATTGGGCTATTTTTCAATAATAGCGTCGTTGTTCTCTTGAAATCTCAGCAAACCCCAAGCCCCTTCGTTTAAACAGCGCCGTTGTCCTGCCGAAACCTCGGCAAATCTGAAGCTCCTTCGTCTAAACAGCGTCGTTGTTCCATCGAAATTTCGGCAAACCCGAAGCCCCTTTGTCTAAACAGCGCCGTTGTTCTGCCGAAATCTCGGCAAACCCAGAGCCCCTTCGTCTAAACAGCGCCGTTGTTCTGCTGAAATCTCGGCAAACCTGAAGCCCCTTTGTACCAAACAGTGCCGTTGTTCTGCCAAAATCTCGGCAAACCCGAAGCCCTTTCGTCCAATCAGTGCTATTACGCCGCCGGTTTCCCGACAAGCGCTCCTCTGGTAAATTTACATTTATTTACCAGCTTTTTTCTATTACAAAATTCGGTGCAGGGTAGTTATGGGATTTATGGCTCTTTTTGCCCTAGATCCTGTAACGTAAACCCCTGTCTTATGTAAATAGGGCTACATTCCCTCTCCTTATCCCACCACTCTGTCTCCGATCTTACCATAGACAAAAGAGACAGAGACGAGAGCCCTGACGCTCAATGATGTTGGACAAACGAAGGGAATCATAAACCCAGAGTTTCTTTTCCCTTATGTACTGTCTTTTCCGTTTGATTTAGTTAACCTGATTGTGGTCAGCTGCGAGATCTTTCGGGACTCATATCACAACATACTACTTCAATCAGGATAACAACCGCTTATTTTCTTTTCTTTGTAAATTCATTTTATTTACCTTATGGAATTAAGCCTAATCCAAATAAAGGATAAAGAGACAAGTTATCCCGATTAAATTCTTCAAAAATGACAAATCAAGTCAAGAGACCAGATTTACTCCGGCAAGAGGCGTGCCTAACACCTTCCTGATTGTAACCATAACCCTTACCCAGATATCTGTAAGGATCATGTCTTAACAAACAGAGCAAAATTATAAGTTCTAGGCTCATAGCAAAAGAACTACTTTGGTTACTGTTCCTCCAATGAAACTCGGATATACATCCTTATTTCATCGGAAGAACATACACGGGTCCTAGGCCCTAACCTAGGTGGCGACTGTGAGTTTTTCATTCTTGTGAAATCCGGACCACAATCCCGAATTCACAAGAAATGCAGATCAACAAACCTCCCAGAAAACCCAATGTGGTGATCCCCCGCCGCTCTAGCGCGCTAGGGAAAAAACCGGCGCCCCACAACTACTAGAGAGTAGTACACCATTAACTCAAAAAATACTAAAGTGATGGTATCACTCCCATTGTTCCTATGATATATTCATTTATCCATGACATCTTTATTTAATTCAAATTATATTATTAATATGTGAAAACTTTAAATACCACTACCAAAACACCTGGTGCAACTCTAGAACAAAATGAGCCACCAAAGACATGCCTTTCCATAATGAGTCTTTCTTTAAAACTGGAAAGAAAGTCACTTCGTAGTCTATCCCCCTCCTCAGTGTAGCCTTTTGCGATTAATCTTACTTTATGCATCTCAATGTCATCCTTGGAGTCAAACATTAGGTTTAAAGATCCACCTATAGCCAACTGGCTTGACTCCATTTGGTAACTCGCTGAGTTACCAAATTTGGTTCCTTTCTATTAAGAGTAGCTCTTCCTTCATGGTGTCAAGCCACTGTGTCGACCAATTACCCATTATGGCTGGATGAAAAGATATGGGATCATGGCAATCCCACTAAGGTCGTCATTATTCTAAGTTCAGCGTATCTAGTCTCTAAGATGCACGTACTATTTGTAGGACAAGAAAACCAAAAACCCTTAAATATCTTAGGATAATTACTTACATAACAACTACTAATCTTAGGATCCAACTTTCCTTGTTTGGGGATTGAAGATTTTAGCCTCGGCCAATAAATCGCTATATGTGCAAATACTCTAATCTCAGCTCCCTACTGACACACAATTCTGTGGGACCCGAGGAGCCACGTGAAGCTCAGAGGGTGAGCGTTAATAGTGTAAAGAGCTGCGAAGGGCTCTACTACAGCACTATCCTGGCTACGGCCTTAGTCCCCACATATGGAGAGCTCCTTGTGGCTATCAGTGTTGCCACTCTCTTGCTCAAATTGATGTTTCTCAACATGGATCAGGAATCCAATGGGGACTAGACATAGTTGCCGCCTAGGATGAAGGGCCTAGGACCTTATATGAGACTATGTGATGAAAAAGGTACGTAGACATCCCTAAAGTGATGGGTCCGTGCCTGGTTACGAATGGTGAAGGTGTTAGGCACCCCATTCGCCAGATGAAACTTGGTCTCTAATGCCAATTTTATTAGTTTTAGGAATTTCAGGCGAAAAGGGGGTAAAATGGGAACAAACATCCCCAAATAATTGATCTATCTACAAGGTGGTCCTACTATGATCAACCCACTTTGATTGGCTCAACTACCAACTATCAAGCAATCAAACACACACGAATCGTCAATCAAAGGGAATTGAGCAAGGTGGGCCCATCTGCCATTGGATCTGAGTGAGAATGATGGAAATGGGGTTTGCTCCTCACTTCCCATGACGAGTCCACATAATTCAAGGGATTTCTCCCTTGAATTCCCTGGATCGAGGATGATGAGAAGGAAGCCTTATTCCCACTCTGCCCTAGCTGAGGATGGCACGGGGATGCGCAATCACATACACAACATAGGATAAAGAAAATCTATCTAACACAACCAATCCCCATCAATCACTGAAATAATACATGAATAACACTCAAATAATCCATTAAAAGGCGGGGAGGCGGAAGAGGCTGGTGCAACTCCAACGTTGCATAACCCTAGTACCTGTCTCCAACTACATCTAAGCAAGATATAATGCTAGAAAGTAACCAATCACATGCTGGAAAAGTAAACACACAAGCAAATTAATCAAGCAACAAACAATAATCCACAAGATATAAAAAAGTAAAAGAAATCGAGAAATCGACGGGGTGAGAGGACCAAAGATGCCAGGGAAAAGAAAAGGAGGATATATGATAGACTCAGGGCGATTCCAAAGGAATAGCCCAGCGATTCTGATCCCTAGAGATGGAAAAATCAGTCTCGCGATTGTCATAGTATATCATTGGGCTCAGCGAGGACATTCCCTGTGATGGGAGGCCATGCTACGTAATCACCTATGGGCTTGCGAGGACAGTCCCTGTGAAGGGAGGCTGCGTTACGTCATCGCCCGTCCAAAAAATATGATAAAACCTTGAAAAACCGATGAAATCAGGAAAATCGCAATAGAAATCGAAGATAGAATGAAAGGCGGGCTCCGAGTGACCTGGCGTTCATCATCCTTGCCCCTTTTGAGTTTTTGTGTTTTTAAATTTTTATGTTTCTTTTTAACCCTTTTGTTTTGAAAAGGGGTTTTGGCTCAGGAGGTTTCAGTCCGTCGTCGCTTTGACCCGACGAAATGTTTCCAAAAATTGATGGAATCCCTAGACTCGAAGAGAATCCTGACAACGCGCAAAGAGTAATCCCAAAGAACTGAAATAGATCTCAAAAGATAGAGTACATCCCGAAAACCCTAGAGGAATCACGAGTAGATGAAGATCACAAAAACCATACGTAGGTCCCAAACGCTGAGGCAAAGTCTGAAGGAGCGGTGAAGAGAATAAAGGGGTTTGCCCTTTCGACCAACTTGCTCCATATGAAACGAAGTCAATTCGACCAAGATATATCAATCACTTTGAACGACTTGTTCCGCGAGAAACGAAGCCAATCTGACAAGGTAATAGATCAAATGATTTTGATTGACTTGTTCCATATGGAACGAAGTCAACTTGACCAAAGAAAGTAATAATCTATCCCCACCGGCTTGTTTCATATGAAACGAAGTCGATTCGGACGTGGTAAAAGGGATCAGCTTGTTCCATAAGAAACAAAGCTAACTCAATTAGAAACACAATCATTCCAACCAACTTGCCCCATATGAAGTGAAGTCGATTGGACTAATTAAGATAAGAGACTCACCATCGGTTGACTTGTTTCATAAGGAACAAAGCCGATTCGACCGAGTAACATAATCATTTCAACCAACTTGCCTCATATGAAGCGAAGCTGGTTTTCCCAAGATAAAGGACTTGCCATTAATCGACTTGTTCCATGAGGAACGAAGCCGATTTGGACGAGAAACCCAACACTTTGAACAGCTTGTTCGATGTGAAATGAAGCTGGTTCGACCAAGAAAGGAGAAGAAAAGAGAAGGAGGGTGTAGACACCCCATTTTGACCGTGCCCTGCACCTCCATGTTTTGTGCTTAACTTTTCCAAATCAGTGCGTTGGAGTCCCAAATTGCACCTTGGGCTAGCTTAGGTTCCCACCGAGCTAATTTGCCCAGCGAGCAAACCTCGGAAAGTGTCGTGGTACAAGTTCAGAAGGGCGGAGGTGAAATACGTCTTTTTCCATGTAAAAAAGGGCATTCTTGGGAATTTATGTTGCTTCTCTCGCAAGCAATCTTTTATGGCCATTAGATCAAATCAAAGGGTTTAGATTAAGAGAGAGAAGAGAATTTTCTTGCCCCCGTTTTCTATTTGGATTCCCCCTGTTAGTTAGAAATTTTCGAAAAAATGCTCATTAAAGGGTTGTCCAAGAGAAGTTTGGGGGGGCCGAATATATCATTTCCCCTAAAAGGGAAGGAATATATCATTTTCTTATTCACCCCTCTCCTCGCCTAGAGCCAGCCCCTTGTAGTGAAAGAGTAGTCATAGTTGCACCCAAGGGGGTTGTCCAGTAAAGCAAGGAGGGGCAAATACATCATTTCCTTCTTTAAAAGAGTGAAACGAATTAGGGTTGAGGGAGAGCAGATTTCGGCAGCCGCAAGAGAGGGAGAGAAGGGTTTGCCTTCTTCTCCGGCAGATCCGCTGGATCTCCGCCCCTCAAATCCTCCGGCCGGCCACCAAAACCCACATTTTAGAAATACTAGAGGTGGATTTCCATAGTCGAAAAAAAAAATCCCGAGAGAGAGAGAGAGAGGGATCGGCATCATTTTCTCGCCTTCTCCGGCTACCTCCGGCTAGCTCCGGTCATCTTCCCCGCTCCTCCATTTCCCCACCATCACTCCATCATCCTCCTCTTCTTCCATCTTCATCAACACCTTTTCTGCAAGCCCTCTTCTTCTCCTTCTCCGATCGGATCCACCGGCAACCTCCTTCTCCGATCCAAGCTCCGACCGCACCACCATCTCTCCCACCTCAATGCTCCAGTCGATCATCGCTACGCCAGATCTGATTTCCCTCTTCAAAATCGGTATGTGAAGGAGAATCTCAGATCTGAAATCTCAGATCTGAGAGGTAAAAAAAAAGGGGGGATTTGCAGAGAGGCTTCGAGAGAAAGAGAAAGAGAGAGAGAGAGAGAAATGAGAGAGCATTAGGGTTTAACCTCAAGTTTATCTTCTCCGGCGAGACTCTAGCCGGATTCCGGCCTTCGTCCTTGCCGTCGGCAAGCTTCTTCCAAGCTCATGCTCACTATGTAGCCTCACTAATCCTCCCTTTTTCATTTCCTTGTAAGTCACATACCCTAACCCCGCTTCTTTTTTTTCTTCTCTTTTCCGATCATGCTTGTCTCCTCCGGTGATCATCACCATGTAATCCTTGGATTTCGGCCACCAATGTCATCTTCCATCATCGGATCTATCTATTACCAGGTTTCATAATCCATTTCTCTTCATTTTCTCCGGCGAATTTGGCAGGATTCCGATCGTCAGATCTATGGATCCAATAATCGAAACCCTTATCTTCTCTGGTCCGATTCTGCAGCTAGAGAGAGGGAGAGATCTCAGATCATAGATCTTGGATCTGAGAGCAGGGATAAGGAGCAGAGGGCTTAGGAAGATAGAGAGAGCATCAGAGAGAAGGGAGAGAGCTAGGGAAATCTCTTAATTAGAAATTAGAGTGGGAGAGGGTTTTCAGAATTTCTATGGAAGGAAGAAAAGGGGTGAGACCATTGATCGGTCTCTTGGAGCTCTAATTCTGTGATTTTTGTTACTCCGGCGATTGTGCCGCAATCAATATTCCTCAGATTTTATTCCGGTGATCTCATGCTAATTGCAACCCTCGGTTCTCCAATCCGGTAACTCGGCCCATTTCAATTCACTCCATATAATTGCCTGCTTGTTTTCCTTGTGTTGAATATTTTGTACCAAAAGGGGTTTGGGTCTTCTGCTGTTCTTCTCTTTTTCTGTTTGCTTTGCATATGTAATGCCTGATGATGTTGTTCTTCTCTTTTTCTTTTTTTTTCTTTTTTATGCTTCGTTGAATTTCACTATGGTCATTCAATTTCACTTCATGAAAGCATCCACAATTGTTTTACATGGGCCCTTTCTTCCTCGAATTGTTTATTAAGAACATGGGAAATAGTTTTATGCATATGTTGTTCATTTGGATTTGAAACTTTACTCATTTTTGTTGTCTGCAAAATGGAATTGTTTAATTGAAGAAGGAAATCAGATGACTACTCTATTCGATGTTATCGACATGAGTACTGTTTGATTTCAAGGCGGTTTGTAGAAATATTATATGTGAATGAAATCAGATGATTACTTTGGCATCATCTGATTTCGTTGAAGTCCCCGTATTGGGGTTTGTGGTTGGCTTTGAAGTGTTTGATATTGTTTTTACTTCATTAGGCTACCTAGCGGCTGGTCTGGGCTAATTAATGTTGTTTATCATGTTATAATTGCTATTATTATTGTTTATCTTTTTTTTTTTTTTTAGCTTAACCTCAAGGAGGTTGCTTTGATTTTGATAAATGGTGTACCTATAGGAGGCATGCCTTGCCTCATTTAGAGAGCCTTTGAATCATTCGTTTGTGTGGTGATGTTATCGGGGGAGTCTTTGACTCATTTGATCTTTATTGATGTTATTAGGGAGTCATCTGTCTTGGCTTTATAAGTAATTAGCCTTTAGAAGGCCTGCTTGGCCTCATTTGTAGAATCTTCTCTGAGGTTGCACCTCAATTTGTGCCTCTGTTAATTAGAGACCAATTTAGTCAATTAGTTGTCTTAGCCTTGCTTACCCCTTGAGGGCAATGATAAGGTTGCTTGGAGCCCATCTTTGTGTGTGTTTGGGAGATCCGTCCAGTCTCATTCTCTCGCTAGTTCTCCTCTTTGTGCGTCGTTTGGTTTTTGGGAGAACACCCCACTCGGCTTGGCTTCATACCCTCACCCTTATGGGTATTGGGTTGCACATTTGTTGCACCCTAGGGCTAGGTAGCTGTCCGGCCCGGCTGGGTGTTTTACCTCTGCCAAATGTGCACAAATTCTTATTCCTTTTTACTTGTGAGCTTCTCCTTATTCGATAGTTCATTCGCATAGGAGTTAGCCCTTGATTAGAGAGTCTTTGACTCATTCATCCTTTATATGGTGTTATTAGAGAGTCTTTGACTCATTTGCCTTTTAGGTGGTGTTATAGGAGAGTTTTTGACTCATTTGTCTTTAATGTAGTGTTATTAGAGAGTCTTTGACTCATTTATCCTTTAATTAGCATTAGTGGAGTCTTTGACTCGTGTTTCTTTCTCTTTTAGAGAGTCTTTGATTCGTTTATCCTTTAGTCGGTGTTTTTGGAGTCTTTGACTCGTGTTCCATCTCTTAGAGAGTCTTTGACTCATTTATCCTTTAGTCAGTGTTTTTGGAGTCTTTGACTCGTGTTTTCATCTCTTAGAGAGTCTTTGACTCGTGTATCCTTTAGTTGTTGTCAGTGGAGTCTTTGACTCGTGTGTTCTTCTCTCTTAGAGAGTCTTCGAATCGTGTTTCCATTTCTTTCAGAGAATCTTTGGCTCATTTATTCCTTTGGTGATGTTATTAGAGAGTCTTTGACTCATTTATCTCTTTCGCAGTTTTCTTAGAGAGTCTTTGACTCATTTGTACTTTCAGTTGGATTTATTAGAGAGTCTTTGACTCGCCTTTCCTTTTGCAGTCATTAGAGAGTCTTTGACTCCGTTATCTCATTTTCAGTGTTATCAGTTGCTCTTATTAGAGAGTCTTTGACTCATTTATCCTCCAGTTGCTCTTATTAGAGAGTCTTTGACTCATTTATCCTCTAGTTGCTTTTATTAGAGAGTCTTTGACTCGGTTGCTTCCTTTGTGCTGTTATTAGAGAGTCTTTGACTCATTTGCTCTTATAACGGTATTATTAGAGCATAGTTTCCCTTATTCACCCTAGGGTTTGTCCCTAGGGTGTTATTTTGTATATTCCCTCCGGTCTTTGGCCAAAAGGGTGAAAACATCAGAAATTTTAAAATCCATAAACATTGAAATCATCAAAAATCTCAAAAACATTAGAAACTTAAAACATAAAAAATAGTTGATTTGCTGTAAGTGTTTGTTAGTTTGAGAGTTCGTTTCGAACTACGTTGGCTTGATCCTCTCTCACGAGGTACGTAGTGCAGCTTGGGATACATATCCCGAGTCCAGCCAAACTTTGTAAATAAAAATGCTTTAACCCTTCAACTTTAAAACCTTGTTTTTAACAAAAATCTTTCTCTAGAGTTAGGAGTTTGTCCTAGATAGAGAGTTTTAGAGTTAGGAGTTCGTCTTTGATTTGTTGTGTGCTTGTTTGTGTTTGTTTTAGAGTTAGGGGTTTGTCCTAGCTAGGAGTGCCTCCGTCCGGTTAGTTGGCGATTCACATCGCCGACTGATGACTAGGTCTTGGATACGTTAGCAATCCTATTGTTTTCCTTAGGGCACACAGCCTAGTTACACATAGGTTGTAGGATCCACCTGCATTAGCTTAGGGCTAACTAGCATTTAGTTAGGGCATATAGGGAGTCATAAAATCTACAATTCACTGGAATTTAAATAATAGTTCAAGAAGCTTTAATAACTAGTCCGGTCTTTTAGATCGAGTCTAAGATAGAGGTCTAGGTGTCTTAGGCATCCTAGCTTAGAATAGGCGCGAAGAACTACGTTGCCTTGATTCTCGTGGAGGCGGGGATACGTAGGCTTCTTTGGATGAACATCAGACCATCCGAAGACTCGGGCTAAA
Organism: Tasmannia lanceolata; assembly: GCF_043159265.1. NCBI lineage: Eukaryota > Viridiplantae > Streptophyta > Magnoliopsida > Canellales > Winteraceae > Tasmannia > Tasmannia lanceolata. The sequence goes on along the minus strand of NW_027518683.1, from coordinate 50,792,891 downwards.
TCGTTTAGAGTCTTATGATTTGTTGTGTTGTGTTATATTGTATATTTTGTTGTGTTTTCTTACTTTCTTGTGCAGACCTATACCTTTAGCTATAGCATGCATGTGTTCGTCCACCAGAACTTAGACACCCTTTAGGCAAGTCACTCATAACCTAGCTATGCTTGGGCAACACATCTTTCATTTTATTTTATGGGTGTTTATTATCTTTGTCCTCAGGAAATGCATGCTTAGGTAGACGACTCCTGAGGATTGTTCCCATTTCACATGATTTTTTGCCTAAAACTCTTCGAGGTTAATAATAAATGGCATGAGAGACCAAGTGTTCGCACTCGGGCGAATTGGAGGCGCTCTTCGGACCTTCTCCATTCGTCATCAGGCACGGACCTTCTGTATCTCTGGTTATCCATTGCAAACAGAGCATTTGTTTTGGTTCCATGGCGTGTCCATGGATGGCGACTCTGAGTTATTTTTAGGTACATCTTGGTTTCGAGCCCTGGCTCCTGATCAGGATGTATCTCATTCGTTTTGTATCGCCACTCATGCTATGCTACGAGGGTGGCACCTGTTTCGAGAGTTCCCTGGTAGAGCTCTCCTTCACTTTGTGGAGATCTAGAGGGTGGTAGGGACCCGTTCCCTCCCCGTCCTCAGGATCGGGGTCCACAGAGGGCTCCGAGTAGCCCCATCACAGCCCATTTCTTCCCCTTTAAACCAACGTCAAAATCAAGGTTCTTACACCATGGATTTCCGAAAACAAGATTCACATTCTGTCCCCCTTTAACTACAAAAGGAATTTAACCCCAAGGTCAAAACAAACACTCTCAATTGAAGTTCGTGAAAATCTGATCAAAAGATCTCCCCCTCCCCCTACTTCAGTTCCATGAGCGAAATGAAGAATTCTTTAAAGAAAACATTGGGTGTCCTATAAAGCCGAAATCAGCAGCTCATAGGATCTCTATATACACTGCTTTGTTTTGGATATTTTTTCAAAGACATTCTGTACTACATCTCCAGATACTCGCAAAATCATGAATGATGATGGGTCGAATGAACAGCCCAGCTCCTATTAGTGCATAAACAAAGATAAGTAAGATGTAATCCTAACTTTGAAGTGTAATAAATCTCACATGCTCGCGAATACATGGCTAAAGAAAGAGATGTGCACATTATCAAATTTAAATGAAAAGAATGCGCATCCCATTCCATATGCTTCGATGAACACGAAGTTAAGACAGATTGGTGTGTAGTTCGAAATCCAGATTCTGGAAAGGGCTTGTCATGAGAAATCAATAAACCTCACTTCAGGGGTCCAAGTAAATTGAGATTGTTATCCTATACTTTCTGAGATGAACATTCAGCCATCTAGTAATCAAAACTCAATCCCTGACCACGAAGAAATTAACATCGGAAATGAAACGAAGATTGAAGAGCCAAAATAGGGAAAACATAGGTACCTTGCACATGCCCCAACAGCTTGAATCCACACATAGAAACAGAACATATCAATTCCTTTGTAAATGCCCAAATAACTCGAATTCACAAACACCATACAAGAAATAACTTCCAAGCCGTATACCCAAACATATAAAGGAGAAAATCCAGGTTGTTTTGCTAAGGTCTCAATAGTCTAGACAAACACATACTATGAAAATAACTTCTAAATCATATGCCTCAGCCCTCGGAAGAAAGAAAAACACAATCACCCTACAAATAATCTAACTGCTAGAACCCATTTGCACTATGAGAAGATATGATCTCTGAATCATATATCGACACACATATAGGAAGAAACCATGATTCCTATCGAAACATATTAGTGAAAACCTGAATTTTAAGATTCAAGAAAATCCCGCAAAAATCTATTACTCGTGTAACAATTTCCTATACAAGAGATAAATGGGAAATCATCACATTATTAGAAAAATAGTGATTGAGAGCCAAAACACAATGGAAGCAAAGAACAAATCCAGAATTAATGTAAAAGGGGTTTACTGACAATAGTAAGGGCTGGCAAGATGGGTCGCACCTTGGTGTGAAGAAGACGATTATGGCTAGATGTTTAGGCTTCGCCGGAGGGGTTGGAATTGTGAAGATGAGTTGCCGGTGAAGAAAAATTGCTGGTATGAGTCTATGAGAGATCCTTTTCAACCCCTAACTCGTTTTCTTACATAGGGAAGTAACATATTTAGGACTTCCCCTTTCTCTTCCTGGACAGCCCCCTGTAAATAAAGAAAGGATATATTTCGCCCCCTTTTCTCCCTTGCCACCCCATTTTAGAGAGGAAGTGACACATTTGTCCTCCCCTTTCTTCCTTGGACAGCCCCTTGTAGTGTATTCATGGCTATTTTTTTGAAAAAGAAAGGGGTGGTCTTGGTACAAGGGGAGGGAAATATACTCTTCTTTTTTTGGAAATGATCTTAGCATAACCATGTTTCGATAATTACACCAATTCATCTTGTCTTTTCTTCAATTTTTCCCATTTTATCTAGCAGGGGCACTCTTGGGAATGGTAACAACCTTTTAGGCAACTCTTTATGCTTAAACGGACAAGGTGGGTTAGCGAAAATATCAAAATAAGGTTGTACAATTAAGCTTCGAAACTTGGGGACTCACATAGGGGAGTGTCAATACCAATACTCTGGGGCCTTTGCATTTTTCAAATTTCAGGAAAAATAAGAGAGAAGATGGAGGCATCTGAATGAAGGATTCTATGGGGAATCTGGGGCTTTTTTGGGTTGCGAAAAATGTTCAACAGGCTTTTCAACAGGGAATTTCTCGGCTTTTTAGGGTTCTTTTGCACTCAGAAGTTGGTTATTTTCGGAAATTTCAGGATTGGTTCCTGACACTTCAAGGATTGATTTCGAGAACTTGAAACTTGATTTTGGGAGATTTTGAATTCCATTTTAGAACTCGGATTTCGGGAACTTTATTTGATTTCGGAATTTATTCGATTTTACGAGTTTTAAGGTCTGGTCAAAATGGGGTGTCTACAAATTCATAAGGGGTCTCAAGTGTAACTTTACTAGGAATCCAAGTTGGGATTTGTAACCACGCCTTTAAGGCATCTCCCCATAAGAGCCCAAACAAAGATGATTTGCATAACATGCTCATCATCATGTCCATAAAAGTACGGTCTCACATTTTAACGATACTGTTCTCTTGCATATATAAGGACAAAACCCTCAGACAATAGTTTCCGGCCTTCATTTAAAGAGATAAACAATAACTGTAGAACTTTTTTCTTAAAAGATCGAATAAAAATTCATTTCAAGAGATACACAAAAAAGTTTGATGAATCTTTTTCATCTTCAAATTCAACGAAAATAGGCAAAAAAACTACCAAAAAAATAAAAAATAGGACACGAATCAACAAATAATTTGCAGAATCATGTGAAAGTAGGCACAAAACTACTAAATAAGAAAAAATCAACACTGTAACTTGCTGTTCCCATTTAGTTTTTCAGAGAAACCATTCACCTTCTCGCATTAGGCAAGTTCACTGATACACTGCATGTCGTCAAGTTTTTTTTGCCAAACGCTATAGCCAGAGTACTATCGACATACCATCCCACTGTATAATGGTAAGAATCCAAAATTGCAAAGTCATTAGAATTAGTTGATAAAATGAAAATCTACGAAAACATCGGGTCGAAGCGAGAAAAATAGGGCCAAAAGGTACGAAATACAATTTGAGAAAGGCAAATGATATAGGCTTTAACCATCTATGAAAGACTGTTGTGCTAAATGCCAATCAATGTGTTGGGACCCAGGTAGAACTCACCCTTAAAATCCAGCTGTTAGGGGGGGTGTTGCAAGCTCTTATAAGCCCATCCACATTTCTTCACTTAATTATCTGATGTGGGACCTTTTGCTTTTGCGTGGAAATCCTAACAAGCTCCCCCTCCACGCGGAAGCAACGTGGATAATCTCTCCCCTCTAAGCGGTGGCAAGGTGGGAACCACGAGATCTTCTCCGAGAGAATTTCACCATCCTCGAAGATACACTGGGTAACCTGAGAGCATCTTTGAGGGATTATTTCCATCCTCGAGGGTACACCAGGGTTACCACACCCTAGCTCTGATACCACATGTCAGGACCCATGTAGAACTCACCCTTAAAAGCTAGCCGTTAAGGGGAGGGTGCCCAAGTCCTAAGAAGCCCATAAACATTTCTTTAACGTATCAGATGGGGTATCTTTTGTTTTAGTATAGAACTCGAACACAAAGACATGCATGATGCCCAATTTTTTAAACTTATCTAGTGAGAAGAAGTGACTCGTGCCAAGTTAATGGAGTAAAAAGAGGTAGGGGTAGACCGAAAACAACTTGGGTAGAAACAGTGAGGAAAGACTTGATGGCTAGGAACATAATAGATAACATGACATTGGATAGGAGTCAATGGAAGAAAACGATCCATGTAGACGCGCGAACCCAACTAAGTATAAGGATTAGACTTAGTCAATTCGAGCCGGATAGATTCTTTCACCTTCTTCATGAAAATGTTCTATAGGACTCATTTAGGGACAAAGGCTTAGTTGAGTTGTGTGGGGCTGGGGGTGGTGGGGCAAATGCCAGAATCAAGAGGAATCGAATAGGATGCTGATTCCAACACTTGATTCCAGCAATCCAATCAACGGGTGCTAGAATCTTTACTATTCCCGTGTATGAGAAAGGGTCCAAATACTATAACCCCAACCAAACAATGGATATGTAGGATGCTTGATTAATCTCCTCTATTCTCACTAGTCACTATATCCCAAAGGAATAAGGATAGCACCTTTCTAGATTGTAACGGAGTATACGTAAGTTTTGAGAGTTATCCACCATAAAATATTACAAAATATAAAATGAAGCGACAAACAAAAACGACATTCTCCCACTACTTAACCAATTTATTCACCACCTTGGAAATAGCCAACTCCCTGCTTTCACACGGAGCTGAACGATTTATTAATCTTCCACAAAACCCTTCTTCCCATTTTTCATGGAATTCTCTTAGTAAACTAACAAATACAGAGAGAAGAGCGGACGAAGATGTTTTTTAGATTCCTTTTATTGCTAATGTTCTTCCACCATTCATGCTCTCAAGGTAAATCTGTTGCCTCTTCAAACATCACTGTGTAATCTCTTTGAAAGATTGCAACTTTAGGTTTGAAATTTGGGTCGGGTCGGATTGAGTTTTTTTGAATTGGAATCAGTCCGAACCCGACCTGATTTTATGGAAAAAGGTCAACCCGAATTCCCAAAAATCGACCTTAGTTGCACCCCTAGTCGCGGCTAAATTTGTCGCCCTAAATCAGCCTTTCACTTTTTTTGTGAAGGGCTGAGATCAATCTTGCTAAAAATTATATTTTTTAATCTGTGCCCTTCACTCAATGTGACCACACCTAGTCGCGACAGAGGTGAAACAATCTCAGATCAAAAGATTTCATTGCATGTCTATGTCCTAGATCAATGTAGTCAGACCCATCGGACCATCCAAGATCATTGACAAACAAATGGGCCATCAAAAAAATTGAATTATTTAAAATATTTTTCATTTATATGGAGTATTTTGTACATATATGGTAGACTTTAGCTGGGTTGCCCACCTAGACATCATGTTATAAGAGCAAGCTTGAGACCTTTCTGATATTTGTTAGACTATGGTATATGCTACATAGGGGAGAGTGGAACACTGAAATTAGTTGAAGATGGGTGCTAGATTCTAAATACTCAAGATGTATTTGCTAGGCAATTTTACAGAAAGCCATTTAGTGGCTCACTTTTTTGGATAGACCAGCCAGAATTAAATGAATATGACAAAATTTACAATGAGGTGGCTGTTCTCTTCTGAAAGAATGAGCCGCGGATTTGCTTTCTGCGAAAAATCGATATTTTAATAACTGTTCTTTCATGACAAAAAATACCCTCCTTTATTATTACGGGAAAAATACAGTTACACCCCCTCAACTTCCTGACATTTCAACTTTAACTCTGACTTTTAAAAGTCACCAACTACACCCTCTCGGGTTTCAATTTGTATAAAGTAGAGCCCCTCTTTTGAAACACTACCAATGCTAATGAAGACCCCATACCCCCTCCAAACCCCATACCCGAATCTAAAACTACAAAAAACACAGTGATTCCACATTTTTTGGATGATCCAAAGCGTTCATTTGATGGGCCCTAATATAGATAGAGTGTGCCCGAAAATTCAGCTCCATAGGATCATCCTAACCCTTCGATCTGTGGACGAACCTGAAGGGGTCTACCTTACACAAATTAAAACCCTAGGGGTGTAGTTGGTGATTTTTAAAAGTCAGGGCTAGAGTTGAAAATGTCTGAAAGTTGACGGGTGTATCTGTATTATTCCTTTTTATTAAATGACAAACATACTCCTCCAATGGTACACATGGCAAAAGTATGTGGGATGTCTCGTACGACCTTGGCACACGAGTGCCTTGATATCATTTTCCTTTCTCAAAACTATATTAGTAGGAAAAACTTGTCAGAAAATCGGTTCTCAAAAACCGAAACAAACAGGCCTGGTCCTGTAAGGCTGCAAAAAATTTCTAGAAAAGTTTGGAAAAGAAAAATATTTTTAAAATTTCTTACCTTTTTTTGCATGCACATGAAAAAAATATAACTCGAACTAACCCTATCATTTCCCTCTAAATTGTGTGAAGAAAATTTTTTCGCAAGAAAAAAGTTCCATCATAAATGTTTTTCTAACAATCCAAATCGGGATGTAAATTTGACTCCAGTAATTAGTTTTGGACTTACTATTGGTTCTAAAAATCCAAAACAAATAAGCCCTTAATAATTGCCAATCAAGTCAGCTGTGCCAAATGGACCGAGTTACAACTAAGAAGCTCATCCAACTCGCGTGTTAAAATGCATGTTAATATTTTTAATCTTCCCTTCTTGGGTTCTAATTTCGTTGAGATTCTACAGATGACTCGTTGAACATCGACTGTGGATCAGAGAGTTCATACTTCGATTCGTCGACCCTTAGGGCCTGTTCAGTTGCGCGCAGGAAACGGAAAGGAAAAGGAAATGACGTGGCAGAAGGAAACGGAAAGGAAACGGAAAGGAAAAGAAACTGCTAAGAAAGCAGTAAGAGTGCGCGTTCAGTTGCCAGGAAACGGAAAAGAAACAGTAAAGAAACAACAGGAATGTGCATTCAGTTGGCAGGGAAACGGAAAAGAAACATCACAGAAGTGGTGAAAATATCATTTTCTATGAAAAATTATATGGAGTTAATTTGTATTTTTTCAGGTAAAAATATGGGCAAGCAAACATTAATAACTAAGAAATGAAGGTACTTATTGGGAACAAAAAGGCCATGTTTGGAAATGTTGAAAAAATATTTTACAAAAAAACACAAGAAATATCAGTATTTTAAAAAATATGCAGAAAATAAACTTGTTTTTTTTATTCTAGTGATTTAACCCTAATTCAACCCAAACCTTTTGTCCAAGTGACTTAACCCTAATTAAACCTGATTTATTCAACCCAACCCGATTTCCAAATCGGTCGGGTTGGAACACCCGATTTCCAATCCTATTCTTATTCCCACGGTGAAGGGAATGTTAATTCTGATTCTAGTGTATGGAAAAGCATTCGAATTAGGAATTGGATTTTCACACAGAAATCTCTTTTTCTGATTCTAGTGTTAATTCTAACTCTAATGTTGATTTGGTCCCACACCTCTATCCTTGGTGTTGGTTTTTCACACGGAAATCTCTTTTCTCTCCTCCCAAACCATCTCTCTCCCTCTCAAAAAAAAGAAAAAAGAAAAAGGAAACTTCAAGGTTTTCTTACACCCTTTCAAGAATATGCTTCACTGGTTCCTTTGAATTTTTTTTTTTTGGTATGAACACCAAAATCAGATTTTAGTGATTGAGCTTTGTAGATAGAAGGTTGGAAACCAAAATGTTCTAACCCAAGAAAATGCCAACCTGACCTGAGCCGAAATCAGGTTGAACCCTTGAGGTTAGGGTTGAGCCCAAGTTGCACCCCTAAAATTGTCAGTCTTCCCTACAGTAAAAGAGTGTTATGGGAAGAACTTCCCATGATGGGTGGAAACTTGACAGTGGAATAGTTTGTTATCAAGGATTTCATTTATTTGATTGAGGGTTATTATCAAGGAATAGTTTGCCAAATATTGCTTGATGAAAGCATTCATTTATTTGATACAAGTTCTGGTTCTCTCTATTAGCCTGAGATTGAAAAGAAGTGGCGAGAGTTCACTGCCAAGCACCTATCCAAAATACAAGAGTGCCTGCAAAACCCAGTTCCAAGTTTCATTTATTAGTGTTTGAATCAACAAGGAATAGTTAAACAGGCAATAATGATGGTAACCATTTAAAACAGTAACATATCAATATACTGAGGGCATAGTTCAATGTACACCAATATCCCTCTCTAACCTATGTAATCCGCCAAGGGCCAATCACTCTGGATTTTGAGAACTGATTGTGAGTCCAAAAATATTTGTTGGACTCAAAATTGAATGAGGCCCTGATTGTTTTGGATTTTGAGAGAAGTGATTGGGACTCCAAAAACTGTTTATTGGACTCAAAACTAAACATTAATTTGAGTCCAATAATCATATATATATGAAAAATGGAATTGTCATATATGAAACTGGTTGATGTACATATATATATACACATGCAACACGCCATCCGCGAAATGCGTTCTGTGGCACACTGGCAAATCCCTTTTTATTGGTTGATGTACTAATCTGATACATTACTAACACTGAATTTTTTACAGGCTTTCATTCATACCACAGATATGGTTCTCGGATAGGCCACAGATCAGTTCCTACCTTTAGGATAGGCCACAGATCAGTTCCTACCACAGATCAGAATATCAAACATTGATTAATCAAACAAAGATTCAAGACAGATTCGATTCTTTAGGATCCTCCCTTTCTTCAAATGGAACAAACAGAGATAGAAATCAGATCGTATTCAGAAATGTCTTTCTTGATATTCGTCAATGTCCCGGATAATCACAGAACGGAATGAATGTAATCACAGACAGTAAGATACCACCCTCCCCTTAAGAAGCAGACTATTGCACAATGATAATCTTCTGTCATAACTTGCAAGAGCTATCTGTGTGGAATCAGACATGAAAAATAGATTATCCAAGCACATCAATTCCTTGTTCCATTTAATAAGCCAGGTGTGGTGTTGGGCATCCAATGCATAAGAAATCTGCATGAAGAAAATCTAGAACTTTCTGGTATTCTTGAAGGTCGAGAGAAGAATGTAAAACAAATTTTCCAGTAGAGGAAATACAGTCCAAAGCTACTCCTTGTTCCTTTGCCTGAGATAGAAAGGACCACTTTGGCTTTTAAAAATGTAGCAGCATAAGTTGGCCTCACTTGAAAGGAAATATGCAATGGCAATATTGAAGCATGTAAAAGGAACAGCTTATATATGCAATCTTTCTCATCATGGCATGTGAAGTATAGTTTATTAAATAACACCAACTCTAGAATTACATAAATGGTTAAATAACACCAACTCTAACAGCTTAGGCTTTTGGAGTAATTGGTTGTTTCACATGATATCAAAGCTATTTAATCATTAATTTTTTGTGAAAAGAAACAGAGCCTTAGGACTGGGTTGCGAACCTCGAAAAAAAAAAAGGAAATTTGGGAAAGTCTAATTGAAAGAAAGGAATTTGGTGTGAATTGTTACAACGGACACAATCCTCCCTTATTTAACAAATTCTGATATGGCATTGCTATGTAACTACTTGTGTGGACTCTTTGTTTTCTTACTAGAAAATGCTGACATGGAAATATAATGTCCTACTTGGTTGCTGAGTCAGCACTCTACTGACTAATTCTCATCAGCTTCTTATTCTCCTTAGCCTTTTCCCTTGCAAGGTGGCAGAGGTTTGCCACATAAACACTGGTTGTGGGCATAAGCTGCTGCAGGAAAGATGTTGAAAGGTCTTCCTTGTGGAATTTGCCCACACAGTCTGTTGGCTCTGAAGTTTACATGGTTGATGTTTTTTAAACCCAAAAAGATATCTGGGATCTTGCCACTGAGTTGGGATTTGCCCTGTGATCTGATTGTTTGACAAATTAAACAGTTTCAAGCCCAAACCTTCCTGAAATTCAGGAAACCCACCTGTAATTTTGTTGTTTGACAGATCTACAACCTCTAAAAAGCTGTTGGTATTATGTAAGAGAGTTGAAATTGACCCATATAGTTGGTTTGAATGTAGGTCAAGGAGGGAATACCATAGGTTTGGCTTTTAAAAATGTAGCAGCAAACTTAAGAAGCAGATTTTAAAAGCAATATAATGGACCCAACAAGAAGGAGGGAAACCCATGGTAACATCCTCTGTGGCACCACCTCTGCCCTTTCATTTCGCAACTCCTCTACCTCCTCAACCCTTTCGCTGCTCCGATACCTGGCTCTCTCCAAATATGCGTCTAGCTGTGACTGAGCTTCCGCCAACGTCCCAAATGAGCGGTAGCATGCTCCGCTAAATTTGTCAACTTGGTCATGGCACTCTGGCCAAGTGTAGTAAATCCCAGGCCTCCTGCCATTAAAGACAGCATAGTACTTCTGCTTCCCCATACTCACCTAACAAAAAGACAAAATATTTTCGATGAAAAGATATCAAAGCATCATCCAAATGTCAAAATAGAAAATATGCACCGTCTACCATTAACCGCCATCCAAATGTCAAAGATCCCAAACAAATAAAAATAACTACCGCCATAACTACTAACATCTAAAATAAAAGCTACCACCATAGCTACGAACATCCAAAATAAATAACCACCAACCAAAATAAAACAAAGATTGTTCATATAACAGTAACTACCACCATAACCACCCTCAATCATCCATCTGTTGCCTAATGAAACGAGCCATCTTCCTTCGGATGTACGACCTCCTCTCATCCTCCTCGTACATGATGAAAAGATGCGCCTGAGATGGATTTATTGTGAGGTACTCCGTGGTCCTCAACAAGATATCCTGCGAAAAACCCCCAACCCCTCTAACAGCTTCGCGAAGCTGTGCAAGGTAAGCAGGGGGACGATCACCTGTGAGGGCATCGGCAACCTTGTCCATGCTTGTTGAGATACGCGACATACTATCCAAATGTGCCCCACCCTGACGAGCCCTCTGTCTTCTGGTACCATCCCGTCTTAAGGGAGATGTCTCACTACCACCATTAGTAGGATCTGCTTCTGGAGATGGTTGGTGGTGAGACATGGGGGTATGGTCTGCAAAGTCATCCCCAATGTCATCAAGACTGACTGGCTGCGAACTTGCTATGCTTGGATTCTCACGCGTCCTAGCCCCGGCCCCTTTTGCGAACTCGTCTCCAAAGATTTTGCACATATCGTCATGCAAAACATGATGAGTAGTGAAGTGTTTCTTATGTTTTGGATGAGCCTGTGAGAAGGAGCATAAAAAATAAGAAGATATTGGATATGATATTACTATAAGAAGATTGTATCTTGAGAGGAAGTGTTTCTTACAGCGACGTAGTCGTCGTAGACCTCTCTCTCGCAGGTCACCATTTTGGTCTCATTGTCCCAACCAAAACCGCTTCTACTCAGGATGATGCAAACACTCTTGTATGTTTCTTTCATAGTCTTGATGCGGTTTTTTATGTGCTCCTTATTGAGTTGGAGGTTGAAAAAGGCATTCATTGCAGTGGCCGCAGCTACATAAGCATGATCCTTAAAACCATTTGGGATTTTGTACCCCTCTGCGATTTGAACTAGAAGGGTATCTACGAGCACCTTGTCCATTTGGTCATTCCAAATGACATTCTTCCCCCTCTTCTGCGAGGTTTGTGGCGCACTTGACATTCTGATTCAATATACACATATATGTTCGTTATGAGTCATACATCCATATAACAACCTGAGATGTATAACAACTTCAATAAATACACATACAACCATCAAAAGACACAGCATACATCATCCAAAACAACTAGCTACTATATTCCTTCAAAATTTTAATCCATCACACTAATAACAACAGAGTTACTTGAATAACACACATACAACCATCATAACATAATAAAGTTACTCGAAACAGTAAAAGAGTCATATAACCAGTAAAAGAGTCATATAACGTCAATGATGTCTACTGAAATCATTCCACATCTGTGTGGTAAGCGTGTTTCTAATTTCCTCTCCTGCTCTTTTGTCATCATCCCTTGATTCAGGAGGATCTCGTGGTATGTCCTCATCTTCCACAGTTTGTAGTAAGAGTTGTCTAGCTAGAAAGTTGTCCACATCTTCTAGTATTGAATCATTAGGCATTAAACGTCGAATATGATTATGGATGCAACAACATGCTAAGAAGATGTCAATCTGCTTCTCGATACTGTACATTGGTTCTTCACTAAGAATATTGAAACGCTTCTTCAAGACGCCAAATGTGCGCTCAATGACATTTCGACAGGACGAGTGTCTATGATTGAACAACTCATTACTAGTCCGTGGACGCCGCCCACTCCACTCACTTAGGTGGTATGCGGTCTTACGATGCGGGGTAATGAAATGTCGTAAGAGAGGGTACCCGCCATCGGCGAGGTAAAACTTTCCTACAAATAAAAAAATTCTATATCAGCAACTAGTAATAAGTGGGAACTTGTTTACTAGAATGCAACTATTTCATATACAATGTACCTGGAATAAGTGGAATCTTGTCAGCCCTTGTTAATGCATCCGCTAACACTCTCGAGTCAGAAGCCGAACCCTCCCATCCGGCTAGGATATACGTGAATTTTAAGTCAAAGTCACAGGCCGCCAAAACATTTTGAGCTATAAAATGCTTACGACAAAAGTAGGCAGGTTTGTCTTCAATACGTACTTTAGCACGTATGTATGTCCCGTCTATTGCACCGATGCAATCCTTGAAATATGGCATCCACCTAGGATTCCCCTCAATCTGCGATGGTGTCTCACCTGTCGGTGGTTTGATGAAGAAATCTTGCATACCCAAAATTGCCTTTAGAACTTTGTTGAAATACGTCGAAACAGTTGCCCCTGAACGTCTAGCACATGCTCTAATAGTCCTAACCCTCTGATTATGTGCCACAATATGCAAGAAGATGGCAACTTGCTCCTCCACCTTACAATGGATTGTATCTTCTAGGGTTCCCGCCCGTTTAAATATTTCAACAAATTGACGAAAGCAGCTGACGTTCATCCGTAGCAAGTTATGACAATGTTCATCTGAATCGATGACAAAAGATATGAACGTACGACGCGTTAAGTAATTGCTTTCATAGGGAGCTCTGAGAAGATACTTTTCATAGTACTCTTTCCAAAGTACTAAGATGGCAGCAGCACCAGCCACTAGTAGTGCGACTGCTTGCCGAACTAACTCATTCCTACGCTTCAACTCAGCTCTTCGCAACACTGTTTTCTTCCTCCTTGTAGGACGACGAGGCATCTTACTCTAAATAAGAAGTCAATGACTCAATAGAAAATACAACACAATAAAAAATAAGGCATCTTAAACACATAAACCATTCATCCAAAAACCATCAATCCAACCATGCATATACCATCCCTCCATAAACCATCCATCCATATACAACCACTCCATAAACCTACCAACCATGAATATACAAATCCCTCCACAAACCATCCATCCATACACAACCACTCCATAAACCTACCAACCATGAATATCCAAATCCCTCCAGAAACCATATATCCATACACAACCACTCCATAAACCATCCATCCATAACATTATTACCCCCATAAACACCACCAAATACCACCATTAATACCACAAATACCACCATCCATCCATAACCCACAAATACCACCATTAATACCCCCATCTCAACATTCAAGTAGAATGTCATCCTACAATGCTACTATCACATACAAACAAGATTAAAATCATGAAGCAAACTAATAATGGATCAACAACAAGATAAAGAAAGAGGAACATCATAAATGATTAGAACAACAAGATAAATGTAAAGAAACATTAGATTTATTACCTCGCAAGTTAGGATCTCTTCACAGAATTGAGAATCAGAAATTGGTGTCCCCTGCAAAAAATCAGATCTGATTAACACCACCACCAATATCACAGTTCCAAATCAGGAAAATAATTTTTAGTCCAGAACCCAAAATGGATAAACACAGATAAGCCCAAATAAGTGAAAAAAACAGACATCAGGCCAAAAATGAGGGCTCCAAAGCATAGATTACAGCTAAAAAACGATGGTTTTCAGAAAAAATGCCACAAAAAAGGAAAATACAACAAAGAAAAATTATCCATGAAAAGTTCTAGGGTTTAGAAAGCTTAGACAAAGATGAGAAGAGCAAAAAAATGGGAGAAAAAAACTAAAAAAGGGTTTAGACACGAAAGATCAAAAAAAAATTGCAAGGGTTTATGGCAAACCACAGATTTCGTACTGGGGTTTATAGGCGAAGGAAAAAATTAAAGGGTTTGCAGCAAACCAAAGGGTTTATAAGCCAACGAAAAAATGGAAGGGTTTATAGGAAACCAAAGATCCCATTGCTCCATAGCAAACCAGAGATTTCATACCCAATATCCTAAAAAATGAAAAAAATGGAAGAAAGGGAGGAGGAGGATGCGTACCTGTTCGAGGATTGGAGGCAAGCTTCGGTTGGAGAAGAAAGAGCTCAGCTTCTCCTTTCGATGGTTGGGGTTTTGCTTCTTCCTCTGTTTGGAAAGATAAACTAGGGCAGAGATTTCCTTCAAACCCTTGTTCTGTATTTCTGAGTAAGAAAAATCGTTTTGTCAAGGTGGAAGAGGACACATAGCTTCGGATCTTCAACAGATGGGTAAGAGCTTCGGATCTTCGTGCTTTTCTTGATGGGTTTTCTTCAAACCCTTGTTCTGTAAAAAAGAAAAATCGTTTCTCAAGGTTGAAGACAACAACACAGAGCTTCGAATCTATGGGTAAAAGCTTCGGATCTTCGTGCTTTTCTTGGATTTGAGGTTTGGGTTTTTTTTTTCTCTTTTTACTTCTCTTCTGTTTTTTGGAGAGGAGCAGAGGCGGTGATCGAGGAAAATCCGTGCGAATCCGAGGCTACCGCACGGATTTCATTTCACGGAAACACCCTCTCCACGTCGTTCTATTCGGATTCCACGTCTTCCTTCGGATTTCCCAGCGCTTTCTATTCGTGGCCAACAAAACGACCATACTACTCCCTTTCCACGGAAACGAGGTCTATTTTCCTTTCCGTTTCCGTTTCTTAGGCGCAACTGAACAGGCCCTTATAGAATGGTATCCTGATCACGACTTCATTGACACGGGCTACAATGGGCAAGTTCTTCAAGACGCCCCCTACTGGAGTAAGCAGATGAATTCTCTCCGATTTTTTTCCGATCAAAACAAGAATTGCTATACATTGCCGGCCTCTAGCCAAGAAAAATATCTTGTTCGAGCCGGATTTTACTACGGTAACTATGACGGACGATCAAAGCCGCCCATCTTTGATCTCCAGTTTGATGGTAATTTGTGGGCCACGGTTAATTCTTCGCTTCATAGACCCCTTTTATATGAAGCAATCGTAGTATCAAAACACGATAATATTAGTGTTTGTGTTGCTAGAACGCGGGATGATGAGCTTCCCTTCATCTCTACTCTTGTATTGATCTCGCTTCCGTCCGAAATGTACGGTGAGATGGAGAGTAATCATGCCTTGTTCAATAAATACAGGGTAGATTTTGGAGGATCGGAGGCTAGTGGGTAAGTTTAATCTTGAAACCATTGCTCAAAAACTCAAAACATGACTCGACTGGAAATTTTGTTGACTCAACTCAACTCGATGAAAACTCCAGTATATTTTCCTACAAATATATATATATATATATATATATATATATATAGAGAGAGAGAGAGAGAGAGAGAGAGAGAAATTCACCTGTTTACAACTAGCATGTTATATGTGAGAACTTTGTTTTTCTAGCAAGTCGAGTTTGCTTAAGCGCGTTTTAAAGTTTACTCAACTAGTTTTAGTGCTATGCTTGAAAGAGTAATAGCAAAATTGAATTAAATGAAAACCACCAAAAGCCCTTATTATAGTTCTCAACTAAATATCCCTTTCAAAATTGAGTTTAGGGAAAATTACCAAAAGCCCTTTGATTATCCTTCTCAACTAAGTCTCCCTTTAAAAATTGAGTTGAAGGGAAAATTACCAGAAGCCCTTTGATTATAGTTTCTCAATCAAACATCGCTTTCCTTCTCTATAGTAACCAAAATAACCTCCAAACAATCATGACCGTATAAACTAAATTTGATAAGAAGATGATATTTTCAACCCCCCCTGCATTACTTGCACGCTCTCCTTAAAACGTGATTTGACATAAAGTTGCCCACTTTTCACGTCAAATTAAGTTAAAAGGGGAGCGTGGATGTAATGCCGGGCGGGGTTGACAATATCATCACCCAATTTGATATATTATTTCTTCCAAAAAATTAAAAAAATTTAACCGATCATTTAGATATTTAAAAATTGATTAATATTACATTTTAGTTAGAATATTTATTTTTGCAATGGTGAATGATGTGAACCCTGATACGACTATCGTACGTGTAGCCTGTAAGGATCAACACATAAAATTGGATAAATTATATGGTGGTCGCACATGTATGGTGCGAGTTTATAGATCGAGAACACCTAGTTAGTAATTAATAATTTCTAATATCTTATATAAAATGCAGCCAAGAGCAATATTAATTATTAGAGACCTAACTATATATATGCACATACACCAATGTTTTTTTAGTACATCTTTTGTGGCTTGCAATTGATGGGCCATAGAAAAAATTTCTTGCATTGAACAATTTTGAGTTTAATTTGACACTATAATTTGTGGATATCTTTCTCTTATATTTTGTTTAATTATTTCTTATTTTACGTCATTCATCTCAAAGCCTATATATTATGCTTCTCAATTAAAATATGGCTAATCACGTCCAAAAAATGTAAATTTGTAGGTACCTAATTGATACCTATCGCCGGATTTGGTACCCCATAAACTTGACAAGGTACCCCACAGTTATTGCTGACTATATATCCCCATCAAACTCCTTGGATGATGACCCTCCTTTCACAGTGGTCCAAACAGCTATAGAAGCACCATCACCGTCCGATTCCATTATCCTTACGTTTAATCTTGATCAACCCCAGATCAAACAGTCCAAGTACATCACTCTCTATTTCACTGAAGTGAAAGACCTTGGCTTCGACGAGAACAGAACTTTCTATGTATACATGGATGGAGAAAATTACAATCTCACTGTTTCTCCTCGATACGAGATGTATGATGAGATCTCTGGGAATACAAATCCAAACGTTGGATCTTTCAATCTAACCCTTGCGCCAACTCAGAATTCAACTCTACCTCCAATCATAAGTGCAATGGAGCTATTTACTGTGAGCGAGGATCTGGTTGAAGGAACTATGGATGATGATGGTGAGCTTTCTCTTAAATATGTATCTCATTTATCTTTAATTTCCCTAAGGTTTCTGATATTCTTTAGGCAAGAGGACTAGAATCCATTGATCATATGCATCAATCTAGGAATTATTCAGCTTGTGGAAATTGGAGGTTCTCTCCCTTGACCGCGTAGAGCTCTTCAATATTTATATAGGTGAAACTTGGGTTGGGTCAGGTTGAGCTTTAGCTAAAAAATGAATAGGAATCAACCCAAATCAGACCCAATTTTAAGGTAAAAGATCAACCCGAATTCCAAGAAATAGACTCTAATTGCGCTCTTAGCTAGGAGTGCATCTTGGGCGGGTTGAGGCCAACACTAGCCCATAGAACTATCTTGACCCTAACCCAATCCAACCTGAGCCTCGTGTCGAGGTGAGTCAATCCTAACCCTACTCGTCTAACCAAATTTTCGAAATTGGGAAAGGTTGGGTTAGGTTAGGGATTATTCCAAGGCCCCAATCTTAACCTAACCTGATATTAAATTGGGTTGATTATTCCAAACAGTAAATTGTGTCTAGGAAAAGACCCCTAGATCTGGCCGCAACGGAAACTCAAGCTCGAATTTATAACATATGGATGTTGGGCATTGTCTATGTGGATCTCGTCGATCTCTTCCAAATAAATATTGGTCAGTTAGGATCCTCCCTATTAGTTCTCGTACCAAATCCCATTGAGGTAGGGTCCTCTATTGTTGTATCTCCATTGTTTCCCTTTTTTTCTCTGCTTAATGGAATGAAAAATGCCAGTGAGAGGATTAGCAGAGCTCGCCTACAACTCGAAGCGCATAAGGAGATGGACAGGAGATCCATGTATACCAGCAAATACAGTCTGGGAATGGTTGAGATGCAATAACGAGGACCCGCCCAGAGTGACTGCTCTGTAAGCTTTCGATGCCATTCTTGTTAGATATTTTCAAAATATAAATGAGGAATACTAAACTCAAGGGCGCCCTTGCAAAAATTGGGTAAAAGGGCGGCCCTATTAGGTGCACTGTTACCAAAGCTCATTAATAATAATATGTAAAAGTCAAAAGAACATTCATTGCACTCCTGGGACGTTCAGCCAATGGGGGTGCCCTTTCATTGGATTTTTGAAAGGACACCCTTGAGTTTAGCATTCCTGAATATAAAAACATATGCCCGATGGTGAGATGCCACATATCAGATCAATTCGTCGAGCATTTTTGGGCTATGAACAATCCAAGTGAAATTTACAAAAAAATCAAGGAAATTAAAAGAGCAATTAATAAGAAAAATGCCTCCAATACAAACTCTGGAACAGCCAATCATTTTCCACCACGTGTTCAGTTGATGATCAACCGGGAAATAGTCATCGGTCCACCACGTGGCAAAAAATAACTAGCCGTTTCTAGGTTGCATGCAGTCTGAAAAAATAATTAAAGACAGAAGTGGATATTAGTTTCCAATTAAAATTGGCCTCTCGGGGAATTCTGACTGTCATTTCTCTCTCTTTTCCATCTTGTAAAATAAAATCATTTCAGATATCTGTCAGGTTATGATCTCGAAGGTTCTCTTCGTGATTTCAGTCAAATGCAAGCTCTTGAATTTATGTAAGTTCATGTTGATTTTTGCCTTGTGTGTCTGTATGAGAGAGAGAGAGAGAGAGAGAGAGAGAGAGAGCTGAAGTTTCATAGATTTTTGTAGTGACTTGCAGAATAACAGTCTCAGTGGAACCATTCCTAGCTTCCTTGGAAAACTTCCCAACTTGAAAGAATTGTAAGTAAAGAAACATAGTTACTTAAACTAGTACTTCAAAAAATTTCTGCGAAACAACCAGTTACTGCAAAATCTTAAGCTATATACTTTAAAATTCCACATCACGTTTGGCCCTTATTTCTAGGGTTGCCCTACACGTTGCACATGTGGCTCATCTTTTTGGTTTGGCTATGGATTTTTGCTATCAAGGAGGTTAATTTGAACTCAAGACCTTTGGCTCTGATACCATGTGAGCTTTTGGAGTAACTGGCCTGGTTGTTTTACATGGTATCAGAGCCAAAGATCATGAGTTCAAACATCCTTGATAGCAAAAGTCGACATGAAATTGCCAAACCCAAAGAGGGGCCACATATGTGCTACGTGTAGGCCAACCCTAAAAAAAGAGGAGACACGTGAGGGGGAGTGTTAAAGTATAAAGATTAAATAACACTATTTCTACCAGCTTAAACTTCTGGAGTAACTAGTAGTTTCACATTTTCTTCTTGTAATCTTCTCATTTTCATGACAGGAACTTAGCCTACAACAGCTTCAGTGGAAGCTTGCCGGAATCTCTTACAAATAACAACAAAATATCCTTGAAGTAAGAAGATCAAACTGGTTCATACTTGCCTCTTCTGCTTTTTTCTTATGATAGCTTTTTAATACTTAACCTCAATCCCTGACACCCTCATCAATTTGCAGTGTTACAGGAAACCCGGGCTTAGAGCTTCCTGAAAAGAGCAAGACTGCGCTTATCGTGGGTTTATCGGTGGGTGGAGCTCTGCTTTTCGTAATATTTTGTCTCTTGCTAGTAATACTACTTCATTGTTCAAGGAAAAGAAGAGAACAAGAAAAGACAACAGTAGAACTTAGTACCCTTCAAGGGGATTCTCATGTTGATAATGCAGTAAATGTGGCTCTTTATCAAAATGGGAGGGGCCAAAATGAGGAAATGAAAGAAGCGACAACAGTAGAACCTTTTGGCCTTCCTATGGATGCTCAAGTTGGAAATCCTGAAGGGGATAATGGAGTAAGTGATGGGCTTGAGCAGAATGAGGACATGCTTGAAGAGCTGAGAATGCAGATGGAATTAGAGCTTGGAGCATTAGTTGAACTACATGACCAATTGGGCAATGAAATGCCCCGGTAAGAATAGTTTTAGCTCAATGAAAATAAGGGCAATTCAAAGAAGTTTCTAAGGATAATGCTTATGTAGTTTAAGATGTGTAGGGTTTTTGGATTACATTAATAAAATGACTTATTAGTTGAGTCGAGGCATGAATATGATTAGCCTGTCCTTTAAGGAAAATATCGCCCTCCACATATGATGAGTCTTCTCTAGTGTATGCATCTGGGATACAACGACTTCACTTTAGGACTGTGCACTCATGCGACCTGGATGTCTTGCAAACACGACTATATTGCCTTGATATGAGAGATAACGGGTAAAAAATCTTTAAAATAGAGGAGAGTTATAAATGAATATTGGTTAACACATGCTTAAAGGATTGAGGAGATGCATTTTGTAAAAAAAGATGTAATAAATCACGTTTAAACATTAAGCGGCATAATTAAACCACGATTTAGAAGAAAATGATATGATTATGACATATTTAGAGAGATGCCATCATAAATTTAAGGTCTCACCAATTGAAACTTGAATCTGGGTGATTCAAGTTACTTTTGTCCCCGTGTAATCAAACAATGTATAAACCAAAATCCAATATGCCTTGGAATAAATGAAGTATTGTTGTGGTGTTTTCGGGTAATTATTTTGTATTGAGAAGTGAAGAATCTTTACATGTTTCCTATGTCTTTTATACTAGGTTAGATTCTCCAAGAGTCCATTGGGGATATCTATGACCTAAGGCCCTGTTTGGATTGCAGGAATGTCGTAAAAAGTTTGGAAATGAATTTTTTTCTAAAACTTCGTACCTTTTTTATACATGAAAGATGACATGAACCAACCCTATTCAATTTTTACTTAGAGAGGCCTTTAATTTTTTATAATATCCCTTTAAGTTAACTATAATCGTACCATTTTCCTCTAAATTGAGGAAAGAAAAAAATTCCCAAGAAATTTTTTTCTTCCACCATAAATGTTTCTTCTTGCAATTGCCTAAGGGACTCATGGGAACTACGACTATGTGTTTAATGTGGCTAGTTATATTAGGAGTGGTTTGCGTCTATAAATATAGGGAAATGTTATCAGCACTACTGTATTTTGATGAGGGCACTCCTCACTTTATTAAAAGTACTGTATGACCCTCACCATAGGATGATCCAAACCATCCATTAGATGGGCCACGGCCTAAATAGGTTGTGCCCCAAAAATCATTTCCATAGGTTGATCCTAACCCTCAGATCTGAATGTTAGAGGGTTGATCCTAGGCCTCTATAGATCGGAGGGTTAGGTTCAACCTCTGGAAATGATTTTGGGGGCATAACCTATTTATGCTGTGGCCCATCTAATGAACGGTTTGGATCATCCTATGGTTCGGGCCATACCGTACTTTTAATAAAGTGAGGAGTTCCCTCATCAAAATACAGTAGTGCTGATAACATTTCCCTAAATATATAGCATCGGTGTAGAGAAAGTAAATAGGTGAAACAAGAGACAAGAAGAAGTGTAGAGATTTAGAAGGAAGGAGAATAACACCAAGTTTCTTGTAGTGTTTTATATATATATATATATATAAGTTTTCATCTTGGTGTTCATTTGTACTTTTAGTGGAGCCCACATGCCCCTTTGGCCTTGTATCTCCCTAATCCTTTATCAACATCTATTCATTACATTGCCCCATAATCTAACCATTCAATTTGGGGCCAACAAAAAAAGGGGTTAGAGTTTCTTATATTAGAAGTCCCTAACACATACGAAATCATTCATTGCTCTTCTCTCTATCATTACTTCGTCCTCCACTTTTCATCAATTGGATTATTAGGATCATCCAATTGTGAATATTTTGACAAGGCCCCACCAAATCAATGGTCAAGATCACAAGAATCCACCTCTAGGGTTTGGTGGGACAAGCAAGATAAGCTCTTCTTCTGTGATTGTGACCTTAGAGCCTTGCCAAACAAGAAAAACCATTTTCCTCTATTTTATCCATTTATTGCCGACTGCCCATTTAAATATTTGCTTGCTTTCCACATCAACTCGAAGTATAATTCTTCATCAACATTTCATGGAAATTAGTTGCACTCTCTGTAAGTGTGAGGAGAATAGCAGTGTTCGTTTGGATGGGAAGATGGTTTCACTCCTCTTATTACTTGTATTGTTCGCTTATCCTGGTAATTTTTTTCATCCTTCCTTTCTTCTTTGGGGCTATTCGTCTTACAATCATATTATGCCGCAAAAATAATAAAAATCCCAATAAAATCTTAAAGTCAAATCTAGAAGGAAAACATAAACAATAACAAAAACCAAAAACAATAAAGTGTGAAAGAATATGAAGAAGAAGTACATAATAAAGAGGATGAGAAAGATGAGTAGAAGACAATGAGCATAAATAGGACCAATAATCAGTTTTGGACTCACAATCGGTTCTCAAATCCAAAACAAGGCCTAAACGTAAATTTGAGTCTAGTAATCAGTTTTGGACTTACAATTTGTTCTCAAAATCCAAAACAAGAAGAGCCTTAATAATTGGCAATTGACTCAACTGTTCCAACTCAACCTTGTCACAACTAAGAATGTCATCAGACTTAGCATGTTAATTAAAAAATCCATGTTAATTTTTTTAGGGATGCTATACTCACAGGAGCACTTGTACAAACCAAGGGCTCCTCCATTGGATCCATGCCATCCTGAGTGCGGTTATCAGCGGCCCCTTGTAGCCGGTTTCTACAAGGGCTACTGTGAGTTTAGCATCCCTCTAATTTTTTTTAATCTTCTCTTCTGGGCTGCTAATTTCTTTGAGATTCTACAGATTTTTACGACTCAGTGAACATTGACTGTGGAGCGGAGAGTTCATACCTTGATTTCTCGACTATTATAGAATGGTCTACCGATCACGACTTCATTGACACAGGCCACAACGGGCAAGTTCTCCGAGGCACTCCCTTTTGGACTAAGCAGATGAGTTCTCTCCGATTCTTTTCCGATCAAAACAAGAACTGCTACACACTGCCAGCCACAATTCAAGAGAAATATCTCATTCGAGCCGGATTTTACTATGGTAACTATGACAGGCGATCAAAGCCGCCCATCTTTGATCTCCAGCTTGATGGTAATTTTTGGGCCACTGTTAATTCTTCACTTGATAGACCCCTTTTATATGAAGCAATCATAGTATCAAGACGCGATAATATAAGTGTCTGTGTTGCTCGAACGAGGGATGGTGAGCTTCCCTTCATTTCTACTCTTGAAATGATCCCAATTCCGTCTGAAATGTATGGTGAGATGGACAGTAATCGTGCCTTGTTCAATAAATACAGGGTGGATTTCGGAGGATCAGAGGCTACCGGGTGAGTTTAATTAATCTTGAATCCATTGCTAAAAAAACTCAAAAACATGACTCCACTCGAAATTTAGTTGAGTCGACTCAACTCGATAAAAGTTCTAGCATATTTTCTATTCATATTCATATTCATATTCGAGTTGAGTCAATGAGTTTTAGAGATATGCTTGAAACTAGGGCTGCAACTCGAGCCGGGTAAAACCCGACCCGCATCGACCCGACCCGAAAATAGCCTGGGTCGGGTTCAGGTTTCATGGGTTTCGGGTCGAGCCGGGTTTGAAGGGGCCCGACCCGACCCGACCCGAGTTACATAAGTTATAGTATGTACATTTTTTTCTATTGTTAGTTAAAAGTTAAAGAGATAATTACATTTACACCCCCTCTAGTTTCTGACACATCCACTTCCACCCCTATAGTTTAAAACGTGACAAATACACCCTTGTAGTTTCAATTTGTTTAAGGTAGGCCCCCTCAGCTGAAGGTTCGTCCATAGATTGAAGGGTTAGGATGATCCGATGGAGCTGATTTTTTGGGCACACCCTAACTATGTCAGGACCCATCAAATGAACGATTTGGATCATCCAAACAATGTGGGCCCACATTATTTGGATGATTTTTTGGTAGTGTTTGGATTCGGGTAGGGTCCACATTATTTGGATGATCCAAAGCGTTCATTTGATGGGTCCTGACATAGATATGGTGTGCCCAAAAAATCAGCTCCATCGGATCATCCTAACCCTTCAATCTATGGACGAACCTTCAGCTGAGGGGGCAAACCTTAAACAAATTGAAACTACAGGGGTGTATTTGTCACGTTTTAAACTATAGGGGTGGAAGTGGATGTGTCAGAAACTAGAGGGGGTGTAAATGTAATTATCCCAAAGTTAAAGTGAAAACCCATGCACCCACTGTTACTGTATGTGAGTGTAATTTCTGCTTCTATGAGTCGAGTTGATTCAAGTATTTGATTCAGCATTGTTTGATTGTAATTACAACATTGTTTGATTACAGCATTGTTTGATTCAAGTGTGATGTGAGTGTAATTACATCATTGTTTGATTCAAGTGTAATGTGAGTGTAATTTCTGCTTCTATGAGTTGAGTTGCCTTGCCAAACAAGAATTTTCCTTAAAAATTTCCGTCAACGTGAAAAAACCCGACCCGACCCGAACCGACCCGAGATTTATCATGGGTAGGGCCGGGTTTGGGAATCGTGGGTTTTCCGAAAAAAAACCCGACCCGACCCGACCCGAGATATTTCTCGGGTAGGGTTGGGTTCTCCAAAACCCGACCCGCCCGACCCGAGTTGCAGCCCTACTTGAAACAAAGAGCTGAACAAAGAAGTGCCACGTGACTAGTAGAATGAGGTGGGGTTCATAGTAGTGGAGAAGATCCTATGGAGAGATATTCGAGTTATTTATTATTTTACTTCATTCATTTTAAAGCCACTACTATGTGAACGGTTAGGATAATCCAATGGAGAAGATCCTTGGGGTATATCCTATCCATAGTAGTGGCCATCAAATGAATAATTTTGATCATTTAAAAGTGGCCCCCACCTATACAATTACCCTGCTCATATTTGTTTGGAATAATAGTAAAAAAAAACCCATCTAGCCACATACACTAACATATAAGGAAATGATATATTCAGCTCATTTTTTACTTGGGACTTTACCCTTCAGGGTAAAAGAGTATTCATAAATACACTGGAGGGGACTTTACCAAGTGGAAAAAGGGAAAAAATATATCATTTCCCTATGTATGTATGTGCATATTATATGCTTCTCAGTTAGAATATGACTAATCACGCCCGAAAAATGCAAAATTGTAGGTACCTAACTGATACCCACCGCCGGATCTGGTACCCTGTATACTCGACAAGGTACCCCACAGTTATTGCTGACTATATATTCCCAACAAACTCCTTGGATGATGACCCTCCTTTTACCGTGGTAAAAACAGCTATAGAAGCTCCTGCACCGTCGGATTCCATTATTCTTATGTTTAATCTTGATCAACCCCAGATCAAACAGTCCAAGTATGTCAATCTCTATTTCACCGAAGTGAAAGAGCTTGACTTAAACCAGACCAGAACATTTGATGTTTACATGGATGGAGAAAATTACAATCTTACCGTTTCTCCTCGATACGAGATGTATGATGAGATCTCTGGGAATACAAATACAACCGTTGGATCTTTCGTTCTAACCCTTGCCCCAACACAGAATTCAACTCTACCTCCAATCATAAGTGCGATGGAGCTATTTATTGTGAGCGACGATCTGGTTGAAGGAACTATGGATGATGATGGTGAGCTTTCCTTTAAAAAATCTCATTTATCTTTCATTTGTCTAAGGTTTCTGATATTATTTAGGCAAGAGGAATATAATCTATTGATCATATACGTCAATCTAGCAATTATCCACTTGTGGAACTTAGAGGTTCTCTTCCGAGACTGCATAGAGCTCCTCAATATTTATATAGCAAGGGGTGCAACTTGGGTCGGGTCAGGTTGAGCTTTCTCTGAAAAATGAATAGGACTCAACCCAAACCTGACCAAATTTTAAGGTAAAAGCTCAACCCGAATTTCTAAAAAACGACCCGAGTTGCACTCCTAGCTAGGAGTGCAACTTGGACTGGGTTGAGGCCAACCCTAGCCCATATAGCATTATCTTGATCCTTACCAGATCCAGCCTGAGCTTCATGTCGAGGTGGGTCAACCCTATCCCAACTCGTCTAACCAGATTTTCCCAATTGGGAAAGGTTGGGTTAGGTTAGGGCGAGTTGGGTTAGGGTTGATTATTCCAAGGCCTCAAGATTAACTTAACCCGAAATTAAATTGGGTTGATTATTCCAAATTCTAAATTGGGTCTAGGAAAAGACCCCTAGATATGGCCGTAATGGAAACTCAAGCTCGAAGTTACACCCTGTGGATGTTGGGCATTGTATATTTAGATCTTACTGATCGCTTCAAAATAAAGATTGGACGGTTAGGATCCTCCTTTTAGTTCTTGTACCAAATCCCATCAAGGTAGGGTCCACTGTTGTGGTATCTCCATTGTTTTCCTTTTTTCTCTGCTTAATGGAATGAAAAAATATGTCAGTGAGAGGATTAGAAGAGCTTGGGTACAATTCGGAGCGCATAAGCAGATGGACAGGAGATCCATGCCTACCAGCAAACACAGTTTGGGAATGGTTGAGATGCAATAGCGACGACCCGCCAAGAGTGACTGCTCTGTAAGTGTAAGCTTTCAATGTCATTCTTGTTAGATGTTTTTAAAATATATTTATTTTTAGGGATTTGCTAGGGACCATCGCACAAGGAATTTCACGTAATGGCTGTTGCATGACAGAGCAGCCACATATGCTCCGAGTTTGTCTTGTACATTTAGTTCATCCGAGGTGCCTGCTCTCGTGCAACAGCCCTTCCGCAAAATGCCTTTATGTGATGATCCCTAGCAAATCCCTTATTTTTAAAGGGAGGTGATTTTTTCTATTCCTGTTGGATTAAGGGTGCAACTTGGGTTGATTTTTGGGAATTCGGGTTGAGCTTTTACCTTAAAATCAGATCGGGTTCGGGTTGATTCCTATTCATTGTTTAGCAAAATCTCAACCGACCTGACCCGACCCGAGTTTTGTTTTAATGTGAATTGACGTCAAAAAGCGTTAAAGTCTGCCCACAATTCACATTACCGGGGAGGGGCATGGGGGCGAAAAAATCATCCCCCTTTTTAAAGGGAAACGATACCCCCGCGCTCTGATGGATAAACCCCCCCTTTAACATTATCCGTTAAGTTTTAAAGGCAAAGGAAAACGTTAAAGGGGGTGAATTTATCCTCAAGGGTGAACCATTCTCAAGAAACCATTAGAGAGGGGGGGGGGGGAGATTTTATCTGTTTAAGGGGTGAAAATAACATGATGTTCAAAAAAAAAAAAAAAAGGGGTGAAAATAACATTTCCCTTTTTTAAAATATAAATACGGGAAAAGTGGTTTTGATTCAAAAGACATTTATGAAAGGATTTTTTCTTCAAAAAATATATATTTTCTTAAATAAAGAGGCATATAGTTTCATGTGAAAGGGTGCCTTCTCAAGAAGGCTTAGAGCCTCATTTCATAACTATCTGTAAGTTATAAAAAAATAGTTATGAAATGCGGGCGTGCGGGCATACTTTGGTTCTTTCTATCGAAGTGCGGGCGTGCGGGCATACTTTGGTTCGCTATTGAACTTGGGGTGCAGCCCGAGATCGATTGATATAGGCATTGTATTCTCAGGACTCTATTTTCTTGTATCCACCTACATGACGGGGGGAATAAGTCTAAGATAAAGTCTTAATTAGCTTGTATGCTTAATTCCTATTTTTATACTATGTTAATTATTTCTCCTTGTGTTTCCTTCTTTGATCCACAATTTATTAGGCATGGTACTATGTATGAAATGGACCCGGGTCCGTATCAGGTCCACTTATGGATGGGCTTCACCATGGAAGATTCCTGGCCAAAAATATGCCTGATGGTGAGATGTCACATATCGGATCAATGCCGGCCGTTGATTTTGTAGAAAAGGTCACATCGATCATTCATCTAGCATGTCAGGGATATGAACAATCCAGGTGAAGGCCCATCTAATGGTGAGACCCAGAAGAAAAAGGATCTGGGATTGTACTAATTTCTGAAAAATTACGGAAATTAAAAGAGAAATTTGTATGAAAAATGATATGACTTGCCTCCAATACAAAATTCTGGTACAACCAAACATTTCCTGCCATGTGTTCAGTTGCATGCAAGGTTTTAAATTTCGACCGAAATCCGAAATTTATTTCGATCAACACCGAAACCGGAACGTTCCAAATTTTGGTCGAAATTTTGGAAATTTCGGTGAAATTTAAGATTAAATATTATTATTATTTTTCATTTACAGAATTTCAGACCCGAAATTTCGGCCCAAAAACGACATTTCGAGCACCTGTTACCAAATTTCGCTTGGCATTTCGGCTAAAATTTCGGTTTCGGTTAGGACCGAAATTACCTCCGAAACCGAAATTTAAAACCTTCGTTGCATGATCTCACATGGCAAAAAATGATTAACAGTGTCCTAAGTTGAATACAGTCAGAAAAGTGCAAAGTAAAAAGAGAAGTGCCCCTATCAAAACATGAGTGGATACTACTTTCCAATTAGAACTAGCCTTTCCGGATTTTCTGACTGAGATTTCTCTCTCTTTTCCATTCTGTAAAATAAAATCATTTCAGATATCTCTCAGGTTATGAACTCCAAGGTTCTCTTCGTGATTTCAGTCAAATGCAAGCTCTTGAATTTGTGTAAGTTCATGTTAATTTGTGTCTTGACAGAGAGAAAGAGAACAGAAGTTTCATAGATTTTTTTTGTAGTGACTTGCAGAATAACAGTCTAACTGGACCTATTCCTGACTTCCTTGGAAAACTACCCAACTTGAAGGACTTGTAAGTAAAGAAAGAATTACTTAAACCAGTAGTAGTTCAAAAAATTTCTTCTTGTAATCTTTTCTCATGTTCATGACAGGAATTTAGCCTACAATAGATTCACCGGAAGCTTGCCAGAATCTCTTATAAATAACAACAAAATATCCATTAAGTAAGAATGTCAAACTGGTTTTCATACTTGCTTCTTCTGCTTTTCTTTATGGTAGGTTTTAATACTTAGCCTTAATCCTTGAATGCCTCTTCTAATTTGCAGTGTTACAGGAAACCCAGGCTTAGAACATGGCTTAGAACATCCTGAAAAGAACAAGATTCCACTTATTGTGGGTTTATCTGTGACAGGAGTGTTGCTTTTCGTAATATTTTGCCTCTTGCTAGTAATACTTCTTCATTATTCAAGGAAAAGAAGAGAAAAAGAAGAGACAACATTAGAATTTGGTAGTGTTCAAGAGGATTCTCATGTTGATGATGTAGTAAACGTGGGTCTTGATCAAAACGGGCTAGGCCAAAATGAAGAAATTCAAGAAGAGACAACAGCAGAATTTGGTGGCCTTCCTATGGATGCTCAAGATGGAAATCCAAAAGGTGATAATGAAGTAAATGTTGGGGTTGAGCAGAATGAGGACATGCTTGAAGAGCTGAGAAAGCAGATGGAATCAGAGCTTGGAGAATTAGTTGAACTACATGGCCAATTGGGCAATGAAATGCCCCACTGAGAATAATTTTAGCTCCTTGGAAACAAGTGTGAAAGATATTTCTCATGATAATGATTGTGTAGTTTAAGATGTATAGGGTTTTGGGATTTTATTAATAAAATGATGAAATTGCAATAATCAAAGGTAAAGGAATGACTTATTGGTTGAGTCGAGGCACGGATATGATTCTCTTGTCCTTAAGGAAAATACCGCCCCCACATACGATGAGTCAAGTCGATGGATCAAATGGGTTTTCTAGTGTATGCCTCTAGGATACAACGACTCCACTTTAGGAGTGTGCAATAATGCCATGTCTTGCAAACACGACTATACTGCCTTGATAAGAGAGATAAGGGATAAGGTAATCTTTAAAAAATAGGAGAGTAAAAGAATATTAGTTAACATAAAGGGATTCAGGAGATGCATTTTGTCAAAAAGATGTAGTAAATCATGTTTAAACATTAAGTGGCATAATTAAACCGCGACAACGTATATTTAAAAGGAATTGAGGAGATTCCTTTTGTCAAAAGATGTAATACATCGTGTTTAAATATTAAGCGACATAATTAAACCGTTCTGTAACTGTAATTAACATTATTTAACAAATCGTGTTTAAACTTTAATTCAAAATTGTGTTTAAGAATGGTAAATGATAAACCGTGGTAAACATAAATAAATAATTGGTAAACATAAGTATTAATAAATAAAAATTACATCACAAGCACACCACGTCCATGTCATTACTCGGCCCGGCCCGGCCCGGCCCAGCCCCGCCATGTGATAAAGGTTTTTCTCTAAATAAATCTCTATAATTTTTTCTCTAGGAATCTCAACCCCTTAGAAATCCAACCTCCTTTAATAAACCCAAGCCTTCCCATCCCATTTTCCATCGCGGGGCTAAAGTTTCCTTACAAAAGACAAAACATAGAGAGAAGTTCAAATATTGTGGACGAAATAGGTAATTTTGAATTATATAATGGCTTTTTCGTTAGAAAATGAAGAAATATTGTATTTTTCCATTTAGGCCCTGTTTGGATTGACAGAAAATTCTTTCCTAGGAATTTTTTTGGTTCCCATGATTTAGAAGGAAATGATAAAGTTATGACATATTTAGAAGGATGCCATTATAAATTTAAGGTCTCTTCAGTGAAACTTGAAGGTGGGTGATTCAAGTTACTTTTTTTTCCTGCGTGATCAAACAATGTATAAACCAAAATCCAATATGCCTTGGTATAAATGAAGTGTTTTTTTTTGTTGAAATGGCAATAATTATATATCATAGCAAATTAAGGAGGCCGAGAGGTATAAATGAAGTGTTTTAGGGTAAATATTATGTATTGAAAAGTGAAGAATCTTTATATGTTTCCTACGTCCTTTATATTAGGATAGATTCTCCAAGAGTCCAACGGGGATTTCTACGAATTAACTTGTTTAGACTACCTGTTTGGATTGCAGGAATTTAATGAAAAGTTTGGAAAGGAAGAATTTTCTAAAACTTCCTACTTTTTTACACATGAAAGATGACTTGAACCTATCCTATTCAATTTTTACTTTTTTTGGGCCTTTAATTTTTTATAATATCTCTTTAAGTTAACTGTAATCATACAATTTTCCAATAAATTGAGGAAAGAAAAAAAATTTCCATCAGAAATGTTTTTGAAATGTTTTTCTTGCAATCCATACAAGGCCTAAGGGAGTCATGGGAACTACATGTTTAATGTGGTTAGCTATTTTAGGAGTGGTTTTTCTCTATAAATATATAGTGTTGGTGTAGAGAAAGTAAACAGGTGAAACAAGAGAAAAGTATAAGTGTAGAGATTTAGGAGGAAAGAGAAGAACACCGATTTTCTTGTAAGTGTTTTTTATATATGAAAGTTTTCATTTTGGTGTTCTTTGTATTTTTAGTGGAACCCACATGTGCATTTGGCCTTGTATCTCCCTAATCCTTTATCTACCTCAAATCATTACAATGCTACATAATCGATCCAATCAATTTGGGGCCGACAAAAAAATGGGTTAGAGGTTCTTACATTAGAAAGATTGGTCACCTCCCTAACCCATACGAAATGATTCATTGCTCTCCTCTCTATCACTACTTTATTCTCCATGTTTCATCAATTAGATGATTAGGATCATCCGATTGTGAAGATTTTGACAAGGCCCCAGCAAATCAATGATCAAGATGACAAAAACCCATCTCTAGGTTTTGGTGGGACAAGCAAGATAACTCTTCTTCAGTGGTTGTGACGTTGGCCGATTAAAGCCAAGCCAAGTTGTTATTACAAATAGTATACAAAGATTATGACCTTGGTTCCTTCCGCCAAACAAGAAAAACCATCTCTACCTCTATTACATCCATTTATTGCCTACTACCCATTTGAAAATTTCCTTGTTTTCCACACCAACTCGAAGAATTCTGAATCAACATTTCATGGAAATTCGTTGCAGTCTCTGTAAGCATGAGGAGAATAGCTTTGTTTGTTTGGATGGGGAGATGGTTTCACTCCTATTATTACTTGTATTGTTTGCTTATGCAAGTAAGTTTTTTCATCTTTTATTTCTCCTATAGCTCAATGGTTCAGAGGTTGTATCTCAATCTTGAGGTCGTAGGTTGAGTCCCAGCTTACCTATCGGGAAAAAAAAAACATTCATAGATGCTTTCAATGTGATTGTGCATTGAAAATAGGGAGGGGATCCTTACTTTTTTCCCTTCCGTTTGAACTAGGAAACTTATGTTTGCAATCAACAATCATGAATTTTTTTTCCTGAAACTTTTTTTTCGTTGGAAAACTATGTCTACAAGGTTTGCTAATACCTTTTCTCGGCAAAAACTATTTCATGTAAAACTTTTAACTGAAACCTCTAGAAAATTGGTTCTATGGAATTTTTTTTCGAGGAAGAAGGGTAGTAATTGTCTTTTTCCTAATACAGTGTGGAAACAACCAGTTATCTTTTTTTTAGGGTTGGCCTACACGTGGCACCTCTTTTTTGAGTTTGGTCATTGCATGTGGATTTTGCTATCAATGAGGTTTGAACCCAGGCATTTGCTCTGATACCATGTGAAAACAACCAGTTACTCCAAACAACGAACTTCTGTTGTCATTAAAAACAAACCTGATTGGTATTTTTAGAATCTTTTTGACTGCAAGTGGTAAACTTTTCATAAAAAAAAAAAATCACTGAATATTTCTTTATGAAATGTGGCAGTGAAACAACCAATTGCTCTAAAAGCTTATGTCCAGTTCGTTTGAGATTATAATAACCGATGGTGAGTCCCAAAACCGATTATTGGACACAAAATTAATACAATTCAAGTTCAATAATCGGTTTGTTGGCTGGCCATCGGTTGTCATAATCTCAAACGAACATGGTGTAATGGCCCTTTTCTTCAAAAGGAATGGTGAGCCATCACCCACCTTTTTAACTACAAAAAGAATGGCCATTCACATAGACATTTCATCAAACAGTTCAATTGCATCAATTTATAGGGATTGTTTTGCACTTCTATGTCATTCCACCCACCAAAAATGGCTTTACATAAGAGAATAGAGCTATAGCTCTCATAAAGAGATGATTGGGAAGCTACCAAATCAACAATGACCAAGTAGAGAATAAAAACATAACATTCGTGGAAGCTTGGGATGGACGTCCAAGATGGGGAAGCTTGGCTGGATGGAGGGGATGCTCTCTTCAATGGTTGTGGAATATGGGTGATCTCCAAGGGCACACTGCTGCAAGGAGGATGGAGGATGGAGGATGGATGGGGTGCTCACTGCACCGTCCAATTAGAAAACCCACTGCCTTCTAAGTTGGTTGCTTCACTAGCATAGGAGATAAGTTCTTTGAATGTCTTGATTGCATACCACCCTCATTCCAAGTCAAGCACTTATATTCAAAAAGAGTGGTGCTCGTATCATTTTTTCCAAGGAGGATTAGTACAAAATAAGGCCATCTTATGGGCCATTTGGACACCAGATGGCTCCTTGGCCAATGCACTAAAGAGGGACTTCCACTCCAATGGTCCCACAATTGGGCCACCATCACTCGGTCCGGCCCCACGGATGATGCCCAAACACATAAAAAGGGGCCCCACACCGCTCAAACCTTGCAACTTCATTTGATCTTCGGCCCACTGAGTGGTCCCACACGAAGATGGCCCTTGGCTTATGCCCACATTAGCACTATAAGGGGTGCCTTCTTGAGAATGATCAAAAGGGTGGCCCTTGAACATGATGGAGCACAGTCCTTGATCAATGTTCCTAAAAAGGAACATTACAAATCTCCCCTTCCCGAATTGCTTGCCCCCAAGCAATTGGAAGAGAAATGATACTACACTGTCATTGTGTCGTCCGCGGTCAAATGGGAATCTGCGTGGTACATGGGGATGATGCGCTTGATGAAGTCCATGAGCATCGAGCAAATACTGACAACAACATTGTCGATCAATGTTGGAGTTCCAAGGGTACTGTGTTGGTTCCTCGAAATTGGGAATAATTACTAGCAGAGCTCCTCCATGCATCATGTCCATAGGTGCCCCTCCCAGCAAGAGGGTCATCAAGATAGGGGCATCCAAATCCATATCCTCATCATGGGACATGGACTGGAGTGGTAAACAAAGCACCTTGATTATCTCCACCTCATATGGAGCCACATTGATGATCTGCATCTGAAGGCTTGGTCCCCCACCCAAAGTGCCATCCCTACTATCACTGTGATCATCAACAACCTCTTCACACTCGGCCTCTGATTTAGCACCAATGGTATCAATATGTGCTGGCATCTGCGGTGTGGGCGGAGGTAGTGGTGGTGTAGGCGTGCAAGTCAGCAGGGGTGGTGTTGGGGTAGGAGTGCAAGTCACTAGGGCACTAACTTCGCTCTCAAATGATGTCATAATATCCTCATAAACTATTGGTCGGCATGGATGAAGGGTTGGTATGTCTATGGTAAGGGATGTAGAGGCGCTCTCCAAATCAGGGGGCATAGTCACCACCCTAAAATTGTTACCCTTGTTTGAGCGAGTTGTCAAGCACTCTATAGCCTCGACTAGGGTGCGCTCAAGGCGGGCAAAGCGGGTGTCCATAGCATAAGCAAAGCGTGCTACCAACCTCTCCTCTGCATCATTTTTCATAGGCCTTCTCTGTGTGGACTCCATGGGGACTCTGCAAATCTGTCCACCTATGGAGAATGCGGTCCTTTTAATTTCTCAAGCTGTCTTACAGGCCACCGGACACATGGTTGGTGTGCAGTCCCAAATCAACTATGTAGTCCCCTCATGGACCACACGACAAACATTTGGTGTGCATAGCGAAAGACCTTGATACCTCCTTGTAGCAGCTCCTATATAACACCCATGTTTGAAGTATCCATGCCACACAATCACCACTTCAACGGCCAATGCTTGATGCGCCACAAAATGCTAACAAGCAATAGTTGTGCAAACTCCTTTGATGTCTCACAGTGTACAACACAAACAATTGGCATGCAGGTTTGAGCAACGGCAGATTTGAGCCACCTCCCTTTGAAATATGGGTTCTTGTAGTCCTTCCTCAAAAACCTAGGGGGCGCCACAGCTTGATCATCAACAGTTAGCAAGTCTCATTGCAGCATTGGAGCATTTCATCGAACATCTAGGGGCGTCCGTGCCTTGGCATTTCAGCAGCCCAAAACTGGCCAGAGCTATGCACTTCCCTTCAGCTTTTCTACAAACAGTTGGTGTGCAGTCCCATTTTGGATGTGCAGTCCCTCATAGACAACTCGACGAATTGTTGGTGTGCCTACGAAAATACCTTGATACCTTGTTGTAGTAGCTCTTATACAACACTTGTGTTTGTAATTTCTGTCCGCGCAATCACCGCTTCAAGGAGCGATGCTTGAAGTCTCACAAACTTCCCAACAATAATGGTTGTGCAAACTCCTTTGATGTCTCACAGAGCACCCAACAAACAATTAGCATGCAAGCTTTATAGATTGGGGTGTGCTGTTTTGAGTTATGCCCCTTCCTATACGGTTTGCATAGCCCTTTCTTCAAGCAGTCGGGGTACACCACGGATGATAGTTGTCCCTTTGTAGAATGGTTCTTGTAGGACTTTCTTCAAACACCTAGGGGGCGCCAATGGAGGAATGTCACAACAACTCAAAATTTGCTAGTCTCACTTGAGCAATTCGTCGAACACCTAGGAGGTGTCAGTAGCTAGGCTTTTTTTTTTTTTTTTTTTTTTTTTTTTTTTTTCAGCCCAAACACCGACCAGAAAACGTTTTTGCTCTTGGGCCTTTTCTCAAACAGTTGGTGGGCGTTGTTGCAAGTGTATTTCTGCAGTTCTAAACTGCCCAGAACTGTTACCTTCACTTGGGAATTTCCTCAAACACCTAGGGGGCGTAGTGGATGGAGCAATCAAGCCACTAAAAGCTGTCCAAACGTGGACCAATTTTCTCGCAGCGCATTTCTGAGTTCCCTTGGGCACCAAGGCTGGCAGGATGATGCTTTGATACCACTTGTAATGGCCCTTTTCTTCAAAAGGAATGGTGAGCCATCACCCACCTTTTTAACTACAAAAAGAATGGCCATTCACATAGACATTTCATCAAACAGTTCAATTGCATCAATTTATAGGGATTGTTTTGCACTTCTATGTCATTCCACCCACCAAAAATGGCTTTACATAAGAGAATAGAGCTATAGCTCTCATAAAGAGATGATTGGGAAGCTACCAAATCAACAATGACCAAGTAGAGAATAAAAACATAACATTCGTGGAAGCTTGGGATGGACGTCCAAGATGGGGAAGCTTGGCTGGATGGAGGGGATGCTCTCTTCAATGGTTGTGGAATATGGGTGATCTCCAAGGGCACACTGCTGCAAGGAGGATGGAGGATGGAGGATGGATGGGGTGCTCACTGCACCGTCCAATTAGAAAACCCACTGCCTTCTAAGTTGGTTGCTTCACTAGCATAGGAGATAAGTTCTTTGAATGTCTTGATTGCATACCACCCTCATTCCAAGTCAAGCACTTATATTCAAAAAGAGTGGTGCTCGTATCATTTTTTCCAAGGAGGATTAGTACAAAATAAGGCCATCTTATGGGCCATTTGGACACCAGATGGCTCCTTGGCCAATGCACTAAAGAGGGACTTCCACTCCAATGGTCCCACAATTGGGCCACCATCACTCGGTCCGGCCCCACGGATGATGCCCAAACACATAAAAAGGGGCCCCACACCGCTCAAACCTTGCAACTTCATTTGATCTTCGGCCCACTGAGTGGTCCCACACGAAGATGGCCCTTGGCTTATGCCCACATTAGCACTATAAGGGGTGCCTTCTTGAGAATGATCAAAAGGGTGGCCCTTGAACATGATGGAGCACAGTCCTTGATCAATGTTCCTAAAAAGGAACATTACACATGGCCTTAAGCTGCTAGAGATGGTGTTATTTAATCATTTGTACTTGAACACACCCTCACTCTCACCCTCACGTATGACGCCACCTTTTCTTTTTCTTGTTTTGGTTGGCCTTACTTGTGGATTGTTAATATCAAAGGGTTGTTAGGTTTAGAACGCAGGACAGTGAGGCAACAGAGTCAGATACTATGTGAAACAACCAATTACTCCAAAAGCCTAAGCAGGTGTTATTTAATAATTTATACTTCAACAGTGAGTGTCTGTGTCTGTTCATTGAAATCCATTCTTTTGCCTCACTCTTTAGATCTCAGTCCCTCCAACCATATTTCTTACACTCAAATCCATGACTTTTTACCCATCCAAAAAAAAAAATCCATGACTTTTTCCATGATAGCCAAACGTGCTCCATATTGGGTTTGTGTATCTTCATTAAAATTTTGAACTACCAAGGCTAATGTTTTCTCCTTTTGTTATGGATCTACAGATACGTGTGGCTCACAAAGAATTGACTGTGGATTCAACGGATCCGCGTACCCTGGAGACAAGGATTACTGGTGGGGTGATAGTAACTTCATCCAAACAGGCTACAACGCTCAAGTCCATCAAAACACTAGCATGATCTCCCATGAGCAAATGAACTCACTCTGCTACTTTCCCAATCAAAACAAGATCTGTTACACCATCCCTGTGTCCCAAAATTACAAGCTTCTTAATGCGGGTACTTAAGAGGGAAGAAGAAGAAAAATAGAAATTAAGAACACAACAAGAGAAGAAGAAGAAAATGGGAGCAATGCTCAACCCAATTGATATTCCATCAATTACATAAGATTATCAACATCCCAAATCCCCTCTAAAGATGGTTTCTAACTCTTTATATGAAAGAAAACCAAAGCAAATTCGTTCAAGCTCCACCACTAGCTAGCTTAGGGACTAACATAACATTAATTGCATTGGAACTCACTAACTTTGACTATTTTGGAAACCCACAGACACAGTCCACAAAAACTGCCATAACTTTCTACTCTCTTGTACAATTTTCAAGTACAAATACTTGTTGGAAAGATCTTAAAGAGACCTACAATGTTGTAGCTCACCCCTTTCCATAATTCTTCCATTTAGAAGCTCAAAAATCAGGTTCAAAACAGGCCAGCAACATTAATGAGAGACTGCACCTTGGAACTCCACAAAAACCACCTAGGCATGACCTGGCTGCCATATTAGCACTGCATCATTATCTCCGGGTGAGAAAGACCTCACCCACGAGTTCTCATCAAGCTCTCCATGATAAGTTGTCAAGTCTTTAACATTGAAGTTGGGTGAGTATTGATATTTGGAGGGAGCTCAACCTTGAATGCATTATCCCCAATTTTCTTAAGCACTTGAAAATGGGCATCCACACGATCTTGAAATTTGCTAAATTTCCTTGGTTCAAGAAAACTCGCCCTCGAACCTTGAAGTATCGAAGAATGATCATCAATTGAAACTTCCCAAGATCAAACTCCGCTTCATAGTCTCCATGAAGAAGTGATAATTTGTCTAGATTTTGAACATGTTTGAATATATAAATATCAACTGTGAGCTTCAATGTAGGATCGAATAAAAATGGATTGATGTAATTGGATGAAAAAATCAATGTAATATTTTTCCATTCACCCATCACTTCAATATCCATCGGTTCACCTAATATGCAATCGGATCCAATTTCTTTGGTGATGAATTCATTAAATTGACATTGAAGTTCCTCGTACTCCTCATT
This sequence comes from Tasmannia lanceolata, assembly GCF_043159265.1. Taxonomy (NCBI): domain Eukaryota; kingdom Viridiplantae; phylum Streptophyta; class Magnoliopsida; order Canellales; family Winteraceae; genus Tasmannia; species Tasmannia lanceolata. The sequence goes on along the minus strand of NW_027518683.1, from coordinate 50,753,922 downwards.
AGTTTCAACAACAAGTAGAGCATTGAATTTGCCATTATCATTGGTCTCTTGATCAAATTCATTATTGAAAATAAAAAAGTTACTCTCATACACTTTCTTGAACCATGCAATCCGATACAGCTTTAGATGTTGTTCGGTTTTGAGCTTGTGCTTGTTCACCATTTTATGAGATACGATGTTCTCACAACTCCCACCATCGATCACAATGGAGCAAACCTTGTCATGAGATTCGCATCGAGTCTTGAAAATATCGGAACGAAGCCAATCAACATCGGATTCAACCTTTAGTGTAGCAAGTGCTCTTTGGATCACCAAACTTTCTCCTTCTTTGGGTTCGATTTCTTCATTTTGTATGCCATCTTCCACATCATATATGGGTTGATTTGAATAGTCAATAAGATCCTCATCATATATTGGCTGATTTGAATCATCATCATTTTCTTGATCACCGAAGGCAACTAATTGCCTCCTTGGACAATCTTTGAAACGATGGCCAACTTGACCACACTTGAAACAAGCATTTGAATTGTTGGGACGATTAGGCTGATTTTCAACATGATGTGTAGGGGCTGATTTTGTAGAATTTTTGTTGAAATATTCGGACCTTGACTTTGTACCTCCACCATGTGAACATTCACCTTCGGAAGAAGGATAGAGACTACGAACATCCACATACTTTTTAGCACTACGACGAGAAAGTTTAGCCTCCACCTTCAAGGCTAGTTGATAAGCATCATTGATGCTCAATGATCGATGCATTTCCACCTCATCATGAATGGAAAACTTCAAACCATTAACATACATTGCCACAAGTTGATTTTCACACTCTTGAATATCATTACGAGCCATGAGTTTGTAGAATTCTTCGGTGTAGTCCAACACACTCTTGGATTCTTGGCGTAGGTTGTTGAATAGAGAAAAGATAATTTGGGAAAAATTCAACTGAAGAAATTTCTCCTTAAGCCTTGACTTCATTTTCTCCCAAGAAGAGATCTTACGCTTTCCTTTGCGGATTCTCATCTCTTGAACCTTATCCCACCATGTTGAAGCATAGCCACGAAGCCTTGTAGCCACAAGCTTCACACGTTGGCTTTCGGGTGTCTCCTTGTAATTAAAGAACTACTCAATGACACTAAGCCATTTAAGAAACTCTTCGGGTTGTAGACGATCATGGAACTCCGGCAAGTCAATCTTGACGGTGTCGAGATCACGATAGAACCTTCCCAACCTAGCATCTTCACGAGTATTGGCGAAGGGATTCACATCGGATTCATCACTAGAACCTCCACGACTTGATCTACGAGCCTCTTGACGTTCAAGTCGCATGGTAAGTTGCTCAACTTGTCTTCGAAGTGCTTGAAATTCATCATCTCTTTCATCACTCAAATCTTCCATCATTTGGTTACCATGCATTCCTCTACCTCTTCGGGCCGCCATGAAAATCAAATCGAAGCTAGTCCAAGAGAGTAACGTTGGCTCTTATACCAGATAATGCGGGTGCTTAAGAGGGAAGAAGAAGAAAAATAGAAATTAAGAATACAACAAGAGAAGAAGAAGAAAATGGGAGCAATGCTCATCCCAATTGATATTCCATCAATTACATAAGTTTATCAACATCTCAAATCCCCTCTAAAGATGGTTTCTAACTCTTTAAATAAAAGAAAACCAAAGCAAATTCGTTCAAGCTCCTCCACTAGCTAGTTTAGGGACTAACATAACATTAATTGCATAGGAACTCACTAACTTTGACTGTTTTAGGAACCCACAGACACAGTCCACAAAAACTGCCATAACTTTCTACCCTATTGTCCAATTTTCAAGCACAAAGCTTGTTGAAAAGATCTCAAAGAGACCTACAACTTTGTAGTCTACCACTTACCATAATTCTAGCATTTAGAAGTCCAAAAAAGAGATTCAAAAATGGGCCAGCAACATTACTGAGGGACTGCACATTGGAACTCCACCAAAACCACCAAGGCATGACATGGCTGCCATATTGGCACTGTATCACTTCTTGTTCGAGTTGGGTTTTACTATGGCAATTATGACGGGCTATCGAAACCACCTACCTTCGACCTTCAGTTCGATAGCAATTTGTGGACGACCGTCCTTACATCACTTGACAATGAACCCATTTTTCATGAATTGATAATCACAGCGAAGAGAGACAAACTGAGCATATGTATGACTCAAACACATGATGGAGATATCCCCTTCATCTCCTCCCTTGAAGTGTTAAACACTATATCCTTCTATGTATGGAGGGATGGATAGTAACCATGTGTTTCTCACAGAGTGCAGGTGGAATTTTGGAGGAGCAGAAAGTATTACTACTGAGTAAGTAAAATCATAAGAGGACAGGGGTAAATGAGATCACAAAAAAATTGAGGTCTGAGGTTTCAAAGAGTAGTTATATAACTTATATGAGAGTTTTTAATTTGGGATTTGCTAGGGTCCATCGACAGAAGTCATTTCACAGAATGGCTGTTGAATTAGAGTGCAGCCGGGTAGGCGCTCAGATTTTGTCCTATTCATTTAATTCATCTTAGGTGGATGCTCTCTCATGCAACAGACCATGAAATGCCTTCTGCATTGGTCCCTAGCATGCTATCAACACTTAAGTGCAAGAATTTTAAGCTCGGTTTTTACATCTAAAGAAATTCTGTTTCTTTAGACGACTTAAAATTTGTTTTATGTTCATTTTTACAATATAAAACAAATTTTACATCCATTTTTATGTCGAAAGAAATGGAGACTAAAAGAAAAATAGAATGGACCCAAATTATTTGATGATCCAAATTCTAGGGGCAGACATACGATTATTCTATTCCCCGATCTGTATAGGGTTCTATTTGTACTGTCCCTATATTTACAGATTACAGACCGGAGAGTTATGAACATCTAGCGGGAGTGTTTTCTGGGGAACAATATATTTTAAGTCCTACCTCAACAAATGAATTATTTGAAATATTGAATAGTGGAGATATTATATGGTGGCCGGCCGTGCGTGCACATCCAGCCCAAAAATACAGCTGGGCCCACATATTTTGGGTGATCCAAACCGCTCATTCATTGGGGCCTGATGGAAAGATGGTGTGCCCAGAAATTCTTCTCCATAGGATTATTCTAACCCTCCGATTTCTGAAAAATTAAAAATTGCCGGCATAGAATAAAAACCTTGACAGATCAAAGGGTTAGGATCATCCTATGGAGAAGATTTTTTGGGCACAACCTATGTATGGGCCCAACAAATTAACGGTTTGGATCACCCAAACAATGTGGGCCCTACACTTACCAACGGGCCCCCTCCTAGTGTAAAATAAGAGTAGGGCATAAATACACTTGAGGAGGTGGTCCAAGGAAGAAAACGGACAAGCACATCACTTCCGTTAAAACAATTATTAAAACAAGGGGACAATTAAATAAAAAAATTTTGACATTTGTTTTCCTCACACAGTTTAGCTATCTGAGTACCTCTAATATCTACACAATCATATTTTCAAAATTAAAATAACGGTCAAAAATTGCAGTATGCAGGTTCGAAGATGAGAGGTACGACCGCATATGGGACCCAACAACCCCGATCAATTTCACCAACATTACTGCCGATTATAATTCCCTCTCAATCTACACCGTCAATGATCTTCCTTTCGATGTTATTAGTGCCATGATAGAAGCACGCCATCCGTTAGATCCCATCATCCTTGCCTTTAATAATACATCCCAGATAGATTTGCGCAATTATGCCATCCTGTATTTTGCAGAAGCTTTCAAGCTCCAATCTAACTTGAATAGATCTTTCGATGTCTACTTCAATGGAAATTACAATCAGACCTTTTCGCCCCGCTATAAGATTTGTGACGTGATCGACGGTGAAGTTGATGATGGGATTTTCAATCTGACCCTCATTCCCTCCAAGTTTTCAAATTTGCCTTCCATCATAAGTGGCATGGAGCTATTCACTGTGAGGGATGTTGTGGTGGAACAAACGTCAGGAGAAGATTGTAAGTTGACATCGACTATAAACTCAATTCATAATCATTTCTATTAATGTTGCAAGTTGGGCTGGGTTTTACCCAGCCTGCATCGACTCGACCCGAAAATAACTTGGGTCGGGTTTAGAATTCACGGGTCATGGGTTGGTTCGGGTTTAAGGTTGAAAATCGGGTTGGGTTAAGGAGAAAATAACCCAAACCCTCAAACTTGACTCTTTTTAAATTTCGTCTTAAATCTGAAATTTGGGTCCAAATTTCAGATTTCGGTCAACACCGAAACCGAAACATTCCCAAAGTGAAATCTCTGAACCGTAAGAAATTTCGTCAATTTCGGTCGAAATTTCAATAAAATATTATTTTTTATTTCTTTATAGGATTTCAGCCGAAATTACTGAAATTTCAGTAATTTCGGCCAAAATTTCAGGAGAAAAATCCAACATTTCGTTAGCTTCTACCGAATTTCATCCGAAATTTTGGAATTTCGGCTGAAATTTCAATATCGGTGAAGCCTGAAATTATAGTCCAAACCGAAATTTAAAATCTTGCTCTTACAGGTTGTGGACCCCGATCCCAAGAGGACGGTGAACGAGGGACGCGAGATCCCCCAGTCAATCCTCTGAGACCTCCACAATGTGAAAGAGAGCTCTACCAAGGAACTCTCGAAATGATGCTACTCACAGCATGGGTGGCGAATGTATATGTAGGAGATACCTCTTGATCCGAAGACAAAAGCCTCAAAATCAAGACGCACCTGAAAATAACTCAGAGTCGCCATCCAGGGAAATGGTAGAGCTCTCCTTCACATTTTGGAGGTCTCAGAGGATTGACTAGGGGATCTCGCGTCCCTCGCTCACCGTCCTCTCGGGATCGGGGTCCACCGGTTGGCGACTCTGCTGGGGAATTCTTGAAACATTGCCTAACTCTGTTAAAATGCCATTTTTACTAACTGTGGAGAAATTTGGGCCAAAATCAAGTTAAATGGGAACTTTTTTCACTTAGAATCCAGGGGCACCGAGTAGGTGCGTAAATAAAACGAGGGATTCACACACTGCACATCATACATTGTCATATTCTTTATTTCTTTCATTGTTTTCATTATTGGCCTCAGGGAATAAATATGATGCGTACCAGATGGGAAATTACGACCTTGAGGGAACCGTTGTATTTATTTCCAAGCTATGCGTCGGAGCTGCAGCCGTAGACACTGGATGTGCTGGTGTTCTATAGCAGCCGATGAGCAATGAACATACTCTGTATAATGCTGGATGTGCTGGCGTTATACATCAAGGGTATGGTCATAAGCATAGTACCCTGCAGAAATGCCTGGGCCCTACTTTCATTTCATTATATATATATATATATATATATATATATATATATATATATATATATATATATATATTAGTTGCCCCATTTAGAACCAAAATTAGGAAACCCTTGCTAGGACGCTATATATATGTACTCATATAGGACGAACATGTGTAACAAGCATATGTGAGCCTAGGATAGAAGTCAGTCTACCCATGTAGTGTGGAAAAGTAAGTCACACCGTGATTACCCGCTGCGTTGTCTAGTACACTCACAGACAATTTTGAGTCGAGACATCCTCGACTCCGCTAGGTTAGACTAGGGATGGTGCCCCTGGTTAGGATGTATATATGTATGTATTTATTTTTAGATTAGGGTCTATCCGTCTTTCGGATTTTGATCAGATCATTGTTTTCACTTCATCATCTTTATAGCCCGATCTATCTTCTATGAGCCTGATCCTTTGTTCGATCCTCATCAAATCCCATTCCACATGTCGATTGTGAGTCTATCTTGCCATTATTGATACCAGAGTGTGTGTTCTTGTTGAAAGCCCTGCTTTATATTGACCATGACAGCGTACTCTTCATGTTTAGTTGCTGAGACCCTCCTAGTACAGTCGTTATGCTGCCAGATTTTCGTTAAAAACCTTGAGCGTAATCATTGTCCTTTGGGTTTGTCAACAAACCATGTGCTTACCGTACCACATCTCCATGTATAGCCGTTATGCTGTCGAATTTTATCCAACGGAAGGATGTGTTGGTGCTACCTTTTGTCTCAACTTGCACATTACATCGTCATGTGATTACTTCTCATTGAGCCAAGTGTTTGTCAATTCCATGACAGGAGTCTCACCCAGTTACTCAGCATACCTCCTAAACAAGGTTCCATCTCTTAAACTCCTCAGTCTCACCAGTCCATTGTACCTATTCCATCTCACCTTACCCAGATGGTTGAGCATACTGAGAGTCTCGTCCTGGCAGAAATGAGAGAGATGATGATGAAATCCAGGACCTGATAGGCGGGGGTCCCCTCTCTTCTCGAGCTCAAATGCTTCCGAGAACTCTGCACCTAACCATGTTGCACCTCTTTCACCCACCATGGGAACCACTTTACCCTTTCAACCTTTCATAGATCTCACCACCTTTACCTGTACCGCCTCTGGGCTGGAAAATGAATGGGAAGGAAAAGGAAAGATGTCATAACTTGAACCCCTTGAAACCATCATACCAGAGAAAGCCTTGCCATTGTCAGGTGCTAAAGATCAAATTGAGCTGGATCAACAGAAACCGAAGAGGCCCTTCCTTCTAAGATTCTAACTCCAGGATTGCTCTCTCCAATCATTATCATCATTAATGAAGGCGCGATGTCATGAACTTTCAGCGCTAGTCCATTACCTCCAAAAAGCGCCAGCCTATGGACCCCGATCCCGAGAGGACGGTGAGCGAGGGACGCGAGATCCCCCAGTCAATCCTCTGAGACCTCCACAATGTGAAGGAGAGCTCTACCAAGGAACTCTCGAAATGATGCCACTCACAGCATGGGTGGCGAATGTATATGTAGGAGATACCTCTTGATCCGAAGACAAAAGCCTCGAAACCAAGACGCACCTGAAAATAACTCAGAGTTGTCATCCAGGGAAATGGGCTCTGGATCCCATAAAATACTCTGTTGCAACGGATAACCAGAGATACAAAAGGTCCGTGCCCGGTGACGGATGAGGAAGATCCGAAGAGCACCCTCAATTCGCCCAAGTGCAAGCACATGGTCTCTTATGCTAGTTCTAATTAACTTTGAAGAGTTTTGGGCGAAAATCATGTGAAATGGGAACAATCATCCCTGAGAAAACATCTATCTAAACATGCATGACCCGGGGATGAGCAAAGAAAGCAAATAAATGATAACTCATCACATATAAGAAAGCAGTAAACAACCACATGCAGAGCTATAACTAAACAGACAATGATAGATATAATGAGATAAGGAAAGCAGTAAAATAATCACACTAACATGCGAACCTATGTGAGAGATAAGGTTAAGAAAATAACAATCAATCACATGCTTGAGAAGCAAACAAACTAGAAGCGACGCATGAAAAATCTGAGGCAAGTACACGACAAGCTAAAAAATGCAAGAAAAGAAAAGAATCAGAAAACCATCGGTATACGAGAACCAAAACCTGCCAGGAAAAGAAAGTGGAACACACGATAAGCTCAGAGGGCGATTCAAAAGGAATCAAGCCCAGCGATCCTAATCTGCTGAAGATCGGACAAGTCTCGCAATCGTCATGACCTATTGTTGTGCTCAGCGAGGACAATCCCTGTAAAGGGGTCACGCTACGTCATCGCCCGTCCCAAAACCCGATAAAATGTCGGAAAACCGATGAAAATCGGAAAACCACGATCGAAATCGGAAATGGAATGAAAAGGGGACTCCGAGTGACCTGGCGATCATTATCCTTGCCCATTTTTGTTTTTGTTTTGAAATGTTTGAAAATATTTATTAAAAGGTTTGAATGGACTTTGGTGGACCCAAGCTACCTACGTACCCTGTGGGAAGGGATCAAGCCAGCGTAGTTCGAAATAGCTTTTTCGAAAAATATTTTTGATGTTTTTGACGATTTTTATGGTTTTTTATCCCTTTGATTGAAAGGGGGTTTTGGCTCAGGAGGTTTCCGTCCGTCATCGCCTAAACCCGAAGAGGATAACGAAATGTTCCCATAATCGGTAGAATCCCGAAATGCGAAGAGTATCCCAAAGAACGTGAAGAGAGTAGTCTCGAAAGGAAAGGAAACCCCTCAAACCCTGTGAAGACCCTAATATAGGAAAAATGATAGGAAGGGCAAGGGGTTGGCTCAAGAAACATTCCGTCATCGCCTAGACCCGAGGAGAAGTTTCCGAAAATCAATGGAAAGATCAAATGCTAGTGAAAACTCTGAACTCTAATGAAAATCTCGATGACGAGAGGATGCTCAGGTAATCTCAAATGAAACCTGAATATTAATACGCAGCATGGAGGGGAAGAGGAGAAAACCGAAAAGGAGGGCTCTGAATAGCCTCATCATAGCCCCTCGCCTCTTAAAGCACAGGGCCAATTTTGGAAAATAAAACCGAGGGGATGACCAACTTTGGAAAGCATCACCCTTGAATCCCTTGAGCTCGAATCATCATACAAAAAGATGCCTTAGGAATCTTTGAACTCGATCTGAGAACACTTAAGGAATTATGACCCTACCTGAGCATTGAGTCATATATATATATATGAGAGAAATTAAGGTGGTACATTAAATTCATTGAGTTGAATCTAGACACAAAGACTCCGGAGGGTATTTTTTTGAAGCATGCATATTCAAGGAAATTGAGGTACAACAACTTATCCCAACAATACTTGGCAGACATGACACTAACTAAGAGCAAATTAATAAGGCAGAGAGAAGCTATCTGCAATTTTGAACAGGGGTCATGAGAATACCATTGGAATCGATGGGGCCGAGAGCTGGACCGAGCCCAAACACCATTCTTGTTGAATAACTTCACTGAATTGTCAAGAGATTGGTGCTTGAAGCTCTTCTCATTATAATCAGATCTTTGGCACTTGGATGTAAGACCCTGAAATTCTTCCACCAAAATTGGAATGTCACCCTTCTCGCTTCATATTACCTACATTTGAAATGCGCCCAATGTAGGCAAATGGGACGAAATCCTAAGTATAGGGTCTGATTTGATCAACTTCCTGGGTTTTCAATTTGGGTAGAGACAGGGGAGTGAGGCTAATATCAGCTGATGATGGTTTTTGGAAGCGGAACAAGAAGATAAAATTGAACGAGAGGAAATCAAATGGGTTAGATGGGGATGGTGGTTGTTCTGAAAGTGATGGTGGTTTGGATTAGGGATGATAGTTGCTGGTGAAGAAGGGTTTAGATCTGGAAAAGAGTAATGAGGAATATGATGATGGTGGTAAGGCCGGAACTACAAAGAAGAGGGGCTGAAATGGATGGAAGAGAAGGTGGAAGTGGCCGGATTCCGGTAATGCTGCCGGAGAAGATGGTGGATGGGCTCTAGATTTCGTGGGGAAGAAGATGGACGGCTCCGGTGGGATGGTGGTCGAAGGTGTCAGTGGTGGCGAATGGAGCTCGAGCTCCCTCCATCTTCTCTCTCTCTCTCTCTCTCTCTCTCTCTCTCTCTCTCCTTTTGGCTCTCCTTTTCTTGCTAATGAAGAAAACTCTTTGCCCCAAAACCCTAGTTCGTTGGGTTTTTGTAGGCAAATGATATATTTGCCACCCCGTTTTCCTACCTTGCCACCCCCCTGCTAGTGTATTTTATCATTACTCTTTTACCATATAGGGGTGGCTGGGTAAGAGAATGGGCAAATATGTCATCTCTTGTTTATATAGGGAATTAATATTGGCACTCTCCTGTTGTTTAAATCACCCCATCTCTACTTGGAATATTATATTTAGGCCCTCTTTTCTTCCCCGGACAAACTATTTCAATGCATTTAGCATTGCTTTCTCGTGAAGTGGGTGGTCTAAGTAAGAAATGGGAAAAACTATACTACCCTTCTTATCTTTTGAAATGATATTAGCACAATTATGTTTTGATAATTGTACTAACCTGCCTGTCTTTTCTACTTTAACTAGCTCGTGAGGGCTATCTTGGGAACATTAGCAACCTCTTGGGAATTTTGCACCCCAGAATGGGCACAATGGGTAAGTAATCATTCGGGTTTTCTTCGCACTTGGGGCTCGATTTTTTTAGGGAATTTGAGACTTGATTCTGGGAGATCGTGAATTCGGTTTCGGGACTCGGATTTCGGGATTTATTCAATTTTTTTTTGGAAAATGGGGCCAGGTCAAAATGGGCTGTCTACACAGGTGTACTATGACATTCTTAAAGATCTAGATCTCTTGAATAACATGATAAATTATTTTCCAATATATTATTTTCTACCATCTTTGAAATTAGTCACTATCTTGAATTATTTCGGATAAGGTCGGATTTATGAATCTCAGGTTTTCCCGTGAACAAATTTGACTTGATTTGACCTTAGAAAATTTTTGGGGTAGGGTAGGGGTCCGGAAAACCTGACCCTCCCGACCTGAGTTCCAACCCTAATTATCTCTTTGATAATAAAAACCATGCCCAACAATCGAGCAACGTCATCGTGTATTTGGGTAGTTACTGGGGAAAATTATGGCGATAAGGGGCTGTTTGGATGATAATGGGATAGTTAATCTCTACATCCCATTAAAGACAGATCCTGGATGAGAATGGGATGGTTTAGGAGACCTGTACACGGGTTTGAGCCTCTAGCTCATTGGTAAAGAGTTTGTTCTTAAAACAAGAGCTCGGGGGTTTGATCCCAGCTTACCAACCAAAAAAACAGGGTCTAATTAACAACAAACTATTTACCCTTATTTCAACATTTCTGACTGAATTATTTTGTGGAAAATTTTTTCTTTCGACAATTTTAAGGGAAGGTGCCTCTAAATAAAAATTGAATAGGGTTGGCTCAAGTTATCTTTTTTTCAAGTGTAAAAGTATTAAATTTTAAAAATATTTTTCCCTTCTAAACTTTGCCTGAAAATTCCCGCAATCCAAATAGGGCCTTGGGCTCTGTTTCTTTGGACGTAAAATGGATGTAAAACAAATTTCACATGGGCGTAAAATTTGTTTTACACCCAATTAATGTTGAGGCGGACCCTAATTTTTAAATTGCTATTTGAAGAAACATGCTTTTGAGATTGAACTACTTATGAGTTATGACTAATTGACTGTTATTTTGGAAATGGAAAATGATGTCAGCACAATTATGTTTTAATATTTGCACAAACCCATTTTATTTCTTCTCAGTGCAAGGGCTAGAAATGATCACCATGCTTTCGTATCGGCTAGAAAGAAGATGGACCGGAGATGCATGCCTGCCGGCAAACGCCCCGTGGCAATGGTTGAGATGCAATGACAATAATCCAGCAAGAGTCACTGCTCTGTAATATTTCCATACCATTTTTAATTAAAAAGCCAAATAATTCAAAATTTCAATAATGGCACTCCTCCCCTTATATTCGCTGTTCTAATTAGCTGTTGAATGTTATTCCAATTCCCATTAAGGTAACAACAGCCCATCATACAAAAAAAAGTTGGTTATTTAGTCAAACATGAGGAGTGCCATTATAAAAACAAGGAAAGAAAATATCATTATTCTTAAAAACCTCCATTTCCAAAAAAATTATTCTTAAAAACTATGTCTACTTTCAAGATCCATATCACTCAGTTCCTAGCTTAACATAATATCAAAATACACAAATTTGAATTTTTTTTGTCTTTAACTTTTCAGTTATCTTGAGGGTTATGAATTGACAGGTTATCTCTTCAATTTCAGTCAAATGCAAGCCCTTGAAATTATGTAAGTTCATCTCAGTCGGTAAATTTTTTAACCCAGAATTTATCTATGCAAGCCATTGAAATTTTATTGATTAGGTAAAAAAAATTGGAAGAGTTATATTCATCCCCTTCTCTTCCCTTTGTCAGCCCCCTCTGTTGTGTTAAAATGAACTTGGGAAGCGAAACATGAAACAAAAACCAGAAACGTAGGGAAAAAAATAGAGGAAAAATTAGAATATGGAAAATGATATAGAAAATCGATCGTATGAGAAACGTCTTAGAAAACACATTAGAAACGTTTCAGAAACGATAGAGAAATGTCAATGGAAACACAAATGAAACACAAGAAAAAGACGAAATATATGGTTTGGTAGATTTTAAATTTATTAATTTCAAATTTTTATTTGAATATTTCTTATTTTTAATTTTTTATTACAATATATGCTATTGTTTTCCTTTTTATTTTCTACTCCATTTTTTTTGTGTGTGTTTTTTGCGAAACGATTTTCGTAAGTTTCACATATGTTTCTCACTTGTCCAACATATATTTCTATGAGTTTTCCATACGTTTCTCATGCATGTTTAACGTATGTTTCCCATATGTATTGAAAATGTTTCATAAATATTTCTCTAATGTTATATCACGTTTCGGAAATATTTTCAAAACTCGTTTAAAGGAAAATGAGTTTCCCACCTAGCCAGAGAGTTTTCGGCTACTATGGGCGTGTTTGGTAACGCTTCCCATTCACACCTATCGAATCTGGTAGAAGAGGATTGTGGAAGCGACTATATGTCGCTCTATAGAATCTCCTCGATTAGCCCTAAAGAAATGCAAAATTTAAGGAACGAACTCTTCATGGGTCACGCTTTCAAACAAGATACTCCGCTTATTTTGTGCTTTAGTCGTTCACGCACCTACAAAATAGGTAGAATGTATTTTTTATAGGTTTGCCGAACACGCCATATGTTTATATATAACTGCCCTTTTACACTACAAGAGGGCTGTCCTATGGAAGGAAAGGGTGCGAATATATCATTTCTTAAAAATGCTACAAGAGGGGGACACTCCACCTTTTTATGAATGGTAAAGAATTGATTAAAAATGAAATAAGAACTGGGAACAGCCCGCGATCGAGATTTTCAAAGAACAACTAAAACGAGGAAGAAAAAACAAAAGTACAGGATAAAGCTCATCAAGGAGGGAGAAAATCAAACACTTCAAATGCCGCTCTTGAAGCTCGCTCCCTTTTATCCACTGCACTATTCGACGTCCTAAAATGGTGTTAGGAGATCGAAGAACCTCTACTCGGTCCAATAAATTTTAACTATACTGGAATTACTTACATCAATGGGGACATTCCGTTTTACTTCAAAAAAATTAAGGTGATGATAAATTTGCACCCCCCGTTGGATAATTCGAACCCCTTTTACCTTGAATTGCGGCAGACTCCATTGCTTTTTGACATCGATTCATGTTAAAAGCGGTCCGAATTATCCTACAGGGGGTGCTAATTTATCATCACCCAAAATTTAATTATATATACTGGAATTATTTACATTGTGATGCAGAATGTGCTGTGTGGATCAAATCTTTTATTTTTTATTTCATATTTTCGTCATTTTTTTTTGGGCGTCAAAACTTGTCTATTTAGCTTGATTTTGGTATTTTTAGAAAGGTTTTTCGATTACCTATCTAAAGAGCCTAATATCACACAATTTGGCTAAGTTATAGGCAGTTTTAGGATATGGTAAGTGTTAGGCAAGTAATAGAAGATGGAGAATAATTGTTAGGCAAGTATTTAGGGTTGCTATTCTTGGGTTCTGGCTCTTTATATAAGGTATTACCACGAGAAAAGAAAGAATAGATTGAATAAAGGTTATTTTTGAGACATCACTTGTGAAGAGAGCATTGGCTCTTTCACTTGGATGAAGGAGCTTCGCTCCTTTCACTTGTTATATAGGAGTTTTTTTTCCAAACCATGGTTTGGGTTTTCAAACCCCCACGAGATTATTTTAGTTTCTTCTTGTGTTGATCTCATCTTTGTATTGTTGCTATACGCTCCCTGCATCACATTGAATGCCTCCTAGCCATCACATCATCTCAATGGTTTTATTTGTGTATTTTATGCATGTAAATCTTACGACCTAAGGAAAGAGATAGAATATGAAGTTTCATTATCATTGTAGAGATTTGCATAACTGATGCAGCGCATATCTTTTGAATTCGGCAACAATATTCTGGAGAAGCAACATATCTTGTTACTTCCTTTCTTTAGTTAGAAAAAGATTATCATCAATAGATTTTAGGCAATATTTTTAGGAATTTTACTTTTATCATCAGTCCAAAAGTAGTAGTTTTCTATTTTTTAGGAGTAGTAGTTTTAGGACTCTTATTTTGGTTATTAAAAGAACCCTATGTTACTTTATGGGGGGACTTTTTTGATTGAATAAAAAATCACACGTCCATGTGTAGAGAAGATTGAGCTTCTTCTTGGGGTTTGTTCCCTATTGTGTTTGGATTATCGATTTCTTCTTTCTTCCGCTCGCACCAATTACAACAGCCTTATGGAATCCATACCCAATTTCCTTGGAGAACTGCCCAATCTGAAAGAACTGCAAGTGAAGAAATTTTACTCTTAACAAAACAAAGGAAAAAAAAATAAAAAATTCAGATATTTGGCTGATTTTTGGTCATCTTTTCTTCTGTGTTTCATCAGGAACTTAGCTGACAACAAATTCGAGGGAAGCTTACCAGAGTCTCTTTTGAACAATAAGAAGCTATCTTTGAAGTAAGAACACTGATCCTGTATCTAAATAACTAAGGATAAATAATCTTAGAGAGAGAGAGAGAGGTGTACACTACTGTAAAATTGTAGGAATGAGTGGGGCCTATCATTACGTCAACTGAATTTAGCAATATAGAAACTAGATGAACAGGTTTAGGTAAGGGTCAAGCGATCCAGTCATATTGGACCCACCTATTTCTTGGACACGATCCGTTCAGATTGGTTGGATCGGATCCTTTTGGAGTGCTTTTCAAACCCTGATTTATAGACAGGTTCCATACATTTCGAATCAGAATGTTCATTTGAGTGCACTAGGTTCTACTTAAGGCATACATCGAGCTTAGGGCTAGGGGAGGGAGCCTACAAGAAACTAGAGAAGAGACTCGTTGTCAGAATGTAAAGCAAAAAAAAAAGAAATATTTGTCATTTTGGATAAGATATCTAATATTGCAAAGGGAAATGACAAATGTGCCCCTTTTTATAACTTGGGACACCAAGCAGCAGTGTATCAATGACTGCAGAGGGGCTGATGTACTTCACGCCAGAAGAATTCAATGGATTTGATTGCCACGTACACTGCAGTTGGGTGTCCCATGTGATGAAAATAGGCGCATTTATCATTTCCCTATTGCAAAATACCCCTCATACATACACATAAATAAATGAGAATACGAAGTTTACTTTTGTACCTTGACGTCCTCCATTCGCATCCACTTGTTGTACCGAAATCATGTCCATTAGCGTCCGGATTCAAATCTGCGTCCATATGGACACCCTTATGTTTAGGCGCTGACAGTAGGGGTGCAATTTTGGTAAGGTCAGGTTTAGCTTTTGCTTAAAAATGAATTGTAATCAACCCAAACCCGACCCAATTTTATGTTAAAAGCTCAAACCAAATTCTAAAAAATCGACCCCAGTTGCATTCCTACTAGACGGACAAGCTTTCGACTTCATTTAGAAGCTAGAAAGGCTGTATATTTACATAGGACCTTGTTTAGATCCTAGACTAATGTCATCTCTTATCTAGGCTTTAGACGGACAAACCCAGAGACAAGTTTACCACACAAAATATCTCATCTCTGTACTTTGTTGTGAGTGATTCCAATCCATATTTTCAACTCTCCTCCCTTGGATTTGCAGTGTAAGTGGCAACCCTGGCTTGAAATTTCCCAAGAAGAAGATTTCCCCAGTGGTCGGATTGTCGGTCGGAGGGTCTCTGCTTTTTGTTATTTTTTGCTTCGCACTTACAACTTTAGTTCGTAGATCAAGAAGAAGGACGAAAATACAAGGCGGAGAGGTAGAACTCGGTGGCACGGGGGAGGCTCAACCGATTCATGGGCCGATCCCGCAAAGGAATGGTGACCAACGTGAGAATTTGGCGAAAAGAAATGCCGAAAGAATGAAATGTAAGACAATTGGTACAAGTTAAGTAGTCATGAAAGATTAGTGGAACTATGTCATGTGCAGTGGGTTGAAAAATTGTTCAAGGACTACGATTAAACCAATTAAATAACTAATTTCGAAAGGAGTGTGGGTGTAAGACTCAATTTTTTTCCATATCAAATGGGCATATAGAAAATATTACAGCCATTTTTAAATGAAAAAACAGGCATAAAATTTGATTTAAACCCATTTAACTTGGAAAGAAAGGAGCATAGAAAAACCCTTGGATCAAGGATCATTTAAAGATTCAGGAAAGAAAACCAAATTTACTTATAATCCTTTGTTCTGTTAATGTGATGTCTATTTGGCATTGTCTGGATCCAGAATGAGAGCATTTTGTATAGAAACAGAGTTGAGATCTTGAAAAAAGAGAGTGCCAATACTTTGAAATTGTTATATTTTAAGAGATTGATCATAGATTTGATGAGTTGATATTTCATAAGAGAGAGAAAAGATTTCAGGCGAGAGATGGCGGGAGTAGAACACTTCTTAAGAGAGTGATTGCCTTAATTATGGAGAAAAGGATGGATTTTCTTATATAAGAAAGATTGATCACCTCTCTAACACATACGAAATCATTAATTGCTTCCCTCTCCATCCTTTTTTTTTTTGTTTTGTTTTGTAATGGCTTATGAGCTGTGGTGGTTTTGTGTAGCTTACAAAATGAATGAACCGTGCTTACCTGTCTGACCATGAAATCGAAGGTCTATTTCAGCAAAATGTTTTCATTTTAATTCCAAGAATTTTGTACATTTTGAGGTGGAGTTGTAAAGAAAAACATTTGAGATGCACCAAAAATAATTTTTTTTTAGTTTGAAACTGTAAACACCTAAAAATTTAAAAGAATTTAATTCCTTAAATAACTAATTTAAAAACCTTGCATTTATATAATGCTACTCTACTTTTGTTAAAGCTACACCTTTCCCCATTTTACAGAACATCTCTTAATTTAAATTTTGAAAAAATTTCTTTGCCAGCCTTTACTTCCTTTCTCCTTTTATTAATTATTTCTTTCTCTTTATTTAGCATGACATTTCAATTTTCGCCCTCATCCCTTAGCAAATCTCAACTTTTTAGAAGGGAATCTTTTCCTTAATTGTGGGACTCTCCCAACATTTCTCTGAGTTTTTATATGGTGGCCGACCGTTAAGCAAGAAGGGCAGAGAGAAAAAAACCCCCCCCCTTGATTTTTGATCTAGGTCAAACTCTCTTTTTTGACTTTTGCCTTTATCAAAAATCAACGTGGTTGATTTTTCCTCTCTCCACCCTTTATATTTAAAGTGCGGCCACCATATAATTTCTCCATTTCTCTTACTCTCTCATTCCTTTACAAGAGGATATTAAAAACGTTAATCTTATTACTTTCCCTCTTCTCATATTTCACAAGAAAAAAAAAAAACTTTTGATCATTTCCTTCCCTCTCATTTTCTCTCCACACTTTCTCTCTTTCAACAAGAGACAAAAGAGGCCAAGTCCCTCCACTTTTACCACTTTACTCATTTTTTTTTCTATGATTTTGTTGTTATTTTCATGCTTACTCATTTTATTTATTAGATCCTTACTTGAATTTCAAGTAGATCATCGCAAACACGTTTATTAGATATTTTCATTATATACCTTTTAGTCATTAATCCATATTGAGTTTATTGATCATATTCACATTTAAAGATCAAGTTTGATTAAATAAATATATTTGTTAGACTTAATCAACATTGTTATATGCAATATTTCATTTTCTCGCATTATCTATGTGAACCTCTTTTGATAATCTTGGAAGAAAGAATATAGTAATGAAAGTTATGAGAAGAAAGCCCTTTTGGCAAATACGTAATACACACAATTGAGAAATAGAGAGATTATCTTGTTTAGTATTTGCCAAATCATTTTCTAACATTTGTGGACGAGCCATATTTTCTTGTTGAGCAATCCATCAAGTGTACCCCAAATAGTGCTCGCCGATTTATACCCAATGATGTGCTCAAACAAGTCATGCAAAATAGCCCTCTTCAAAAGAAAATTGGCATTGCCATTCATGATCCCCTCTGTCTTCAATGCATTGGCATTTTCTTGTGTATCTTCAAGAGCCAAATTTGCATTACCACAAATTAACAACACCCCATAAATCATCCCCTATTAAATAAGACTCCATATATGTTCTCCATATCTTGTACTTTGATTGATTTAGTAACTCAATGCAGAGTCTACTAACCCTGCTGCTCACATTCATCTCTGAAGCACAGGTTGAACTTCTTCACCAAGGGAATCTCGACAAGCACCAACTATCACCCTTGTGGCTCTGATACCACAAAGAGAAAGATGCATTTCGCAACACTGGAACATCCACTTCTCAAATAGTGAAACCAAGGGTCACACTAGCCCAAGATCCACATTGAAAATAAAAGAAGAACAAACACCAAGAAAATGTATCCAATATATGATAGAAATAACAACACTACAAGATTAGAACAATAAAAAAGAAACCTTCAAAACATGGAGAAAATATTGGGCTGCAAGTTGGTTCTTTGCTTCTAATCTCAAGCTTGCTCACAAAAGCTTCAATGGAGGTCTTACTAGTGGAAAATCTATACCAAAATGAGTAAATGAGATTAGATTTACTTGTTGGAAATTATAAATCAAAATTAATATGCTTGGTTTTGTTGAAATACTTTGTAGTCTTTTAGGGTATTTATTGTGTGTGGAAAATGTAAGTCTTTTGTTCTTAATGTCTAGTTACATTATCAAAGAATTTAAATGGTAGGTTCATATGTTGTTTCTTAGGATATCTAGAGGACTCATAGGAACTATAACTTTGTGTTTAATGTATTTGCTATTTTAGGTTTTACTTAAGTTTATAAGTATGGAGTCTTTTTGTGTAGATTTTGTAAGTTTAAGAACTTCAAGGGATAGCTTAGAGAGAAGCTTCAAGGGTGAAGGCTTAAGGGATAACAAGTGTAGTAATATCTTGTAAGTTGTTTTGATATATTAAGTTCTTTATATTTTGGTGTTACATTTGTATTTTGGTGGAGCTCTAGATGTGCCCCTTGGCTGTGTATCTCCAAAGCTCCCTTACCTTTTTTTATGATCATAACACGGTATTATCGATCCATTCAAAGTGGGTCAACATTAATCAAAGGAAAATAGAGAGTGAATGGCTTAGGTAAGTAGTCGTGGGTATTAGAAAGTGGAGACTTAAATGCTTAGGGAAGAAGTGATGGGTTTAGAGTTTCAAAGAAGGGTTTGAATTTGACATAGGAGGGAAGTGGAAAAAGAAGGAGCAAACATGTGCAACTCACACATGTGCAAGGTAGCCAACAAAATGACCAAAATTCCCTTGAACACAAAATTACATTTTTATCCTCACTACATCTCTCAAAATAAAATAAAATAAAATAAAACTAAGCTAAACAAAATTAGCTTCTAAGAAATATTTTTCTTGTTTTTCAGCCACCTGGCACCATCTCCTCACTCCGGCACTCCAAACATGGCATAAGGGTTTCGTGCCGTTTGCAAGAGTTTTCAGGCATGTCCACCAATGCTGGGGCTTAATATGAACAGTCTAGATCACCAAACCATGAGCCCCAAACAATAGAAGATTTACTTTCAGCATACCGTTTTGAGCGTGGGGTTGTAAAGGAAACCAGTTTAGCGTTTGTTTTTTCCCCTTTTTTGTTTGTTTCTAATTGGAAACTTGCAATAATATATATTGTTTGTTTGTGGATAGTTAACATTTTTTGAACAGCATATCTGGGGACCATCAGATATCATTCAATTGTGAAAATTATGATAAGTATGGCCCCACAACATCAATGGTCAAGATCACGAGAACCCACCACTAGGGTTTTGTGGGACAAGCAAGATAAGCTCTTCTTCTGTGATTGTGACCTTGGCTGATGAAAGCCAAGACAATTATTACAAAAATTATACTAAGATTATGACCTTGGGAGCCTTCCGCCAAACAAGCAAAACGATTTTCCCTTTTTTATCCATTTATCGCCGACTAACCATTTGAAGATTTCCATGCTTTCCACACCAACTAGAAGAAAAATTCTTCATCAACATTTCATGGAAATTCGTTGAAGTCTCTGTAAGCATGATCAAGGAGTATAGCTGTGTTCGTTTGAAGATGTCCTTGCTCGTATTGTTTCTTGTGTTGTTCGCTTATCCAGGTAATTTTGATCATCTTATCTTCATTTTGCCAGGGCTGTTTTGTCCGAGGATACCCAATTATGGGGATCCCTATAAGTTACCAGAACATGGTACATCAACAAAATGGGTTTACTCCAGTACTGTTTTTTAAAGAAAAAGATTTAATAAAAAAACATTAAAATACATGAAAACTGTGTTTAATACGTTTAAAATTTTATCATTTACAAAATATAGTGAGTGTAAAATTGAAAACATGGCCAAAAGAACGTGTTTAATACCTTTAAAAGGCGTTTTAAACATTTTTCCTAAAAATTGGTGTAAAAGTTTTAGACAGTATTGAACGGTGAACCAACAAAACACATTTTTCTATTTTTAAATAGCGTATAAAATAAAGTTTTGGTAACTATGGGGGATGACTGATCCCACATTGGAAAGGGAGGAAAAGTTACTTGACTATGTATGTGGATTTTTCCACTCTCTGTTAAGATGCGTTTCCAGCATCTCTAAGGGGCGGGCCCAGCAGAGTGGGTCGGGTACGGTTAGTGCTGCTGGAAAACAAAACTAGGGAGGGTAGATGACCCAGAACCGGACAATATCTATACAATAGGGTCGGGGTGTGACATTATGGACAAGGTTTTAAATTTCGGTTTTGTGGGTAGTTTCGGTCCTCACCAAAACCAAAATTTTAGCCGAAATCTCGAAATTTTGGTCGAAATTCCATAGTCAACGCACTCGAAATGTCATTTTCTTGGGCCGAAATTTCTGTAATTTCGGCTGAAATTTTGTAAAGGAATAAAAGATTAATATTTTATCATGAATTTTGCATAAATTTCCTAAATTTCTGAAATTTCAACTGAATTTGGTAAATTTCGGCAATTTCGGTTTCGGAGCATTTCGATTTCGGTAGTCACTGAAATTCGAAATTTTAGTCCGAAATTTCAGATTTCAGCCGAAATTTAAAACCTTGATTATTGTATCAAAGCGGGACCTCCCATAGTACTTTGTGCCAGCGAGGACGCTGGGCCCTAAGGGGGGTGGATTGAAAGATCCCACATCGAAAAGAGAGGAAAAGTTACTGGGCTATATATGTGGATTTCTCCTCTCTCTATGTAGATGCGTTTTCAGCATCTCCAAGGGGCAAGCCCCGCGGAGTGGGTCAGGCAAGGTTAGTGCTGTTGGAAAACAAAACCGGAGAGGGTAGATGACCCAAAACCAGACAATATCTACACAGTGGGGTCGAGGCGTGACAGGGGATCCAATGTAACTTTGTTTTTCCTGTTTGACTCAGAGGCTAATTTTTGGACAGTCATGCGCCATGTTTGGCAACCATCTCTTAGGCATAGTGTTTGTCGCTCATATCTGCCGAGCCTTGGTTCTCCCTCTCTCGCATGTTCTGACCTAGGGTTGGTTTTGTGCTTTTATTTTATCATCTTTCTCTTCATCTAATAAATCGGTAAGGGTCCCCGCTAAACCCAACTAACCCAAAGTAAAAAAATGTTTGGTAACCATGAAAAATTATTCCATGGAATAGTCGTGGGACGTCCAACTGTGTTAGAGGGATGGGGAAGGGAGGAGATAGAGAGAATTGAGTGGACGGCAGTAGAGACAACATCTAAAATCCCTAAAAACTATTAAAAAAGAAAATACCTTTTTAGAATTGGTTTTAATTTTTCCCTAGGAGTTTTTCATGCTCTGCTCACTCCCATCCTTAAGTCCCGCCCATCTCACAAATGGTAAATATTCCATGGAATGTCTGTTTTCTGCGTGGCCAAACATAGCCTCATTTTGATGTTTGGCAACAATGATTTTTTTTTCCATGAAATATTTTTTACCCAATGGTGAGAAACGAAGAGGGAGAGGTCTGAGAGGGACGGAGTGAGAGAAAGAAAAGACAGAAAACTAAGGGAAAAAATTGCACTTAGTTTATTACCAAGGAGGTTTGAACCCATCTATGATGCCATGTGAAACAATCAACTGCACCAAAAGCTTAAGCCGTTAGTGATACTATTGTTTAATCACTTCAACACTGCCCTCACGTGTGGCCCCTCGTTTTTAGGTTGGCTTACAGATGGATTTTTAATGACAAGGAGTTGGTGGGGTTTGAATCCAAGCCGTGAGGCCATAACTCCCAAGCATGTGAAACAACCAATTACACCAAAAGCTTAGGGAAATGTTTTTATCCGTTTAGGGGTGGGAAAATATCATTTTTCAAAGCTTAGGCTATTGGAGATGGTGTTATTTAATCTTTTATACTTCAACACTCCCTCTCACGTGTGGCCGGCCAAGGGCGGAGGCACATATAGCATGGGGGGCCATGCAATGACTACAAAATCCCTTTTATTAGTACTGATATGTGTAGAAATTCCAAGTGATATGCCCCCCCAAAGTGTAAATTCCTGGCTCCGTCCCTTCATGTGGCCCCTCTTTTTGTGATTGGCCTACACGGGGACATGTGGCCCCTCATTTGGGTTGGTCATTCCTACTATTTACTGTTTAGAAGGTTAATTTGTTATATCCCTTTGTTGTGAGTTGTAGATGCTTGCTCTTCTGTGAGAATTGACTGTGGAGCAATGGGTTATCACGGTACAAATGATTACTGGTGGGACGATTATCCCTTCACTAGTGCTGGCTACAACAGGCAAGTCCTTAATAACACTAGCTTCCGCAGCAAGCATATGAACTCACTCCGCTTCTTCCCCGATCAAAACAAGAACTGCTATACAGTGCCGGTGTTCGAAAATTACAAGGTTCTTGTTCGAGCCGGGTTTTATTATGGGAATTATGATGGGCTATCGAAACCCCCCACCTTCGACCTTCAATTCGATAGCAATTTGTGGGTGACCGTCGTTACATCGCTCGACAACGAACCTATTTTTCATGAATTAATATTAACACCGACGAGAAATAATATCAGTATCTGTGTGGCTCGAACACGCGATGGAGAAATCCCTTTCATCTCCTCTCTCGAAGCGTTGACAGTTTTTCCTCACATGTATGTAGGAATGGAGAGTAACCATGTGTTTTTCACAGAGTACAGGTGGAATTTTGGAGGAGCAGAAGGAACTAAAGAGTAAGTAAAATCTTGAGAGGTCAGGGTGTAGCTGAGATCACAGAAAAAAAAACTATCTTTAATTAATAATTTTTTCAATATTTATCTTTCCTTTTGGGTCCTTGTTAGCTGTTGTTATATATGCACAATCATATTTTCAAAATGAAATGAAACATAGAAAATAGTAATTTACAGGTTCCCAGACGATGAGTTTTACCGCATCTGGGACCCAACAACCCCGATCGGATATACCAACATCACTGCTGATTATAAATCCCTTTTAAACAACTACAAAGAAGATTATCCTCCTTTCGCCGTTGTGAGTACCATGATAGAAGCGCGCCAACCATTAGATCCCATCATCCTTACCTTTGATACACCCCAGGTCAATTTGCCCAAGTACGCCATCCTATATTTTGCAGAAGCTTTCAAGCTCCAATCAAACCAGAATAGATCATTCGATGTCTACTTCAATGGAAATTACAATCAAACCCTTTCTCCTCACTATGAGATCTGTGATGCGATCGATGGTCGAGTTGATGGGATTTTCAATCTGACCCTCATTCCCTCCAATTTTTCAAATTTGCCTCCCATCATAAGTGCCATGGAGCTATTCACTGTGAGGAACGACATTTCGGTGGAGCGAACTTCAGAAGAAGATTGTAAGTTGTCTTCCATTATACACATTGATCTCTATATATATAAACTATACACTGAATTCATAATCATCTATTTATAGGTTGCAACATGGGTCAGATTTTATCCGACCAGCATTTACTCATTCAAAAATAAACTTGGTCGGGTTTAGAAATCATGGGCCTTGAGTTGGTTCAGGTTTAAGGTTGAAAAATCCAACCCAATCTTGGCCCGGGTGGGGTTTAAAGAAGAAAAAAAACCCGAAACCCAAAACCAGACTCGACTCTAGTATGTCTACTATGACATTCTTACATATCTCATAAATAACATGACTTTATTTTTTAGTATATTGATAAAAGGGATTTGCTAGGGATCATCACGTACACAAGGCATACACAAGGCATTTCGCGGACCGGCTGTGGCATGAGAGAGCAGCCACATAGGCTCAGATTTTGTCTCATTCACTGCTCTCTCATGCAACAGCTGGTCCATGAAATGCCTTCAGTGATGGTCCGTAGCAAATCCCTTCATATAATTGTTTTATTACATGATCAGGTTTGTGATGTGATAATTTCCCTCCTTCGTTATGTACTTGATGACTTAAATTTAGAGATTTTTAGTGTGAAGATTTGTAGTTTTCTACAAACATTGAAATTAGTCAATAACTTGAGCTAAATATTAGAAACCAGACATGATTGAGCGCACCTGAGAATTTACCTCGGATAGGGTCATAGGATCAGGTTTATGAACCTCGGATTTTCCCATATATACAACCTTTTATTTGACGAGACCTAAGGTAATTTCTCGGGTAGGGTAGCATTCTGGAAAAAACTGACCTACTCGGCCTGCGTTGCAACCCTAATTCCCAACAATCCTAATATGTATGATAAACACACACACACATTCCCAACAATCCATTCCGTTCATGGAGCTGGTGGGCCAAAGACTAAAGGTGACATGCCCCATTTTAGATCAATGTCATGTATTTGGGTAGTGGGGTAAATTATGGCAATTGCTTATTCAAAATCTCGTGTGTCTTGATTTCTTCTTGCCTTTCTTTATTTCACGACATACTTGATTTTTTGTATACACTCATTCATGCTAATTCATGAGTTACTGTCGGACATTTGTCTTTGTTTGCTTTGAGTAGTTACCGGTAATCGGATTTGTAGCAGAGGGTTATTGCCACATAATTACTCCTAAATTGACTATGTTTCTGGGAAAATGGTCTGTCCTATTGCTTCTTCTTTTTTTCCTTCTCAGTGCAAGGGCTAGAATGGATCACCATACGTTCGTATCGGCTACAGCTACGGAAATGGACCGGAGATCCATGCCTGCCGGCAAATGCCCCGTGGGAATGGTTGAGTTGCAACGACAATAATCCACCAAGAGTCACTGCTCTGTAATATTTCGATACCAATTTTAATAAAAAGGCTCATATTTCAATAATGGCACTCCTCTCCTTATACTCACTGCTCTAATTAAGAATTAATCAGCATTTGAATGCTATTAAAATTCTAAATACGGTAACAAACAGCCCATTTAGCTATTTAGTGAAGTGAGGAGTGCCATTTTCAAAACAAGGAAAGAAAATATCATTATTCTTAAAAAACTGTATCTACGTCCATGATGCATATCACTGAGCTAGCTTCACATGATATCATAATACACAACTTTGAACTTTTTCTCCTTTTCAGTTATCTTGCGGGTAATGAATTGACGGGCTCTTTCCCCACTTTCAGTCAAATGCAAGCTCTTGAAATTATGTAAGTTCATCTAAATGGGTACATTTTTTTTTAACCCAGAATTTATGTATGCAAGCCCTTGAAATTTTGTTGATTAGGAAAAAAGTTGGAAATGATATATTCACCCCCTTTACTTCCTTTTGTCAGTCTTCTTCTAGTGTGTTAAAACAAATTCAATGGGGAAGAGAAACACGAGTAAAAAATACAGAGAAAAATGAGTAACTGGAAAACGATAGAAAATCATACAAGAAACATCTTAGGAAACACATTAGTAGCGTTTCAGACGTGAAACAAATAATTTCTCCAAAAGCTAGCATAAGTTGTTGGAGATTGTGTTACTTAATATTTTTTATACTTAAAAACTCCCCCTCATGTGTGGCCCCTATTTCTAAGGGTTGACCTCAATGTGGCACATGTGGTCCCTCTTTTTGGGTTGGCCATTACATTTGGATTTTTTATATCAAAGAGTTTTACGTGCCTAAATTTGGACCCACTTATGGTGGAATAAATTAATCTTACCAGATTTGATATATTTAGTAGTTAGAACTTAGGATAGATTATGATACTAATTTAGATTAGGGTAATCTTTATTTAGCTATTTCTATTCTTATCATAAGATCTTTATTGATCTTTATATGTTTATCTTTAAGTGCGTTATATAAGTATATGCTACTGTTAATGGAAAACATTGAATGAAGATATCATCTTAGAAATTGTGTCTTTTTCCACAAAGAATGATTGATCCTTCCCTCTAAGAAGATCAAATCTTTTGCATACCGATTCCGGTTCGTAACAAAGAGTTTTGAACCCAGGATCTTATGCACTGATATCATGTCAAACAACCAATTTCTCGAAAAGAGGGGCCACACAAATATTAGAGTGTGAGATATCAAAGACAGGGGGTGATATTCGCCACATCAATTTCCCCCTTGATGAACGTCAATCACCTTCCATTCTTCCCTTTTTTTATTGTACTCTATCCTTCTTTTCTTTTTCTTCAACTTGTCTCCTTGGTCTCGTCACCATTGAAAACATACTTCACTTTTACATCATTTAAATGGTTATATGTATGTATTTTATTCATGTAGATCTCATGATGTATATATGGAAAGAGATAGAAATATGAATTGAAGTTTTATTCTCATTGTAGAGATTTGCACAACAACAGCCTTGAGGGGCCCATACCCGAATTCCTTGGAGAACTGCCCAACCTGAAAGAACTGTGAGTGAAGAAATTTTTCTCTTAACAAAACAAAGAAAAATAAATAGAAAATTCAGATATTTTGCTCATCTTTGTTCATCTTTTCTTCTGTGTTTCATCAGGAACTTAGCTGACAACAAATTCGAGGGAAGCATACCGGACTCTCTTTTGAACAATAAGAAGCTATCCTTAAAGTATGAACACTAACCCTGTATCTAAAAAAATTAAAAGAGAAATGATCTTGTGCCAGAGAGAGAGAGAGAGAGAGAGAGAGAGAGAGAGAGAGTAAAATTGGTTGTGGGGCAGATATTTAGAAACTAGATGGACTGCATTTAGGGTAAGGGTGTCAAGGGATCCAGTTCGGATTGGACTTATCTAAGTCTTGGTCACGATCCGTTCGGTTGGTAGGATCCTTTTTGTGTGCTTTCGGATCCTATTTTACAGTCTGGGTCATGGTTGAATCGGATTGTCCATTGGAGTGCCCTAGGTACTACTTGGGCTATACCCAGTTAGGGCTTCGAAGGGGTGGACATGGTTCGGTTCAGTTCGTTCCGGGGTATACCCAGAACCGAACCATATGCAATCGGTTCTCAGAATTGGGAACTAGAACCGAACCATATATCTTTGGAACCGAACCGAACCAGAACCGAACTTGATCGGTTTGGTTCGGTTCGGTTCTGGGTTTACCCAACCTTTATTTTATAATTTTTTTCCACATAACGATTGAGATTTTATTTGTTTTTAATAACTTACGATTAAAACTTTAAAAGGCAAAGCAAAACGTTAGAGGGAGGTGAATTTATCCTCAAGCAGTAAGTGTAAAGTCTAAAGCATTTTTTTCTCACGGAAACCGTATTGAAGGGGTGATTTTATCCGATTAGGGGGGGATATGATCCTACTCGGTTCTCGGTTCTCGGTTCCAGGATCCCAAACCCAGGACCGAACCGCATTCTCACGGTTCCAGGAACCCAAAACCAGAACCTAACCACCAAATCCGAGAACCGAACCGAACCAAATAGGCCAGTTCGGTTCGGTTCTTCGGGTTGAACCGGAACCATGTCCACACGTAGGGCTTAGGGGTAGGGGAGGGAACCTAGAAGAAACTTGAGAGGATCAGAACAAAAAGCAATTTGTCATTTTGGGTAGGATTTTTAATATGTGAAAAATGGGAATTGCTAGCGTCCATCGCAAAAGGCTTTTCGAGGTGGCTGGTGTGATGTGAGACAGACAAGCCGCGAAAAGCCTTTTGCGATGGACCTTAGCAAATTCCATGAAAAATATAAATTAATGATAACATGCAGGGCATTTTTGTACCTTGGTGATATAAGTAAATGACGTGCCGTGCGTATAAATAAATAAATAATAACATGCAAGGTACAAAAATGCCCTGCATATTATCATTTTATATTTTTCATATATTAAAAATCCAACTCACTGGTGTACCTAATCATGTCCATTAACGTTCAGATCGTTTGGATCTATTGGACCATCTGGGTCCATGGGCGCCCCTACATTGAGGCCTTAATTGGACGGTAGGATTGCAATTTGGGTTGGGACCAGGTCAGGTTCAGCTTTTGCTATAAAATAAATTGTAATCAACCCAAACCCGACCCAATTTGAAGGCTCTGTTAGTTTAAGATTATGCCAACCGATTGTGAGTCCAAAACCAATTCCTGGATTCAAAATTCAACAAACAGTTGGTTTTGGACTCACAATCTGTTGCCATAAACGAACAGGGCCTAAGGTAAAAGCTCAACCCGAATTCTCAAAACTTGACCCGAGTTGCATCCCTTAGATCCTAGACTACCCGACATCTCTCATCTTTGCTTTAGAAGGACAAATGTCAAACTACCAATTAGTCCAAAAGCTTAAGTTGTTAGAGAAGTGAGGAATGATAGACTGAAGGGCGCCTTCGCAAAAAAAAAAAAAGCAGCACCTCTTTTTAGGGCTGGCCTACACATGACACATGTGGCCCTTCTTTTAGGTTTGACAATTGCATGTGGATTTTTGCTATCAAGGAGGTTTGAACTCAAGACCTTTGGCTCTGATACCATGTGAAACTACCAATAACTCCAAAAGCTTAAGCTGTTGGAGAAGTTGTTATTTAATCATTAATGCTTTAACACCTAGAGAGACAAGTTTACCGAACAACAACTCTCATTTCTATACTTTGTTGTGTGTGATTTCAATCCATATTTTCTGCTCCTTTCTCTTGGATTTGCAGTGTAAGTGGCAACCCTGGCTTGAAATTTCCGAAGAAGAAAACTTCAAAAGTAGTCGGATTGTGGGTTGGAGGAGCTCTGCTTTTTGTGGTTATTTGCTTCCTACTGGCAACTTTTGTTCGTAGCTCAAGAAGGAGAATTAAAATACAAGGGGGAGAGGTAGAACTCGGTGGCACGGGGGAGGGTCAACCGATTCCTCATGGACTCGGCAACCAGGATGAGCCGATCCTGCAAAGGAATGGTCGGCAGACTGGGAATTAGCCAAAAGAAATGCCGAAAGAATGAAATGTGGGGAAATTTGTTCAGATTAAGTAGTCATTAAAGATTAGTAGAACCTTGTTATGTGCAATGGGTTGGAAAATTGTTTGAGGAGTACAATTATACTAATTGAATAACTAATATTCAGAAGGATTGCAGATGTAAGACTCCATTTTTTTATATAAATTGGCATATAAGAAATATTATGACCATTTTTAAGTGGAAAAATGGGCATAAGATTTGATTTAAAGCCATTTTACATGGAAAGAAACAGAGCATAGAAAAGCCCTTTGATCAATGATCATTTCAAGATTCCTCCAAGGAAAGCTATTTTATTTTTGTAATCCTTTCTTTTGTGAGTATGATAAGAGAGTATTTTGTAAAGAAGAGAGATGAGATCTTGTAAAAAGAGAGAAAATTGAGAGTATTTTGTAAAGAAAGAGAGTTGAGATCTCGCAAAAAGAGAGAGAAAACGTACTGTTTGAAATTGTTTTATTTTAAGAGATTGATTGTAGATTTGATGAGACATTTCATAAGAGAGTGGAAAGATTTCAGGTGAGAGATGGAAAGAGTAGAACACTACTTAAGAGAGCGATTGCCTTAATTATGGAAAAAAGGGTGTTGGAGTTTCTTAC
Source organism: Tasmannia lanceolata (assembly GCF_043159265.1). Lineage (NCBI taxonomy): Eukaryota > Viridiplantae > Streptophyta > Magnoliopsida > Canellales > Winteraceae > Tasmannia > Tasmannia lanceolata. Next base: position 50,724,115 of record NW_027518683.1, on the reverse strand, counting down.
ATTACAAAGATTGATCACCTAGATCAGTAACACATACGATTAGGGGATGGTGCCCAATTACTTATAAGCCCAACCACGTCCATTCACTTTTTCAATGTGTGGTCATTGCTATAAAAATCTTGTTCGTTTGGCTTGATTTTAGTATGATTAGAAATGTTTTCAATAAACTATCTAACGAGCACAAGATGACATAATTTCAATGTGATTTGAGGGAGTTATGGCCAATTTATGGACATAGTACATATGTATTATGTGATTTCTATTTTACAGTTATTTTAGTCAAACTTATAGGTTTATTTATGTTGCTTTAAATGTACCACTTAGATTAGTTGCTTAGGTCTGAAGTTAGCTTTTATGATTTCTTTTTCTTATAAATAGAAGTTATCAATTGTAATGGACTTCCTTAGAATTATTGAATGAAAAATGACTTTGGGCATTTGAACTCTTTGAGAACTTTCGAGTATTTTCCATTTTTCGCTCTGAGAACTCGACTTCCATGGAACGAAGTAAATCACATCCCCATGATCAAAGTCTTCTTAATATTATATATTTTGCCTCTGTTGCATGACAATGAGGAACCTTCAGGTTTTTGTGCTACATCACTCGAGGTAGAAGCAACGTGTTCAATCTCACCCTTCCACACGGGAGCAACGTGGGAACTACTAGATCTTCCCCAATTGATTTTCTCTGTTCTTGAGGGTACATTGGGGCTACCGAGATCTTTCCCGAGGGATTTTTTTTCTATCCTCAAGGGCACACAGGAATTATCACACGCCAGCTCTCATACCACATGTGAGGACCCAAGTAGAACTCACCCTTAAAAGCTAGCCGTTAAGGCAGGGTGCCCAGTTCCTTACAAGCCCATCCAAATCCATTCACTTTTCCAATGTGGGATCTTCGCTTCCAGGTGGAGCTACCAACAAATTGGATGATTAGGATCATCCGATTGTGAATATTTTGACAAGAATGGCCACAAGAAACCAAAGGTCAAGATCACGAGAACCCTGTGAAACAACCAGTTACTCCAAAAGCTTAAGCTGATGGAGATGACATTATTTAATCTTTTTATACTTTAACACTCCCCCTCACGTGTGGCCCCTCTTTTTAGGGTTGGCCTACACTTGGCACATGTGGGCCCCTCTTTTGCATTTGGCCATTGCATGTGGATTTTTGCTATCAAGGAGGTTTGAACTCAGGACCTTTGGCTCTGATACCATGTGAAACAACCAGTTACTGCAAAAGCTTAAGTTGACGGAGATGTATTTAATCTTTTTAAACTTTTTTTTTTTTTTTTGATCGGTAATTTGGGGTTAGGCAGACCCCCACCAGATATATTGAAAAGAAAAAAGAAAAATTACAAACGGATATAAATGGCTCCCGAGGAGTCCTCTAACAAAATATTTTGGAATTCATCAGGAAATACAGAATGAGAGATTGGGAATCCTTTCATAGGATAGTTGCTTTTGGATAGATAATCAGCTGCTCTATTCCCTTCTCTCCATAGATGGGAGATGCTCCACGCTTGCAGGTTTGATAGCATCGAGTCTATCTTTTCAAGAGATATAAGTTTTGTCCATGGACATAGAGCTGTTTTTTGGATGACATTGACAGCAAGAAGGGAATCAGATTCTATCCATAGGCATTTGTAATTCGCCCTCACTGCAAGATTGAGCCCCATATGAATTGCTTCAATCTCAAGATCGTGAATGGGAGCTGCTGGGTAGCTAAGAGAAAACAGGCTGAGAGATTTGCCGTCGCTACTTCTTAGTAAGCCTCCAATGCTACCTTCTTAGTAATCTTTTTAAACTTTGGCAAACCCACCTAGGCCTCTAGGGTTTGGTGGGACAAGCAAGATAAGCAATTCTTCTGTGATTGTGACCTTGGCTGTTGAAAGCCAAGCCAATTATTACAAATATTATACCAAGACTATGACCTTGAGCTTCTGCCAAACAAGCAAAACAATTTTCCTGTATTTTATCCATTTATTGCCGACTGCCCATATGAAGATATCCTTGTTTTCCACACCAACTATAAGAATTCTGAATCAACATTTTATGGAAATTCGTTCCAGTCTCTTTAAGCATGATCGAGGAGAATAGCTGTGTTCGTTTGGCTTTGCTCCTATTGTTTCTTGTGTTTGCTTATCCAGGTAATTTTCGTCATCTTTTCTTCATTCTTGCAGGGCTGTTTTGTCTGCGGATACCCAATTACGGGATCCCAAAGTCACCCGAACATGGTACATCAACAAAGTGGGTTTACTCCTGTTTTGCTTTTAAAGAAAAGCTCTAGTAAAAAACGTTAAAATACATGAAAAATGTGTTTAATACATTCAAAATTTTATCATTTACAAAATATAGTGAGGGTAAAATTAAAAAGTTGGCCAAAAGAACGTGTTTAATACTTTTAAAACGTGTTTTAAATATTTTTCATAAAAAAAAGGCCTAAAAGTTTTAGACGAAGTATTAAACAATGAACCTACAAAACATGTTTTTTTTTTTTTTTAAATGGCGTTTAAAATAAAGTTTTGCTAACCATGGGGATCCTACGTAACTTTGTTAATTTTTCCTTTTTGAGTTGGAGGCTAATGTTTGGTAAGTCATGCGCCTTGTTTGGCAACCATGAAAAATTATTCTATGGAATAGTCGTGAGACGTCCAACTCTGTTAGAGGGGACGGGAAGGGATGAGATGGAGAGAATTGAGTGGAGGGCAGTAGAGATGAAATCTAAAATCGCTAAAAACTAGTAAAAAGAAAATACCTATTTAGGATTGGTTTTAGTTTTCCCTGTTTTTTAGTTGCTCTCCTCACTCCCATCCTCAAGTCCTGCCCATCCCACAAATGGCCAGATAAATATTCCCTGCAGTATCTGTTTTCATGGTGTTGGTGGCCAAACATAGCCCCATTTTGTTCTAATGTATTAACTAATTTTCAATTGAAATTTTGTCCTATTTACTTTTGAAAAATCATTTCCAAGGAAAAAAGTTTTCATGGAAAAGTTTTTTTTGTTGCCAGACTTAGTGTTTTCGTTAAACTCGTTGGGAGTTGGAATTCCAATTGCCCTCTTTTTCATGGGTAAGCGGGAATTGAGAATTCCTTATTCTAGATCTACAGCTTCTAACTCCGAATCTAGTGTTTTCTTGAAACATACTTGCTTAGCAAATGCTTGGCCTCATGGAAACAGCCTCTTTGCAAAGCCGGGGTAAGGCTGCTTACGTCTAGCCATCCCCAGACTCCGCAATGGCAGCAGCCTCGTGCACTGGGCCGCCCTTTTTTTAAAGAAAAAGATAAAATATCAGAAATTTATTCCAATAGTTTTTTAGAATCCTTATGATTTGGCAGCATCACATGTTCTTCAAACAAGTAATTAATGTTAGAATTTCTCCCTTCACGTAGTTCATATGGAGTAATCTCGAGTTTTGTGTAAGTTTGATTTACTGTATTGCTGTTAATTACTCAAATTTCACTGAGAAATTGTTGAAATTTCTATCAAAAGAGGACCCATTAGTTCAGAACTCATAGTGTTTGATGCGATTTCGGTTGTTGGTGGACATTAGTTCAGACCTCATAGCGTTTGATGCGATTTCGGTTGTTGGTGGACAAAGAGCTATGTTGAATTGAATAAAATCATCAGGGACCAGCCTTATCGCAATAGTTATAGTTGTTGTGTGTTTATGACTTCACTTGTGATGTTTGATTTAAAGTCCCCAAAAAAGCAAGGACTGATTTACCAAGTCCTTCAAGTGGGCTGCTTAAGGCATTGCAAGTTCAAGATTTTTAGCTCAAAATTCCTATTTCGGTCCCCTTACACTTTACTTCATCAACAACATACCCTGCATCACTAGCTCCCTCCCTCGTTGATTGGCTGTTGTATTTTGTATGGTTTTTGGTATTTCCTGTTAAAGTATAAAAGATTTAATAACACCTTCTTCAACAGCTTAAGCTTTTGGAGTTACTGGTTGTTTCACATGGTATTAGAGCCAAAGGTCGTGACTTCAAACCTCCTTGATAGCAAAAATCCACATGCAATGGCCAAACCCAAAAGAGGGGCGACATGTGTCACATGTACGCCAACACTAAAAGAGAGAGTTACACGTGAGGGGGAGTATTAAAGTATAAAAGATTTAATAACACCTTCTCCAACGGCTTACCTTTTAGAGTTACTGGTTGTTTCACATTTCCTAGTACTATTTGATCATTTTGATTGCCGGGTTTCGGTGTTTCTTTCTATTTTAATTCAATTCTTTACTATTTAAAAAAAAAAGGGAGATGATATTTTCACTCCCATTACGCATGCGCCCCCCTTATCAAGTGATTTGACATCAAAAAGTGTTAAAAGTTGCCACTTTTCATGTCAAATCACGTTATAAGAGGAGCGTATGCGTATTGCAAGCGGGGTGAAAATATCATCGCCCAAAAAAGAAACTTCTATTGTTTAACATGTTCTTTTCTTTTGTTACGGGATCTACAGATACTTGTGGTTCACAGAGAATTGACTGTGGATTGCTCGGATCCACGTACCAAGAAGCCACCTCTTACTGGTATGGTGATAATGACTTCATCCGGACAGGCTACAACGCGCAACTCCGTCAAAACAGTAGCATCCGCCACAAACAAATGAGTTCACTCCGCTACTTCCCCGATCAAAACAAGAACTGCTACACCATCGCATTGTACACAAATTTTTACAAGGTTCTTGTTCGAGCTGGGTTTTACTACGGCAATTATGACGGGCTATCGAAGCCCCCTACCTTTGACCTTCAATTCGATAGCAATTTGTGGACGACCGTCCTTACATCACTCGACAATGAACCCATTTTTCATGAATTGATATTCACAGGGACTAGAGACATAATGAGCATCTGTATGATTCGAACACATGATGGAGATATCCCCTTCATCTCCTCCCTTGAAGTGTTGCCACTTTTTCCTTCCACTTATGAAGGGATGGGGAATAACCGTGCGTTCTTCGCGGTCTACCGGTGGAATTTTGGGGGAGCAGAAGGTATTATTGAGTAAGTAAAATCTCCAAAGGAAAGGTAAATTAAATAAAGAATACATTGAGGTCAGGTTTAAAAGAGTTGTTTTATGAGAGTTTTTTATCTTCTATCCACACATAAGTGCAAAGTAACCTTGGTTTCTTTCTTTGTAAAATCGACGTAAAAGAAATTTTAGGCCCATTTTATGTGGAAAAAATGGGGGCAAAATTTATTTTAGGCCCATTTTGCACTGAAAGAAACACAGGGGCCCAATGATTCGAGGATCCTAATATTTAGACCTGGCAAAAAGTGACTCGGACCTGAGGGTACACCCGGCCCGCCCGTAATTTACAGGTCTGGTGTAGTGACCCGTTGAAGTTTGACCAGGCCTAGCCCAACCAGTCAAAGCTGGACCAGGCAGGGTAAAACAGGTGTTCACGAGTGCCCATAAAATCTCAAATGATCGAGATTTTATATGGTGTAAGCCCTTATAGACCCGTATTTTTCAGAAAGTACTATACGGATCACATCATAGGATGATCTAAACCGTCCATGTGATGGAACACAACGTAAATAAGTTGTGCCCCAAAAATCATTTCCATAGGATGATCCTAGCCCTCCGATCTATAGATGTTTCCATAAATAATAATATGCAATTCCTCCATAGATCAGAGGGCTAGGATCATCCTATGGAAATGATTTTTTTGGCACAACCTATTTATGTTATGGTCCATCACATGGACGGTTTGGATCATCCTATAGTGTGGGAATAAAGACAGCTAAAAAAAAAAACTGGGCGACACGCGGGTGCACATGGGCCATATCGGTGGGGTCTGGGTTCACAAAATACCACCCGGACTTGTATGGCTTGGGTGAAACCCGGCCGGCCCACCCATTTGCCAGGTCAACTAATATTTCATTTTTTGGGAGCAGACATAAATGGGGCGCCCCCCAAAAATCAGAGATTTTATATGTGCCGATCGGGCATGCTCATGCAAGAGGCACCACCCTTTATATATGATCCAACAGCAGCCCGTGTTTCATCTTTTTAAGGGGCTGCTATTGGATCAAATATCAAGGGCGGCTCCACCTTGCACGAGCATGCATGATGGGCATCATATAAATTAGGGCTGATAGAAATTTAAGTTGAGGTCTCTTTGATCATTAAAACATGGTTATGCAAAAGGGAAATGATTTCAACGCTCCAATGTTTTGATAAACATGCACTCACTTGTTTGTCGTGTAGTATTTAAAGGGTTTTAAGAGCTTTTTGAGAACCATAGTATCCTCTGACATCCCTTTAAATACTATACGACAAACAAGTGAAGCGCATGTTTATCAAAACACTGGAGCGCAGAAATCATTTCCCTTATTAAAACATGGTAGTGTCAAGATCAATAGCCTTTATTACTATATATTATATGGGTACTTTAGAGGATGAGCAATGATAGATACAGGGGAGCCCTTGCATAAAGAGCCACAAAAGGGTCTCTGAATAGGATCCATGTCATTTTCAGTTACAATTTAAAATTGGCTGAAGAAGTAAAACCAGATACATTTGATGACGTGGATCCAATCCAGAGCCCTTTTTTGGCTCTTTATGCAAGGGCTCCCTTGTATCTATCATTGCTCCTTTAGGATATGTTTTTACAGAAAATTGCTTCTGCGCAAATAGCTTATTTGTGCTCGAGTGCAGAAAACAAGGGTGGGCCCACATTTTTTGGGGAATCCAAAGTATCTAGCAAAAATCCGCTCCATTGGATCATCTTAACCCTTCCATTTGTGGACGGAAAAATGGACAGATACGGTTATGATGATCCAATGGAGGCAAGAATCACCACAAAAGGACAAAGAAGGAGGCAAGAATCACCACAAAAGGCCAAAAATCAATTTGAAATTGACCTAATCATGTCAATCAATTTCATTATCCTCTTTATTTTCTAAATGGATCCCATTTTAGAAGTGTTTTCCATTAAAATAACTATCAAAGATTTTAAATTGCAGGTTCCCAGACGATGAGCACCACCGCATCTGGGACCCAACAACCCCGATCGGTTTCACCAACATCAGTGCAGATTATAAATCCCTTTCAATCAAAGCCATTAATGAACCTCCTTTCGAAGTTATTAGTACCATGATAGAAGCACGACGTCCGTTAGATCCCATCATCCTTGCCTTTAATACATCCCAGATAGATTTGCGCAATTATGTCATCCTCTATTTTGCAGAATCTTTCAAGCTCCAATCTAACCAGAGTAGATCTTTCGATATCTACTTCAATGGAAATTACAATCAGACCCTTTCTCCCCGCTATATGATCTGTGATGTGATCGACGGTCTAGGTGATGGAATTTTCAATCTGACCCTCATTCCCTCCAACTTTTCAAATTTGCCTCCCATCATAAGTGCCATGGAGCTATTCAATGTGAGGGATGTTGTGGTGGAACAAACGTCAGAAGAAGATTGTAAGTTGTCATTTACTATCTCTATATGAATTATACTGAAAAAGCTTAAGCTGTTGGAGATGGCACTATTTAAACTTTTATACTCCCCCTTATGTGTGGCCCCTCTTTTTAGGGTTGGTCTACACATGGAACATGTGGCCCCCTTTTGGGTTGGCCATTACATGTGGATTTTTTGAATATCAAGGAATTTTCAACCCTAGAACTTTGCTTTGATATGATGTGAAACAACCAAAATTACTCTAAAAACTTAAGCTGTTGGAGATGGAGTTATTTAATCTTTTATACTTTAACATAAACTCAATTCATAATCATCTCTGTTAAGCTTTCAACTTGGGCTAAGTTTTACCCGAACCACATAAACTCAACTCGAAAGTAACCTGGATCGAGTTTAGAAATCATGGGTCTTGAGTTGGGGCAAGTTTAAGGTTGAAAAATCAGGTAAGATTAAGGGGAAAAAACCCAAAACCTGGCTCAACTCTTATAGTTGTACCATGACACTCTTAAATATCTCTTGAATAATATGATAAATTATTTCCCATTATATTTATATAATTGTTTTCATTCACTTGATCAGGTTTTGTGATATGAACTATGAAGTAGTTTCCTTTGTAAATTTATGCACTTCATGACTGAAATTTAGAGATTCTGTGTGAAGATTTGCAGCTTTCTATGACCTTTAATTTGAAATTAGTAACTATATATCTTGAGTTAAACGTTAAAAACCCGACCCGACCCGAGAAACTACTCGGATACAGTCGGTTTTATGAATCTTAGATTTTTTTCCAGAAAAAATGATACCATTCGGATCGACGAATTCAATCCTTCGGATTGTGAAGGAAGAACAAGAAGTAAAACTCTAGCCAAGTAATTAGAAAAGCTTTTCTTCTTCAACAAAATTCTTTTTTACAAATTGTTGCTACAATTTTAAGGGAGGATTACATGAGAAAAAAATGTTCAAGATATCCCACTAACTAGTTTAGGGACTCACATACTCATAAATAACCTAGCAACTCATAAACATATTAACTAGCTTAGGAACTAAAAGACACAATCTACTAAAAAAATAATAACTGTCCAACCACACGTCCAAATTAAGAATGCCTATAATAGTTGGGAAGATCTCAAAAAAGACATACAACTTCCTAATTTACCTCCTCTCCAAATTCTGCCATTTAGTAGTCTAAAAGTCAAACTCAAAAACAGGTTGCATCATTATGGCAGAAATGCACCCGGCCGCATCAAAAAACTTAACCTGATTGGCTCTGAGATAATTTGTCAGGTAGGGTAGGGTTCTGAAGAACTGACTCACACCACCCAAGTTACAACCCTAATATCCTAGATAATAAAACACATGCCCAACGATCCAGACCGTTGAACCGGTGGGCTATAGCTTAAAGGTGACAAGCACCATACGAGATTAACGTCATCATGAATTTGGGTAGTTAGTTTGGGAAAATTATGGCCATAAGGTGCTGTTTGGATGCAGGGGAATTTTTATTGATTTTTTTTTTTCACAGCATTTCTTTAACTCATTTTCCATGAAATTGCTTGTACAAAATCCAAAAATTTCCTTACTTTTTATGTGAAAAACTTATTCTTGCCACAATTTAAAGAAATGGTATAACTATGATTAATTAATTTAGAGGGATATCATCCTAAATTGAAGGTGCCTCTAAATAAAAAATGAATAGGGTTTGTTCAGGTTATCTTTTTCCATGGGGTAAAAGTATGAAATTTTAGAAATAGTTTTCCTTTCTAAACTTTGCTTGAAAATTCCTACAATCCAAATAATGCCTTAGGATCCATTTCTTTGGACGTAAAATGGGTGTAAAACAAATTTTACATGGGCGTAAAATTTGTTTTCTACCCGTTTTACATCGAAACTGAGCGTAATTTGTAAATTGGTATTTGCAGAAACATGTTTTTGAGGTTGAACTAAGCCTGAATTGACTTTGTTATTTTGGAAAATGGTCTTTCTTTTTTTTTCTTAGTGCAAGGGCTAGCCTCGATCACCATCCTGTCGGATCGGCTAGATAAAATGTGGACCGGAGATCCTTGCCTACCAGCAAATGCCCCGTGGCAATGGTTGAGATGCAACGACGATAATCCTCCAAGAGTCACTGCTCTGTAATATTTTTATACCCAATTTTAATAAAAAGGCCCATATTTCAATAATGGCACTCCTCTCCTTATATTCACTGTTCTAATTAGCTGTTGAATGTTATTACAATTCTCAGTATGGTAACAAGAAGTCAACAACCCATCAGACAAACAACAATTTAGGCCCTGTTGTTACCATACTGAGAATTGTTATCATAATTCGTTTGATATTATGATAACCGATGGTGACCCCTCAAACCGATTATTGGATTCATAATTGTCATAAATCTTAAATGAAGAAGACCTTAGCTATTTAGTTAAGTGAGAAGTGCCATTGTCAAAACAAGGAAAGAAAATATCATTATTCTTAAAAACTATATCTACTTCCATGATGCATATCACTGCTAGCTTTACATAATATAATAAGACACAACTTTGAACTTTTTTTTCTTTTTCAGTTATCTTGCGGGTTATGAATTGACGGGCTATCTCCTCATTTTCATTACTCAAATGGAAGCCCTTGAAATTATGTAAGTTCATCTCAATGGGTATAATTTTTAACCCAGAATTTGTATATGCAAGCCCTTGAAATTTTATTGATTATGTCAAAAATTAGAAGGGATATATTCATCCCCTTTTCTTCCTTTTGCATGCCCCTCTAGTGTGTTAAAAGGAATTCGAGAAGTTAAACATGAAATAAAAACAAGAAACACAGAGAAAAAAATATATGCTATTGTTTTCCTTTTTAATATCTATTCCACAATTTTTTAGTGTCACTTTTCGTAAAACAATTTTTTGTAAAACAATTTTCGTAAGTTTTACAAATGTTTCTCACATGTTTCACATACGTTTTATAGAGTTTGCCATGCGTTTCACACATGTTTCACATATGTTTCCAATATGTTTTCAGAACGTACCAAGAACTTTACCTCAATTTTTTTGTCAGGTTTCAGAAATATAATGGAAACGTGTTTTAAAGAAAACGAGTTTCTCGCCCACTCAAGGAGTTTTCGGCTACTATGTTTATAACTACCCTCTTTACACTAACCGGGCATGCCCTAAGGAAGAAAATCGGGTGATTATTTCATTTCTCAGAAAACTACAAGAGGGGACATCCCGCCTTATGGGAACCATAAGGCGGGATGTCTGATCAAGTGAACTACTTACATCGATTACTTGGAAGACACAGGGCATCACATCATCTCAATGGTTATATGTCTGTATTTTATGCATGTAAATCTTTCGACATATAGAAAGAGAGAGAAATAAGAAGTTTCATTGTCATTGTAGAGATTTGCACAACAACAGCCTTATGGGAACCATACCCAACTTCCTTGGAGAACTGCCCAACCTCAAAGAACTGTAAGTGAAGAAATTTTACTGTATAAAAAAAGAAAAAGAAAACGAATATTTGGCTGATCTTTGTTTATCTTTTCTTCTGTGTTTCATCAGGAACTTAGCTGACAACAAATTCGAGGGAAGCATACCGGAGTCTCTGTTGAACAACCAGAAGCTATCCTTGAAGTAAGAACACTGATCCTGTATCTGAATAGCCAAGGATAAATGATATTAGAGAGAGAGAGAGAGGTGTACATTTTAAAATTGTAGGAATGAGTGGGTCCAATCCTTATGTCAACTGAATTTAGCAATTTAGAAACTAGATTAACAGGTTTAGGTAAGGGTGTCAAGTGATCTAGTACGGATTGGATCCATGTATGTCTTGGTCACGATCCGTTCAGATTGGTCGGATACTTTTGGAGTGCTTTTCGAACCCTACTTTATAGCCCAGGTCACGATACATTTCGAATCAGAATGTACATTTGAGTGCTCTAGGTTCTACTTAAGGTATACTTATGAATTATAATCAACCCAAACTAGACCCAATTTTATGGTAAAAGCTCAACCCGAATTCTCAAAAATTGACACGAGTTGTACCCCTAGCTGCTAGACGAACCAGCTTTTGACTACGTTTAGAAGCTAGAAAGGCTGTATATATAAGACCCTTGTTTAGAACCTAGACCAATGACATCTCTAATCTTGGCTTTAGAAGGACAAACCTAGAGAGACAAGTTTATCACACTATAATTTACATTTGTATACTTTGTTGTGAGTGGTTTCAATCCATATTTTCAACTCCCCTCTTTTGGATTTGCAGTGTAAGTGGCAACCCTGGCTTGAAATTTCCCAAGAAGAAGAGGTCACCGGTAGTCGGATTGTCGGTCGGAGGAGCTCTGCTTTTTGTGGCTATTTGCTTAGTAATTGCATATTTTGTTCGTAGCTCAAGAAGAAGAATGAAAATACAAGAGATACAACCCGGTGGCACTGGGGAAGCTCAACCGATTCCTCATGACCAACATGGGAATTAGGCCAAAAGAAATGCCTAAAAAAGTAAAAAATTAAGGACAATTTGTACGATTAAACTTATTAAATAACTAATTTTCAGGAGAGTGAATGTAAGACTCCATTTTTTCCAAACATAAAAAGGGCATATAAGAAATATTACGAGCATTTTTAAAGGGAAAATTGGGCAGAAAATTTGATTTAAACCCATTTTACGAGGACAACAGAAACGTAGCATAAAAAAGGCGTAGGCTCTTCGGCATAAAGTCACAGGTTTGCTCCCTGTTGACGAGTGTTCGAATCCCGCCCCCGACTTACCTGATACACGTGGTGAGTCGGTCGTTGTGTGTATCCGTAGGGACTAGTCCTACTCCCGAAGGGGGTGGGGACATCCTACGTCATAAAAAAAAGCCGTTTGATTAGGCTCCATTCAGTTGCACCACTTCAGACTGATTCCAGCTAGAAAACACTTTCATTTTCTGTCAAAAGGCTGAATCTATGCGTTATGTTACCTAGAATGTGACTATGGAAAGTTTAAAAGAATTTATTTCCTTATATTGGAATGAAACCAACGAGGTTGGAGGGAGAAAATGAGTTTTCAAGAGATGATTTGTTCTCTTGATGCCAAAAAGACAGAGAAAGTAACCCAAGTTGTTGTACTACTCAAAATCCTTCAAATTTCACTAAAAACTATTACATATGAAGAAGATACATGGACTAAAACTTGGCCTACCTTACAAATCCGAAATTAACTTTTCTTAATTACTATTAGCTTTCCCAAGCATAACTAACACACTATCACATGAAAAATAAAAACATTACATAATTCCAAAGTGGTCAAGAATTGTCTTCCAAGCTAAGGAAGTAACTTAAGTCCCAAGAAAGTAGGTAACTTAAGTCCCAAGAAAGTCAAGTAACTTGAGTCCCAAGAAAGTAAAGTTGATAGATGATCAAGATCTAGTGGTCAAGATTAATTTCCAACAGCCCCCCTTAAGTTTGTCTTCATCATGATGAATCTATTGGTTTTCAAAGCCTTTGTTAAAATATTTGCAACTTGATCTTTAGTTTTGTAGAAGCAAACATTGACAACTCTATCATTTACCAAGTCTTGAATGAAATGATACTTGATCCTTCTATGCTTGCTTTTGCAATGAAAAACTGGATTCTTTGTGAGTGAGATCACCGAACTATTATCACAAAATAAACTTGTACCACAATCTTGCAGATGTTTGAGTTCTTCTAATATCCATCGTAGCCAAAGAGCTTGACAACCCGCCGAAGATAATGAAATGTACTCCGCTTCCACCGTAGAAAGAGCAACAACCAATTGCTTCTTTGATGCCTATGAAATTGCACCCGGACCAATGTTAAAAACATAGCCGGAAGTACTCTTACTATCATCAACACTTCCGCCCCAATCACCATCACAATAACCAACCAAACTTGAATCTTCAACTCTTCCATAGCGTATCCTATGATCAATGGTTCCAGTTACATACCTTAGGATTCTTTTACCGGCTTTCCAATGACTTCTTTTTTGTGATTCCATAAATCTACTATCATACTCACCGCAAACATAAGATCTGGTCTTGTGGCCGTCAAGTATAAGAGACTACCAACAAGACTTCTATAAAGAGTTGCATCAACTCCTTTCTCATCCTCATTCTTGCGAAGTTTCAAGCCAACTTCCATAGGTGTACTAATATTGTAGCACCTTCCATTCTAAACCTCTTTAGCAAATCTTTTGTGAGAAATAAAAATTTCATCATTTCTTTGGTTCACCCCAATACCAAGAAAGAAATGGAGAAGACCCATATCCTTCATCTCAAATTCTCGCATCATCTTTCTTTTGAATTCTTCACACATGCTTGAACAATTACCGGTAAAAATCAAATCATCAACATATAAGCAAACAACCAAAAACTCACCTTGGGTGTTCTCTTTGATGTAGAAGGTGTGTTCATAAGGACACCTTTTGAAACTGTTCTTCATGAAATACCCGTCAATGCGACTATACCATGCCCTTAATGCTTGCTTCAACCCATACAAAGCCTTCTTCAATCGGCACACTTTGCTTTCTTCACCTTTCTTCACATAACCGGGAGGTTGATCAACATACACCTCTTCAAGAAACTCATTTAAGAATGCCGATTTGACATCCATTTGATAAACTTTCCAACTATTTTGTGCCGCCAAAGCAAGAACCATACGAATTGTCTCAAGACGAGCAACGGGAGCAAACACTTCTTTGTAATCAATATCATACCTTTGCTTGTAGCCTTTTACTACTAAGTGAGTTTTATACTTTTCAACTTCACCATTTGCATTCAACTTTGTCTTGTATACTCACTTCACACCAATAGTCTTTTGCCCATTTGGAAGCTCAGTTAACTCCCATGTATTATTCCTTTGGATTGAACACATTTCTTGATCCATTGGTTCGTTCCACTTTTCTTCTTGACACGCCTCTTCAAAACTAATTGGATCAGCATCGGCAAACAAAGCAAAATTTGCTAACTCTTCATCGGCAATTCTTCTAGACTTTTCATAAATTTTTCTTATGCTTTTTGTCTTCCTTGGATGAGAGTCGTGGCTTGTTGAAGACGATGAAGATGATGGAGCCAAAGAAGATGGAGAAGAATATGGAGTGATAGAAGGAGCCATATCCTCTTCATTTTCTTCAATTCCACTATCATGAGTATCTTTGCTTTCATCCATATTTATCAAAACTTCTTTCTTCTTCTCACTTTGATTCCAATTCCAAGACTCTTCTTCATTGAACTTCACATCCCTACTTATGACAATTTTCTTAGTCATGGGATTGAACAACTTGTACGCTTTTGAACTTTCGCTATACCCAACAAGGATGCATTTTTCAGATTTATCATCCAACTTTCTTCGTGTTTCATCCGGCAAGTGAGAGTAGGCAATACTACCAAAAATTCTCAAGTGAGAAACGCAAGGCTTATGACCACTCCAAGCTTCTTGTGGAGTCATACCTTGAACACTTTTTGATGATGCCCGATTCAAGAGATAGATGGCACATGCAACGGCTTCAGCCCAAAACATATTAGGCATCCCTTTTGCTTTCAACATACTTCTAGCCAGCCAATTCCATAATTGTCTGATTCTTCCTTTTGGCAACCCTGTTTTGTTGAGGTGTCTACCGAGTGGTAAGTTGATGCCGAATTCCATTCTCTTTCACAAAATTCTCAAACTCATGAGAAACATATTCACCACCTCTATTGGAACGCAAAGTTTTCAACATGAAACCACTTTGCTTTTCAACCAAGCTCTTGAAAATTTTAAAACATCCAAATACTTCCCAATTTTTCTTTAAGAGAATAAACCATATCTTTCTACTATAATCATCAATGAATGTGAGAAAATATCGATTACCTCCAATTGATGTTGTTTGCATAGGCCCGCATAAATCCGAATGCACTAGCTCAAGAGGATTTGATGCCCTCCAAGCCTTTCCAACGAAAAAAGATTCTCTTTGATGCTTTCCAAGTGCACATCCTTCACATACTTGATCTTGGCGGTCGATGTTCTGCATGGCTCTCACCATATGCTTCTTGTTCATGAGAGATAAAGTGCTAAAACTCAAGTGACTATAGCGAAGATGCCATAGCCATGACATATCTTTGATAATGGTGTTGAAACAAGGAATACCTTCACTTTGAAACTTTAGAGGAAATATCTTGTTTTGAGTCATTCTCACCTCAGCTATTATAAAATGATTCTTGTCTTTGATTTCACTTACATCTTCCTAGAAATGAACATCGTGCCCTTTCATTAGAAGTTGCCCAACACTCAAGAAATTGTGCTTTAGACCGGAAACATAGAAAACATTGGAGATGCGCTTGACGCCTTTCTTTGTTTGAACAAGAATATTACCACTTCCCCTTATGGAAAGCCTCTTCTCATCACCCGTTCGAACTTCACATTGGAGAGATTCATCCAACTTTACAAACATGCCTTTGTTGCCGGTCATGTGTTACTAAAACCACTATCAAGATACAAGAGCCACTTATTGCACATTACAAGCAAGAAAAAGAGTGTCTTCTTCTTTACTTTCTTCCTTCTCATGCATGAAGGTAGATTCTTTCTTGCTTTCTTCCGCAATCTTCTTTCTACAATACTTCATTGTATGACCAAACCTTTGACAATGATAGCATTGAATTTGGGATAGAGGTCTTCCTCTCTCTCTTCCTCTTATAGAAGAATCACCTTCATCTTTTTCATATTCTTGATTTCTTCCTCCACCATTTTTCCCTCTTTCACGAAAAGAATTTATTCCTCTTCATCTTCCTCTAGAGTCACCCCTAAAAGAGACTTGAGTTTGAAAAGCTTGTTCTAAAGGAGAAGAATCAAATTGCTTCATTCATAGTTCATGGGATTGGAGCGATCCTAACAAACTTTCTAAGGATAAAGTAGCTAAATCCTTTGATCCTTCAATTGCAACAACAATATACTCAAATTTTCGAGTCAAACTTCTAAGTATTTTCTCCACAATCCTTCAATCTTGAATATCTTCACCATGTACTCTCAATTGATTCACAAGAGAAATAACACAATCGTAAAAATCTTCAACCGATTCCGAATCCTCCATCCTTAATGCATCAAACTCACATCTAAGGGTTTGTAATCTTACCAACTTTACTTTGTCTTCTCTTTTGTATGATGTATAGAATGTATCACATGCTTCTTTTGCCGAAGTCACCGATAAAATTTGTTCAAAGATGACTTTATCCACCGCTTGATAGATAAAAAATAAAGCCTTCTTGTCCTTCTTTCGATTGTCCTTCAACTCATTGAGTTGTTGTGAAGTGAGAGCCGCTTGATCCTCCGGTTCTTCAACGCCATTCTCAACAATATCCCATAGATCTTGAGATCCATAGAAAATCTTCATTTGAATGCTCCATTGGTTGTAGTTCTTTCCATTGAATCGAGGAAGTTGAGGTTGCAACATATTGGAAGCCATGATCAACCTTCAACCTATGCTCTGATACCACTTTGTAGGGAATCTAATCGGGTAAAACTCGCCCCTAAAAGCTAGCTATTAGAGGGAGGGTGCACATTCCGTTATAACCCATCCCCATCCATTTCACTTTACCGATTTGGGACTATTTGCTTTTGCGTGGAACCCCAACAATCTCCCCCTCCACGGGGAAGCAACGTGGACAATCTCTCCCCTCCATGTGGTGGTAATGTGGGAACCACGAGATTCTACACCAGGGTTTTCGAAGCGGACCGGGGTTACCACGCCCTTGGCTCTTATACTACTTTGTTGGAATGAAACCAACGTGGTTTGAGGGAGAAGATGAGTTTTCTAGAAAAGAAGATTGTTCTCTTGATACCAAAAACACAAAGAAAGTAACCCAAGTTGTTGTATTACTCAAAACCCTTCAAATTTCACTAAAAACTCTTACATATGAAGAAGATACATGGACTAAAACTTGGCCTACCTTACAAATCCGAAATTAACTTTTCTTAATTACTATTAGCTTTTCCAAGCACAACTAACACACTATCACATGAAAAATAAAAACATTACATAATTCCAAAGTGGTCAAGACTTGTCTTCCAAGCTAAGTAAGTAACTTAAGTCTCAAGAAAGTAGGTAACTTAAGTCTCATGAAAGTCAAGTAACTTAAGTCCCAAGAAAGTAAAGTTGATAGATGATCAAGATCTAGTGGTCAAGATTAATTTCCAACACCTTAGGTATAAAATGCTACTCTAATTTCGTTGAAGTCACACCTTTCCCATTTTAACGTAGCGCACTCTTAATTTTATTTTATTTTAAATTCCATATTCCAACCTTTACTACCTTTCTCCTTTTATTAATTATTTCTTTCCCATTATTTAGCAAGATATTTAAATTTTCTCACACATAGGCATTGCTGGCATTCGTCCACATGATCCTCACATAGGACCTCTGCGGCCCACATCACTTCTCCGTTCGCTCACGAATGATCCGTCATCAATGATTGAACTGATCAATCATGCGGATCAGGGAAGATCTAATCCTTTCTTTTGATATTTTCATGCTTACTCATTTTATTCATTAGATCCTTACTTGAATTTCAAGTAGATCATCACTTACGCACTTATTAAATATATTGGATATATACCTTTTAATCATTAATCCATATTGGGTTTATTGATCATTCACATTTAATTATTTTAAATCTATAGATCAAGTTCATTTAACTGAATATATTTGTTGGATTTAATCATCGATGTTACATGCAATATTTCATTTTCTCGCATTCTATATCAAAAACTCACATATCACACAGTATACACCCCATGTCAAGTATTTATATAACTCTCGACCAAAACAAGTATTTATAAATATTATTGATCTACCAATACCTCCATTGGTGCATATCCAAAATCCAATCACCCCGATTTGAGATAGAAATCAATTCCCCATTGGTAGCAAGTGGTTATCCATTAAGCGGGTAGCTGATTTGTTGTAAAGAATATTTATGTAACTTCATTGTACTGCTCACCCGTACGTGTCTTCAATATTCTCCTTAGCCATATCACTTCGATATGCTGAACCAGCTGCATGCTGCCACTGTTTCTTGTTTCTTTGATGCCCCCAAGAATATGCCAGACCCCATCGGGGAATGTGTAGCCTGATGTGCTCTTCATCTCCTCCACAGATCTGGCTACATATCACACACTAACCTAAATTTAATCAAACTTCCGTTATTTATACGACTAAATCCCTCAAATCTTCAACAATATCATTTCATCTTATTTTTTACGTTTTCAGAAACCTGCAAGGGTTTTCTTTCTTTGTGGACAATTAGCATTTTTCTTAACAAGTACCTTGGGTTCAACAATTGTGTTGGGACCTAGGTAGAACTCACCCATAAAAGCTAGCTCTCAAGGGGAGGGTGCCCAAGTCTTTGTAAGGCCATCCACATCCGTTGACTTTTCCGATGTGGGATCTTTGCTTTTGTGTGGAACCTCCAACAATCCTCCCCGCCACGTGGAAGTAACGTACACAATCTCACCTCTCCACGCAGGAGCAATGTAAGAACTACTAGATCTTCCCTGATGTATTTTCTCCATCCTCCATTGACTCCGGGTTTACCATGATATTTCCCGAGGGCTTTTTTCCATTCTCCGGGTACACAGAAATTACCACACCATGTACAACTTGTTGGGACCCATCCTTGGACCTCAAGGTTACACGGGAGATACCATGCCCCGCCTTTCATACCGCTTGTGGGGGGTAGACATCACCCTTAAAAGCTATATGTTAAGGGGAGGTATCCAAGTTCTTTTAAGCCCATCCACATCCATTCACTTTTCTTTTGCGAAATCTTTGCTTCCATGTTGAACCCCACAAATTGGATGATTAGGATCATCCTATTTTGAAGATTTTGAAGGCTAGACCTGGCAAACGGGGGGGTCGGCCGGGTTTCACCCAACCCGTACAGGTCCAGGTGGTACGAGCCAGGTCACAAATGACCCGGAATCTTACGGGTCACTATTTTGTGAACCCAGACCCCACCAATATGGGCTGGGTGGACCTACGAGTCATCCAGTTTTTTTTTTTTTTTTTCTATTTTTATTCCCATTTCAGTGCAAATGACTAGGATTGTCTCTTACCTAAAAAAAAAAAAAAAAAAAGACTAGGGTTGTCATACAAATTGGGGGAAGGGGAACCCTAGAGGAAATAATTATGACCGTGACCGATGAAAGCCAAGCCAGTTGTTAATTACAAAATTAAGATTATGACCTTGGTACCTTCCGCCAAACAAGAAAAACGTTCTTCCTCTATTTTATCCACTTATTTCCCCACTGCCCATTTGAAGATTTCCATGCTTTCCGCACCAACTCTAAGAATTAACATTTTATGGAAATTAGTTGCAGTCTCTTTAAGCATGATTGAGGAGAATAGCCGTGTTCGTTTGGATGGGAAAATGGCTGTGCTCCTATTGTTACTTTTTGTTGTTCGCTTATCCATGTAAATTTAATTTCGTCATATTTCCTATATCCTTCCGCGGCAGTTTGGTCTGCGGATAACCATGATTCACAGATGTTTTCACTGTTTGATTATGCATTTAAAATCCAGGGCTGTTTGGTCTTCTACTTTACTTGGGATTTGCTAGGGACCATCACAGAAGTAATTTCACAGACCGCCTGTTGCATGAGAGAGCAACCACATAGGCTCACTTTTCACCAGATTTTGTCTTATTCTCTGAGGTGGCTGCTCTCTCATGCACTAGGCTGTCCGCAAAATGCTTTCTACCATGGTTCCTAGTAAATCCCACTTTACTTTATTTGAAAAAACAGAGTCTTCCTAGTTTGACTATAAAAACTCTTAAAACAAACTCATCACGTTTGAGAAAATTTTGCGTATCATGTCATGACATCAATTTGTGACCAAAATATCCACGCTACATTTTTTTTCTTGACTCACTGAAAAGGCCCAAAATGTCTTTGTACATGAAAAGACAGAAAATTACCTCATTCAAAGACCAAAATACCCATGACAGTCTATGATGAGTTTTTGACTCAAGGGTGATGGAATATCATTTCTATATATACCAGCTTTTTTAGGTATGGATATAAAAAAAATGGACGCACCCCATCAAAACATGATGTGTAAAATTGTGATCCAGACCATAAACATGGGCTCAGGCGTAGATGTGGGACCTACTACCATCAAATCATGAGGCAAAATGGTGGGCCCCACCCTATGTATGGGATCGAACTGAGTTGGTGGGACCCACCCTATCAAAACATATCAATGAGCATCTTTTCACATTATAGTACAGGTATTTCAGTCTTCTACAAATTAATTTTCATCTTTTGACATATAAGGACATTCAGGTCTTTTGAGTCAAAAAGATCTACCATGGGTATTTTGGTCACAAATTGATGGCATGACTTAGATCCACAAAATTAACTGAAACGTGATGACTCTATTTGCAAAGGGAAATGATAAATTCGTCCCTTATCTATACATGGGACAACCAGCTCCACCTTAATGCATGCGCGCACGTGATAACATAGAAAGATTTTATGATAAGAATAGAAATAGCCAAATAAAGATTATCTAATCTAAAGTAGGTATCCTAAGCTAACATAACAACTAGATATATCAAATTTGGTAAGATATGATCTTATTCACTATAATATCTAATTAATTTTTTCCACTCCAAGCAGGATCCATCTAGGCACCTAACATTCCACCCGCCTTGAAATCAACCTTGTCCTTAAGGTTGAAGATTAAGCATTGGTAGGTGGAAAATGAGGTATTGGGTCCCTTTCTTCCTCCCCTCGTCTAGCAATTAGGCATAATTATGCATGTCGTCATCAAGAGTTTAGGCGGCTTCATTTTAAAACTAGTCCCATTGGGCCATTCATCAAAGCTCCTTCATTGTATTTTTTTTTTAAAAAATGATTTGGATGTTGATGCACTGGTGGTTATATGCGAGGATCTTCACTCTGGAATTGGACAGTTTGAGATGAACAACAGAATTTCAAGCAGCAAACTCGTCGAACTCGACAATACTTCAAATTATTGATGCCTTTCTTTTTTGTATTTTTCTTTCTTCTATTTGCCTTCTTTCCACCTTCTTTTCTCCTCTTTTTCCATTTCGCCGTTTCTTTTTCATCGTGCAGGACTTCTCGAATGCCATGCTGATTTTGTTCAATCCTTCCACAAACTGTCGATGTTCTTCCACCAATTCCAAAGCAAGTGCTTGGATCTAATTATTTTATTCCACTCTAAAATAATGATCAATAATAGAAAAAATTAAATTCAGTGATCAGAGTTGATGTTTGTGACTGGATCTGATTGTGGCGTTGTTCATGCCCCAGGAGTTGACCAAGTAGCTTGATGAAGGGGAGTTTAATTGGAAGTCGGTGTTTCAAGAGTTTGTGAAGAAAGGCTTTCAAAGAGAGTTGCATTAATGCAACTTTCGATAGTGATCAATTATTGGACGTTTGATGTAGTTAATTTTGATTTGGTTAGATAGCTTGGTTTTCAGACGTACGAGATGGAGATGGAGGGCATGATCTCTCCACAATAGGTAGTTCCATTTATAAGTTTTACAGATACAAAGTGATATTGGTGGATTTCTCTGTATGCTTCATGATAGATAAAGTGGTGGATTTCCCGGTGTTATTCTAATATGTCAGGAGATCGGCAAATAGTGATGCTGATAGATTAGACCGGGCAGGTGTTGGATGGCATCTTTAGAGATTTTTTTATTTTCTTCCTCCGTGGGGATTTTGGTTTCTTAATTGCTCTAGCTTTTGTTCTTCTTGTCCACACTATGTATTGGCCATCTTGGACATTTGATGTAGTTAATTTTGATTTGGTTAGATAGCTTGGTAATTAGACGTACGAGATAGAGATGGAGGGCATGAGAAGCGATCCATCCACATACCCAATAAGATGGGTGCTGATCAAGAGGGATTCCGTGTGATCTCTCCACAATAGGTAGTTTCCATTTATAAGTTTTACAGATACAAAGTGATATTGGTGGATTTCTCTGTATGCTTCATGATAGATAAAGAGGTTGATTTCCCAGTGTTATTCCAATATGTCAGGAGATTGGCAAATAGTGATGCTGATAGATTAGACCGGGCAGGTGTTTGGATGGCATCTTTAGAGATTTTTTATCTTCTTCCTCCGTTGGGATTTTGGTTTCTTTATTGTTTTAACTTTTGTTCTTGTCCACACTCTGTGTTGACCATCTCGGTCAGGGTTATCTTCTCCCTCCCCCCCTTCTTTTCTTCCATGGGAATTGCTAGCGTCCATCGCAAAAGGCATTTCGTGGATGGTTTGTCGCATGTCAGACCAGCCACCTCGTGAATGGAGTTGTCTCCATTCACGAGGTGGCTACTCTCACATGCGATAGACCAGCCGCAAAATGCCTGTCTCCATTCACGAGGTGGCTAGGCTGACATGCGACAGACCATCCGTGAAATGCCTTCTGCGATGGACCCTAGCAAATCTCTTCCATTAATATAATTCTATACTATCATAAAAGGGTGATTCTCATGTCTGAGAGGTTGTTTTTGAATCCATTGAAAGTGACAGTGAAGGTTTGCTTCTCTTTCGTTCTGATAAAATAAAAGTGGTATTGTTTTTGTAATGCAATTTCATAATCCTAATTGGGTTTGGGGCTAAGTATTTATATTAAAGAATGAAAAAAGGGCGGCCCAGTGTGCGAGCTCCTGCCGTTCTTTATTTGGGATTTGCTAGGGTCCATCGCAAAAGGCATTTCGTGACTGGTCTGTCGCATGTGAGACCAGCCACCTCATGAATGGAGACCTAGCAATTCCCTCTTTATTTATATTATATTAAAGAATGAAAGTGGATAAAAAATGAGGGCAATAAATTAATTATGACAACCCTTTATAGGTAAAGTTGGAAACAACTAGGCAACTAAAGCATGTGGCAATGAGTTATGCCTTATACCCTATTAGTGTTGAATCCTAGTCAAGGGCTTTCGATGGGGTAGAAGAAATAAATGAAAAAAATACATAGTTAAATTGAATTTCGAACTTGTATAAATAAAGAGATAGAGAGACTAGGCATTTGTGTTGTTGTTTTCTGCTTGTGCCTGCTCTTCCATTAAATCGGCGAATTCTGATCCGATTTGCTCGGCTATTTCTACCTTGATATCGTTGTTTGTGCTGTGTCCGTTCATATGGGCGGCGAAGCCTGTCGGCATTGGTTGTGGTGGGCCATTAGGCTTACCTAGTCCACCTGTTTGAAGAAAGGAGATGAAACACAAAATCTTAGAACTAACACAGATAATAAAAGATAATTAGCAATTACTTGATATAATGTGATTTTATCTCAATGCAAACCACATCCAGAGATGATGAATGATACTATGAGAAATCAAAAGGCATCGGTAACTTTCACAGTGTGACTCTTCGTCACACAAATATCTGTCTAGGAAATTTTCCAGGAAGCGGGTATCATGGAAATTTTTAAAATTTTTGGTTATTTTCAGGTTTATAACAGGAAAAGATGTAAATAAAATTTTAAAATATATATAAACATAAAGTTTCAAAACAAGATAGGGAAAACAAGTAAAATCGTGGATCTATTGGGATACTTCTGTGATATTCCTACGATAAAAATAAATATGGAGATATCTCAGTGATTTTTCATAATCTCGAAAAAAATTGTAATTTTGTCTTTTTAAAAAAAAATCATAACCGACCCCAACTAGTTTAACTGTTTAAGACAAAGGCTTAGTTAAGTTGAGTTGAGTTTATAAAAAATCATAAAATATTGCAATATTTTCTAAAATATCAGAGATATTTGTGACTATAGTATGACTCATTCTCGGGAGAATGTTAAGCATTTCGGAGTTTCAGAACACCTGTATCACCATGTTCCATGGTATTAATACTCAACGATTCGAATCAAAACACAGACCAATAGACTCCAATTGACAAAAAATTGAATCAAGTCATCATGTTTCTCCATGGGATTTTCTAAGGGAAATATATGGAATAAAGTTTAAGAAATTTATGTATTTCAATAGAAAAATCCATTTTCAATATGGTTCTGACCTGTACTAATTGCGGCAATTGCTGCTGATTTTCTTCTTTGATGGGTGATCACCAGAAGTCCCACAATAGCCCAGAAGATTAAGAAAGATGGAATTGTTGAACCAAGTATTACTGGTAGGTTGCTACTCTTCTTTCCAGTTGAAGCACCTCCTGTTGAAGTCCCAGATGAAGTCCGAGGTGAAGTTCCGGTGTTGGAAGTTGTACATGGCTTGCCAGAAACACACAAATTCGGATTGCCAGAAATCCTACAATTGTTTTTTTTAAGGAAATATAATGAACATATAAACATAGTATTACCATCAAAGAGAAAAAAGGAAACAAGAGTTTCAGAACAGATTTGCTTACTCCAATTTGATATTATTATTATTCGATATGGACGACGGTATGGGTCCACTAAAATCGTTATCTGCCAAGTTCCTATAATGAAATGAAATATGAAATTCCTTCGTTAGTTTTGGTACAAATTTATTTATATATCAGTAACCCATGAAAGATGATGTAGGGATTGAGTTTTATCAGGAAAACTAACAGCTCTTTTAGGTTGGGGAGAGAGCCTAGGAAATCTGGAATGCTACCATTTAAGCTGTTATTGTGGGCGTCTCTGCAATCAATAGAAGTATGAGATGAAAACAACAAAAATCAATAGAATTTTAGATAGTTTGCATTGCAGTTCTGTTTCTCTTACATTGTTTGAAGAGCATCTAAAGTACTGAAGTCTGGCAGAGTCCCAACTAATCCAAGGCCATTGAGATACCTACAAATCACCATTAATATAGATATTTTTATTCAAACACAACAATCTAAACTTAGAATAGATAAGATTTATGTTACAAGGTAGGTAGGAAGATTTATTTTTATTTTTTTTGGAATGGTAAGGTAGGGAGGTAGTTGCTGGAAGTTTTTTAATAAAAAAATCATTTCCAAAGGAGACTCAAGTACACCCAACTCATATTGCACATCTAGGGTAAGTTTATTAGTGGTTCCAATTATGAGAGACAGGTGTAGAGGGGAGACTTGAGAGTGAGGAGGGCATGAAAAACAGGGGAAAAACCCAAAGTTGAGGTAGCAAATTTCCACTGTCTGAGGGATTTCTTTTCCATCGAACGGTTTTTCATTATTACCAAACATGCCTCTAGAGATCAGATTGAGATGACTCCAACTATCTTCAAGAAGTGGGCTTTGTAATGCGCCTCTAATCCATGATTCAAGTTAACAAATTACTCAATCTAGATAAAAAATTTATTTCAAACAGTAGATAGGTTTTTCACATAATAAAACCAGCTTGATCTAAATTGTATGCTATAAAAGGAAAACTTACAGAGCTGTAATTCGAGGGGAATTGTCAGAGCTACAAGCCACCCAGTCCCAGGTAAATGTGGCTGGAAGACAAGGGTCACCACTCCATTCTTGGAGCATAGCAAAAGCATTTTGTAATGAAACCAACGCTTGAACTGTTCGACAAGAACAGAAAAGAAAACACCAAATTCTAAGAATATTTCTTTCTGAGGTTTGCCAAATCCGACATAGGATATCCATGTCGGATTCCAACACTCGTACCCATACTGATGCAACATATATAATACAGAATAGTAGACTCACCATCGTTACCATCGGTTCCATTGCTGAGTGGACCGACAACGTAGACCTCCATGGCACTAATAATTGGAGGAAGAGTCGAGTCCGAGGTGGCCACCAAAGCAATTGTCGTGTTTGAAGACGCTGTCGAGTTTGTGAAGGTAAACTCCGTAGCAACTTGATATTGAGGGATTATAGGCGCAGAGGTTTGCTGATTGTCGGCATATATTTCAAAAGATCGGTTTGCTGTTGGATCCAACTGAGACATCTCGGCAAAGTACATAGTTATATAGATGGGAATTGGGGTTGAAGGAAGATTAGTGAGTAGAATTATTGAGGAAGATGATTCTGCGGGTGTCACTGCATTCTGTAATACTGGTATCGGAGGCTTATCGGGAACATCTGCATTCATGATTGATGTGTCACTTGCAATTGCGGTTAATCCGTTCGATACTACGGCCGGAACCCAAATCCGATCATAAGCATCATCTGGGAATCTACAAAATCACCATATATAGAAACATTTACAAGATGTATTTTGAAGTGAACATCATGATTGGGGTTTTTGCAAAAGAAGTCTCGTACTTTGCTTTATTTGCAAAACAGAGTCTTCTAGTTTGACAATTTGCAAATAGTCATCACATTTGAGGGAATTTTGAAAATCACGTTATTTCATAAGTTAGTGGCCAAAATATTTAGGGCAGTGATAAATCGACCCCCAAATATCTTAATTCAACCCCCTATGTCTCTTTCTCTCTCCTCTGGGTTAGAGAGAGAGAGAGTCGATATAAGATATATGGGGGTCGATTTATCACTCCGCAATATTTATGGTAGATATCTTGACTAGTAAAAAGACCAAAATTTCCATGTAAATATATGTTAAAAGATGGAAATTAACTTGTAAAATGATCAAAACACCTGTGACGCTCCCAGCAAAGCATGAGGTGTAAAATGATGGGTCCCGATATCTTGGGACCTGTCCCATCAAACATGAGATAAAATAGTGGGCCCACCTGATGAATGTGTTTGAGTTGAGTAGGTGGGACCCACCCTACTGAAACATTAAAGGGTCCCACCTCATCAAAACATGAAGTCTAAAATGGTAGGCCCAACCCATCCATGGTTTGAGTTGAGTTGATCGTTTTCGCAAGTATATGGATAATTTGGTCTTTTTACAAGTCAAAAAAAAAAAAAAAAAAATCTGTCATGACTATTTTTGTCAAAAAATCATGGCATGACCTCGACTTGCAAAATTCGCCTAATGTGATGACTCTATTTGTAAATTGTCAAACTAGAACACTGTTTTTGCAAATAAAGCAAAGTCGGAGACTTCATTGCGAAAAAGAAAGAATTTTGAAGCCAATCATTTGGACTTCATCTTAAATTTCCAATTGTAGTTTTCAAATGAGCCGTTTCAATTAACAAAAAATTTAGCATTTTAGCTTAAAATATACTAGAGAAATTAAAGAACCTTTTCACGAGATTTTATCTCTACATATATACATGATTGCAAGATTGTAAAATTATCAAATGAGTTGTATATTTACCTCACAATCGAAGTTGCACCAAAGGCAACCCTACTCCTTTGGAACAAAGCATAATTCGCATCGACTTGGTTGTACATACTTGAGTCCAAACTCCTTACTTCAATTGCAGATATAAAAGGGAGCTGGTTGGGCAGCGTCTGGGCCACACATACACTAATCTCCGTCCCATTCGCGATATATATTACTTCATAGACCACAACTTGATCTATGGAAGTGACCACAGTTGCCCAATGGTTCGCGTCAAACTGAAGATCGAATGTCGGGGGTGAGGATTTTTTGTCATAATTTCCATAATAAAAGCTCGCTCGAACAAGGAGTTGGTCTCCCGTGTCAACTGTAAACAAGTAGCAATTCTTCTTCCTAGTAGAGAATACTCTGAGAGTGCTCATCACGAGAGAAACTGACCCAGCGTTCGGAACTACTCGGATTTCGCCGTTTTGGATGTAGCCTACATCGCTTAGCCATGGAATGCCGTTCCCGTCAACGGATGACTCCGTAGCGCCACAATCCAGGCTTGAGAACACTGCATGTATGATGAAAACATAGTCATAAAGATTTTAAGAAATTCCAAGTTAATACTGGGTGAAAACCAAGACAATAAAATTTCAAAAATATAAAAAATATAAATTTTAAGACCAACAATAGGACAACAAATGATATCGTGAATATATCCGGATAATTTTGTGATGTTTTCATTATAAAAATAAAATATTAAGATATCATGACGATTTTTCAGAATTTAGGCAAAATTTTGGGGTTCTATTGATTATAAAAAAAATGCAAAATATTGCAATGTTTCTGAAAATATCTGATATATTTGTGATTACGGATGAAAATGACTAGAATATTTGGGAAAACAAAAATTAAGGAAAGAGGGTGGGGAGATTCAAAAACTAGGGTTGGAACTTGGGTCGGGTCAGGTTGAGCTTTTGCTAAAAAAATGAGTTGTAATCAACCTAAACCCAGCCCCATTTTATGGTAAAAGCTCAACCCGAATTCCTAATAATCAACCCGAGTTGCACCCCTATCAAAAACAATGAGAACTTACCGGCCGGCTCCGAGACATCAAAAAGTGAGAGAAGTAGTAAGAACAGAAGAGAGAGAAGGTTAGCCATTGTTGCTCAAGTTCAAGAGAGCTAAGGTTCAAGAGGCATATTTATGGAGGATTGGAGTTTTGAGTTTGTGAAGAGTGACTATGGAGGAATGGAATTTTGACTTTGTGAAGAGAGACTAATGCGCAAGCAATGTAAACATGCAGGCTGTACATGTGAGTTTTGCAATTTGCTATTGATTTTTTTTTTCCTTGACTTTGACTTCTGTGTATGTATTCAAAATTCAAAAGGGCTGAGTAATGATAAGTAAACTGTGTGCAAGCCCTTGAGTACGGCTTTGAGTACGGCCAATTATTGCGGTCGTCTAAGCTCTCTTTTAATGAAGTTATAATCGGGGTATTTTGCTCAATTTATGTGAGATAAGAGTACTTGGGTTTTTTTTCCCACGAGATAGGGATATTTTGTTATTGGAAGTGATATAACCGCCCCTTTTGATTACTGGGACACTCAGCAGCAGTGTATCAATGACTGCAGAGGGGCTTATGTACTTCGCATAAGAAGGATTAAATGGGGCTAATTGTCACATTACTTGGGACACCTAGCAGCAGTGTATCAATGACTGCAGAAGGGCTTATGTACTTCACATAAGAAGGATTTAATAGGGCTGATTGCCACATACAGGGGCCGATTTATCATTTCCCTTTGTTATTGTCTACGAGAGAGGCGCTTTGGTCATTTTCGTTGCGATATGCTGAGCTTATATAGATAAAATTCCCTGACCCACTATTTATCCGCTTTTTAATTACTCTATTGGAGAGAGCAACTCAGATCACCTCATTTGGGGTCAATTTATGGGGAGAAGGGAAGCTAAAATACCCCTCCTTCAACCACCACCATTCCGGAGTAAGTCAATTGGTCTCTATCTATGGATCTCTATTGATCCATCCATCCAATCAATGAGACTCCCACTTGAGTGGCCCATGCATTAAAATAAGTCAGCCCTTAGGTTTTTCTAATCCTATCTTAATAGTGCTGAATTTGGAACATAATATAAAAACAAGGAAAATGATATATTCTCCCCTTTTTTCTTCCCCGAGCCACGCCCTTGTAGTGTGAAAACTGAAAAGTCAAGTCATAATTCATAAACAGACTAGAGTGTAGTGGGGGGCCCATGGAAGAAAAGGGGTTGAATATATCAGATTATCACTTCCCCAAAAAGAATAGAAAAATGATTAAAAAAGATTTGGTTGTTAAGCTCTTTCCTAAGACACTCTTTGGGCTATAACTTGTGTCATGTCTACATGATCGGATTCATTGGTCTGATCCATGACCACTAGTGTGGCCAAATGCCATTAAGAACATCTTCATTTGAGGGTTCTAGGCCGTTGATCTATCAAACCTGCTTTAGGGCTCCGCCAACAAAAGCTAAACCGTTGATTTTTGTAGTTCTTTATTTTTACGTGCAGGATGCTCCGACTGCATAGGGCCAGAATCATCATGTATCACCTCATGATGTTCTATAAGATCAATGGTTTCGATTGTACTACATGTGTATGCCAGTGACCATAGAAGTGATCCTCACCATTGATATTGAAGTACTTTCTACCTATTCATTCTCAGTAGAGTAATGCCCACCTAATTACAACGTGCCTACTTGAAAATACAAATTACAGAAAAAAAAACAAAAACAAAAGGTAGAACGTGCTATAGCATATTTTGAAGTTTAAAAGGAGGGATTAGTGCAAGGAATGGACAATGGGGAAAACAAATAATCCTAAATAAGCCTTGATCGTGTCTCGAAATATCAAAATAACACTATCTTTCAAAGAAAGTCATTGGGGGTAATTTCGTCATTTCATAGGGATTGACTAAAGGACCACGATTCCAGCTCGGGGCGAGGAACGCGGTTAGAAGCAAGATGGGTCAAAGTCAACGGCGGAGAATCATTTTACTAAGTAGGTGTTACAAGTTACAACTAACAAGCAAGTGGGTTACAAACTTATAATCAAAAGCTGGGGAATATATTGACTTTGGGATTTTACATGGAATATATGTTAGACTTGGGATTGCATTAGTAGTCAATCTTATATTCCATGCTCTACCATGCTGTAAAATTTTGGTAATTTGGTTCCAAATTCCGGGCCGAAATTTTGTAACACTTTTTTAAAAAAAAAATAATGTCATTAAATCAAAATTTCGGACCGAAATTACCGAAATTTCAGTCCGAAATTTGGTAAATGGAGAAAATTTAAATTTTGGATTTCGGTCCAAAATTTCAGATTTCAGTCGAAATTTTAAACATGTGCGCTACTACATTTTTTGTCCCTCAAAGCTGGAATTGAATTTGGAAAAAATATTACAAAATCATCAATTTGTAATGGCTATAGTACCCTCCTATGTAATGACAATTTTTCGACGTAAAATTTGCACCCATTTATGCTCCAGTTTCACTAAAAAATGGGCGTAAAAATTGTTTTACGTCAAGAAAAAACAGAGCTAACTGCCAAATTTTGGGTGATCAGGTCCATGAATATTGTTGGCCAATAGAAATCCAGACTATTGTCCATGACCACACTCTCGACCTTTGAGCAAAAATACCGGAAAATTTTGGAATTAAGAAATTTTAAAACTACGAAAACATATATTCCGTATTTAATTTGTGTTTCATATGCAGTTCTATTGACGTTTCTCTATCGTTTCTAAAATGTTTTTAATATGTTCCTTGGACATTTCTCATGCAATTTTCCATAATTTCTTCGTTTCCCATTTCCCTTGATTCTTTCTCTGTGTTTCCCGTTTCCGTTTTATGTTCCGCTTCTCTAATTTGTTTATCAATCTGCTAACTATAGTCTAAAATAGCATACAAGTTTGTGGCAAGAACCTAAGGAATACTTCACTGCTTTCATTGCTAGGTATTGGGGAAAGGCATTCTCTGTGTGTTTTTCCTTCTGAAGAGAAACATGCAAAATTTGAGCAACCTTTTTCCGTGTTTTGAGCCCAGATGCATTATCGAACAACTATACTCACGTAACTGTCCACTCCAAAGCCACGTCTAACACTTTAAAGTTATGAATGTCAAGGAACGAATCAGAGTGACTTTCTCAACCCAACTTGAGATGATTAGATTGCCTTCAAAAGTTCAAATGGGAAGAACTTAGGAATGGGAATCAGAGTGACTTTCTCAGCCCTACATGTCTTGATCAGATGAACCACCTTTGCCTTTAAAAGTTCAAATGGGAAGAACTTAGGAATGGGCATCGGCACATCTTGTCTTTAGTCGAATTGTCGTTAGTAGGTTGAAACTATAATTCTAATGTACTCATATCGCTTTGATATGATCTCGTTTCCAACCATGGACAAGTCCAATGGATACCCCCACAAGGCGTCTAGCCAAACAAATCATTGTCCAACCCTATGGAAGGAGTAAATGAACAACAGAGTATGGAACTCCCTCAATGAATAAGGCTCTCAAGAAGGGGCATAAATGATCTTGATGCACTCAACCAACCATACCTACAGCAAGATGAAATAGAAAATACATTAGATGAGACCCGTGGCACATATGGAATGAACGCTACTTGAGAAGAATGGAAGGCAAGATGATCAGCAACATAAATTGAGTTATAGAGAAAGTCGTGAGTGATTTAAGAGCAGTGAGAACTAGCAAAAAATTCTCGAAAGAAATCAGCATGCTGGACCGGCTTGCTTTAGAGGATTTGAAGATTGACGTTTGGAATCAAAAAATTAGCAGGGAAATCTGGATTTGGTGGGAAAGACCAGTGTGTGGTCTTTTTAAGCTTAACATCGACGAGGCGATAAAGGGAAACCCGGGAGAATCAAGAGGCGGCGGAGTAGTACGCGACTCTAAAGTAAAAGTTATCTTTGCCTTCGCCTATTTCTATGGGATATCCACCAACATGGTGGCAGAAGCAAGGGCGCCCTTGGACGGTCTTAGGCTATGCAAAGCTTTCGGAATAGTGAACCTCATTGTAGAATCGGATAGCAAGGTGTTGATGGATTTCATTTCAAAGAAAGAGAGCTACCCGTGGTCCATCTCCTCTTTCTGGACGGAAATGATGTTACTCATGGATCAACTTTGCCTCTCCCATCAACACCAATTCACAGAAGGCAATAAAGTTGCGGACGCTCTCACAAATGAAGTTGTTATTACCAAATCGAATCGAATTTATCAAGGCTGGTCAGGAATGCCAACCATGGCCCGTGGGGCTGCAGGATGTGATGCCTTAGGTCTTCCAAATCTCCGGTCGAGGATGACCTAGGTGGTGGGCGGTATTAAGGGAATGTGTTGTTTTTGGTTTTTCCCCTTTCGGTTTCTGATTTAGAGGCGAGTTGATTAGCCCTCTTCTTGTAAATTTGCAAATTCTATATAATATTTTGAGGTCCTTCCCGGGGCCGCAATCTATTCCGGGTTATTAAAAAAAAAAAAAAGATCAGACCCGACCTAAACAAGTTCCAATGGGACAACTCGCATGTATGAACAGATACCTCGTGCTACCAGAAAGAAAGAAAGAAAAATTGAGCAGTTTAGCTAAGCAGAGTAAGAAATAACATATTGAAAGGGAAGAGGTTCAGGTAAGGTGGTGGAAACTATGGTACGTAATTTTTTGGTAAGTAAGCAACGGTTTGGCCGACTAGCCGAGACCCTACCGGTTTATTAAAGGTAAAGAAATATGATATATTTAAGTATGAAAACCAACAACCCTAGCCTTGAGACACACTAGATACGGAATACAAATGACTGAAATGATCCAAAACTGGTAGAGACCTATGAGCTAACTGATAGCGAAGAAATACAATTCAAGCTCATCGAAATCAATTTCATGCTATCCTGCGTGAGTGGACTTGCGGAAACATGGTAATATTAGACCCTCTGCGCCTCTTCAAAACTCTAAACACTTTTCGGGTTAAACAAAATTTACTATCATATACGTGCGGCAAAGTTCGGACACCGTATAAAAATTCCTAATTCGTTACACGTAGACTCTGTTTGTTTGAGATTTTTAGATCCATCATGTGTCCGAAACTGACTGCTGGGCTCAAAATCAAACATAATTTTGAGTCCAATAATCACTTTCGGACTCAATATCCAAAACAAACAAGTCCATAGTTAATGACTTTTAAAGTGTCTTTGATATCTCAATTACATCAAAACATGGCTTAAAATAATCTTATCTGCAAATAAAAACCGACCCAATGTTAGTTGAGACTCAAGTCAAGACATTTGAGTATCTGACCCATTCTTATTTAACCATTTGGAAGCACATGGATTCTCAAACTCTGAATGCGAATAAGAAAACACTCGGCATAGCTTTGCACGGCAACACGTCTCAACTCCTATTACACTTCCTTTTTTTTGTCTTAGAGTGACCAACAATCATTAAACCTCGAATATCAAATCAACAACTTGGGAATGAGATATTCAGATATATTAATTATAAAAATAATTATATTTAATTGTATAGTGCATTTGTTGAGACAACTAATAAATTCTTTCCCACTCAATCATGATATGTCGTGCTCTTCATCCACATCTCTGTCATCTATAATGTATTTTATTTGGTCATATAATAATAATTAGGGCCGACTTCCCTAATAATTTTCACATTTCTCTCTCTAACCTAGAGGAGAGAGAAAGACACATGGGAGTCGATTCATCACTCCCCTAGTGGAATACTAAAATAAAGTGCACCCATGTAAAAACCCAACCACAAGGGCACTCTATTGGATCCACCTGGAATGCTAAACTAAAGTGCACCCATGTAGAAACCCAACCACAAGGTATTGGATCCACCTCGCCCAACTCTAGTTATCGATTCGATAATTTTACATCTTCAGTCCCGTGATTTATGATGTTGGGTGACTTGGATCTAATGGGGCACCCTTGCAGGATGGTGTTCACAAGGGCAACCTTCAGTTTAGCATTCCTCTAATTATAATATCTGTTTTCTCCATCCCGGGGGAAGTCTTATGGGTTAGGTACTTAGGTTTCGATGATGTATTTTTGCCGTTCAAATAGATATTGCCTGCCAAATAAGAAGCTCTTTTGTCCGGCCGATTATTTTGGTTAATGGGTCTTCTTTATAATTTTTTTTTAAAGAGTCAAAACTTTGAAGAAAATTTCCACATGTTAAGATGATGGAAATAAGTAGGGAAAGGCCATCATCATGCCCTTTTCTGATAATGGCACTCCTCACTTTGTTTTTTTTAGTTTTCAATAGCTTTTTTTTAAGAGTTCTTAAATGATGATTAACTTTGAATGCATGCTTTTATATATATATATATATATATATATATATATATATATATATATATATATACACACACTAGTGGGACCAACGTGCCATGCACAATGAACGGGATGAATAAAATGGAGAAAGAAAGGTAGGGAATAAATGCTAGGAAATCGATTTAGCAAAACAATAGTTCCCTGTGGGTTATAGAAAAATTAACAATGAAGAAGTTGCATTGAAACTATACTAAAAATTTAAAAACCTTGAAATAAGAATGTCATTAACTAACAAATCACAAACTTTGGTATAAAATGAAAAAATTGGAAAAAAATACAATAAACCACTATTCCATTGTTGAAAAAGAAAAGAAAGAAAATATACTCATCTAAGAAAAAGAGAAGTTACCGTCGAATGAAACAAAAGGAGCAAAATTACTCGCATTCTTCACTAAACTGCTTGTATAGTAAGATCCATATAATAATGCACCTTGAGAGATACATCAACAATAACTCTGCATTTTACTTGGTTCAATGGGATAAAACTCGATGGCCAAAATTACTGAAATTTCGGCTTAAAAAACGATATTTCGAGACCTTTCCCCAATTTCGACCGCAAGGCGGAAATTTCACTAAACCAAAACAAAGAAAGAAATCAGTACTGATAGAAGGTATATAACCCATAAGCTTAATAAGTGGGTTTGTATTTAGTTTAGAATGGCCATAAGCATGGTTTGAAATTTCGGTTTCGGCATAAATTTCGGACCCAGCCAAAACCGAAATTTCAGCTGAAATCCTAAAATATCGGTCGAAATTCGGTAAAGCCATACGAAATGTCGGTTCTTTGGCCCGAAAGTTTGATAATTTCGGCTGAAATTTGGTATAAAGGAATAAAAGATTAATATTTTTTATTCAATTGCAACGAAATTTAAGAAATTCCCGAAATTTTAGGCTAAAATTTTGGGAATTTCGACCCAAGTTTGGTACATTTCGGCAATTTTGGATTTCGGCCTTTTCGGTGTTGACAGTCCGAAATTTCATATTTCGGTCGAAATTTATAACCATGGCCATAAGGGATAATTGTATAGCCACTCTTAAAATTTATCATTTTTTTTAATGGCCTCTTAAATTTTATCAATATTTAAGAAAAAGAAAGCAAATTAGATAAGACAAATATTTGGTTAGTTGGAAGTATTGTAGGACACAGAAATTCACAATGTACACCATCAGTAATGATTAAAAAATGAATGTATGCCATTCTATTGTCCTATAAATTTCATACAACTGAATATTGAACTTTCATGAATTTATAGGCCGCATACCAGAAACAGCACACCTCTGCATCCTTGGCAAGGCATTAAGGTTGTTGATGAGGTCATTCTAAGAAACAGACGCAATTTTTAGCACATCCATCATCTTGCTGTGAGTTGTAAATAGAGATCTAGATCCATGTGGGCCACGGATTGTGTTGCTATGATGTCCACACTCGCTTGATTTGATAATGGCACTCAGTTGTTTATTTTAATTGGTTGTTGCTACCTGAGAAATGCTGAGAACCAGTTAAAAAGCATAAAGCCTTTATTATGTATGCAAGCATGATCATTTAGGCAATGTTTGGCAGCCACGAAAATTTATCCGAGGGGCGGGGGATGGTGGTGTTCGGAGAGTGAGAGGAATGAGAGGCCATGAGTGAAGAGAAGGCTGAAAACGGGGAATAGAAAAACACTAAACTCAAAATTGAGGGTACCATCAACTCCTCACATGTGCCGTTTCACTGCATCTAACGAAGAAGCGCAAGGATTAGGGTGTTGCAATTTCCCGAATCCCCATTTATTCTTCGATTTACTGGATTTCTAATAAAAAAAATGTGCGAAGCATCACAACATTCACTAATCCAATGAAATATATATATATATATATAAAGAGAGAGAGGAAATGAAGTATGTGTAGCTGCACAGATAAGCTATATGTGCATGGCTGCACACACAGAGAAAGAGGAAATGAAGTATGTGCAGTTGTACATATAAGCTATTTGTGCATGGCTGTACAAACCATAGTGGGGGGCATATTTTTTGGGGGATCCAAAGCATTCATTTGGAAGGCCCTTCCATGGATAGGGTGTGTACCAAAAATCAGCCCTATAGGATCATCCTAACCTAATCAAAGTTGAAGGGGAAATGGACAGACACTATTTCTGCTCATTTTTCCCTCTACAAACTACAAATGGCAGGGTTAGAATGATCCTAAATGGCTGATTTTTGGTACACACTCTATTCATGGAAGGACCTTCCAAATGAATGCTTTGGATCCCCCAAAAAATGTGGCCCCCACTATGGTTTGTGCAGCCATGCACAGATAGCTTATCTGTGCAGCTGCACATACTTCATTTCTCATATATATATATATATATATATATATATATATATATATATATATATATATATATATGAGGAAACTGTTGGTGAGCTTAAGCTCACCAAACTTATGGTGAGCTTAAGCGCCCAATCACATGGGGGCCCACTTTGTTAGGATGATCCAAAGCATTCATTTTAAAGTCCCTTACATAGATAGGGGATGTACCAAAAATCAGCTCCATAGGATCATCCTAACCCCTCCATTTGTGGAGGACAAAAATGGACAGACACAAATCTGCCCATTTTTTGTCCTCCACAAATGGAGGGGTTAGGATGATCCTATGGAGCTGATTTTTTGTACACCCCCTATCTATCATAAGGCCTTGCAAATGAATGGTTTGGATCACCACATGTGATTGGGGAGCCATGTGATTGGGGAGCTTAAGCTCACCATAAGTTTGGTGAGCTTAAGCTCACCAACAGTTTCCTCTATATATATATATATATATATATAGAGAGAGAGAGAGAGAGAGAGGAAAAGGATTGTACGCTCGGCGTACCAAGCTTATAGTACGCTCGAGTGCCCCAATCACATGGGTCCCACATTTTTTTTTATGATTCAAAGCATTCATTTGCAAGGCCCTATCATATATATAGGGTGTGTACCAAAACTCGGCTCCATTGAATCATCCTAACCCCTCCAAAAGTGGAGGGAAAAAATGGGCAGATTTGTTGTTTATCCATTTTGCCTTTTACAAATGGATGGGTTAGGATGATCCTATGAAGCTGATTTTTGGTACACACCCCATCTATGTAAGGGCCTTTCAAATGAATACTTTGGATCATCCTAACAAAGTGGGCCCACATGTGATTGGGCACTCGAGCGTACCATAAGCTTGGTACGCTCGAGCGTACCATAAGCTTGGTACGCTCGAGCGTACAATCCTTTTCCTCATATATATATATATATATATATACCACACACACCTCCCTTCCTTTCGTGGTGACAGGATGAAGGGTATGCATTTCAAAGTATCCATACAAAATTCCCAATAAACAATAAGTACTAGCCGTTCAAAAACAAATAACAAACAACTTAAAAATAATAATAATCAACAAAACAACCATAAAGCCAGTAAGTAACAAACCAACAAGAGCAAAAGGAGGTTGGATCTACCATTATGAAGTCCTTTACTCAACTGGTTGTGGTTCTTTTAGAGCTCTCTTTGGAGTGGGTCCTGGCAGGAATTTCAACCCACTTTTTGGGCGGAATAAATCTTGGTATAACATATGGGTTTCAAATTCCGGATTTTCCCATTGCCCCTTTTAGAATTTCAGATTTTTTCATGCATGGGGCAATGATTTTACTCGTTCTTATCGCACCAGGGTTTTAACCCGTATTTCTCGTTCTCTACTCTCACAATCTCACCAGGGATTTTCCAGTTGCAATTACGATCTCTCTCTAAACAAGTGTTGGATTCCCAAACCAAAGAAAAAACTCTTTTGAAGTTGTTGGTATAGGATGTATCAACTTCTTAGAAAAATATGAGGAGCAGAACTGTGGAAGTACAAATGAGGCCTAATTGTTTAGTGATCTAAACCATTCGTCTCATTATCTGTTGGCGGCCCTTCATATGATAGCCTTCCAAAATCTCCCTCGTTAGACATTTCTAAAACTTCAATATGTGGGCTTCACATGGGAAATACAAAAGAATTAGTTTACGTTCATCAAGAAAGTCACTACAAATCAAAGAATTAGAAGCATGGACAGTGTAGAATGTTGGTTTACGGCCGCTCCTACTATTATACATTTAAAATTTTAATTACAAGTATTTTTCAAGTTCATTGCACAAAAATATTCAAGTTCATTCTTAAATCAAAAAGTATTTTTTATTAACTATTTTCTTCCATTATTTTCTTTTTTCTATATGTTTTAAATTTTATTTTGTTATTTATTTACAACCAATGACATGTCAAATAATGAAGTGAATTATTAAAATCATATATGAGATCATTAAATTATATTGAAGTGGATAAACTCATAATACTCATATACTTACAGAAGCTCATGATGCAAAGTGTAGGACTTTGGGTTTATTTTTTCAATTCCCTCCAATATCTCAAATCTTTAAAGAACTCTTAGCATGTAAAATTTCCTTGAAAAGAAGTAAAATTGAAGATTAAAAAGCAGTACCGTAAAAACTTACTTATTTGATGATAATTTACTCTACTTTTAAGACGTTGAAGATGATACCTCTTCCTCTTACACTTGGAAAATTTGAGAAAGAAATAAATTGGAGTTTTTCTTCCATAAGGTTGAAAGTAGGAAGATTAATGGTATTCTTATATCTCCTCAACTCTATTTTGACTCCAATGGCATGAATTAACAATAAAGACAAATTATTCTCGTGTTTGATCGATCATGCTATCAGAGTTTATTCCATCATGCTAAATTGGAGTGCATGCAATTGTTATCCGGTCCCACAATTGAATGAATACATCATGAAATGGGCCTACCTTGTTCAAAAATTTGAACAATGGAAATGATATATTTGCTCTTTTCTTTTGTTGGGCCCAACCCTTTTAATGTAAAAGGAATAGTCATAAATACATTAGATGGGGTGTCCGATGAACAAAATGGGTTGAATATACCAAGGCTTCACTTTCAGAGAGAGAGAGAGAGAGAGAGAGAGAGAGAGAGAGAGAGAGTTTATTGTGGGAGTGTGGACCTTGCCGAGGGACAAGTTGTGGTTAATTTTGTCATTTTAAAACTTTTAAAAGAGAAAAGTAAGTGAAGTTTGTTTTGAGGATTATGTGGAAATTATTTTCTAAAAGCATGGGCCAATTGGCAAATATGAACTTCTTGAGGATGTTTTAGCAATAATTTTGAAAAAAAAGGACTAATCGGCAAAAATCTCTAATTTATATAAGAGAATAGAGTTCCTAAGGTGTCACCTCATATAGCTTATATGAGGTGGCGCTTAAAAATATAAGGGGCCCACTTTGTTTGGATGATCCAAAGCATTCATATGATAGGCCCTCACATAGATAGGGTGTGCCCAAAAAATCAACTTCATAGGATCATCCTAACCCTTCCATTCGTAGATGTTGAAATGGATGGGTATAAACCTCCATAAATCTGTCCATTTTTAACCTCCATAAATAGAAGGGTTAGGATGATCCTATGAACCTGATTTTTTGTAGGCACCATATCCATCTAAGGGCCTTTCAAATGAGTGGTTTCGATCACCCCAAAAATGTGGGCCCCTTATGTTTTGTAAGCGCCACCTCATATAACCTATATGAGGTGACACCTTAGGAACTCTATTCTCTTTAAACCCTCAGGCAGATTGTAATCATCAAGATTTAGTAGAAATCAAAATTTATTTAGTCTAGGCAATAAAATAATAATATTTACAAAAATAAAGAAAGAAAGGGAAAACAATTTGCTTTGGATAAGACAAAAATAAAAATATCTTGAAAAAGACAAAAATCCAAAGAAGAAGCGTAGTGGGAAATATTTTACTTTACCTTTCTCTTTAGATTTTTTCTTATTTCTTATTTGAGGAATATCTTTTTGTTTGGGTGATGATATTTTCGGGCAGATTGTAATCATCAAGATTTAGTAGAAATCAAAATTTATTTAGTCTAGGCAATAAAATAATAATATTTACATAAATAAAGAAAGAAAAGGAAAATAATTTGCTTTGAATAAGACAAAAAAAAAATCTTGAAAAAGACAAAAATCCAAAGAAGAAGCAAAGTGGGAAATATTTTGCTTCACCTTTCTCTTTAGATTTTTTCGTAATGGGGGGGGGGGTATCATCGCCCAAACAAAAAGAACTTAAATAAGAAATAAGAAATAAGAAATAAGAAAAAATCTAAAGAGAAAGCTGTGCAACTTCAACGCTTTTTTACATCAAATCACCTTATAAGGGGAGCGCATGCGTAATGCGGGGCGGGGGGTGAAAATATCATCACCCTCTTGTTTTTGCCTCATTCAAAGTGGAACTTTTCCCCTCTTCCAAGGTTTCAAATTTCGGTTTCGGGGGTAATTTCGGACC
Organism: Tasmannia lanceolata; assembly: GCF_043159265.1. Lineage (NCBI taxonomy): Eukaryota > Viridiplantae > Streptophyta > Magnoliopsida > Canellales > Winteraceae > Tasmannia > Tasmannia lanceolata. The sequence continues at coordinate 50,682,820 of NW_027518683.1, read as the reverse complement.
CAGCCGAAATCCCGAAATTTCGGCACGAAACGTGGATTTTTTGGGCCAAAATTTCGGCCGAAATTACTGAAATTTAGGAAAGGAATAAAAAATTAATATTTTTTGCAAATTTTGCTTAAATTGACGAAATCGACGAAATTTCGACCTAAATTTGGTCCGTTTTGCCAATTTCAGGTTTCGGTTTTGGTCTTGACCGAAATCTGAAATTTAAAACCTTGCCATCTTTCTTTATTTTTGAAATTACTCAGACACTGCATCCATCAAGAACTTAGGCTCATATTGCAGGTGTGCCTTTATCGTATTATGGCGAGGTTATTTTCTTTTTTGGTAGTAAATATTAGAGATTGTGCTTCAATAAATCATTCATTACGCCCTGCAATGTTAAAATTTAAGAACCGATTGATTGTGAGTCCAAAACTGATTATTGTACTCAAAATCTAAAACAAAGAGGGCCTTAATTATAAATAAATGAACGAACCGCCAACAAACTTGGCCCATTTTCCTGGCGATCGGGAGGGCATCCGATGGGCCTAAGTTTGACGCCAAATGGAGATCTCATTTACAAGATGAAAGTGGTGTAAAAATTAACGATTTAAACACATTATGCCCTGTTCTCTTTAGATTTTGACAACCGATTGTGATTCCAAAACCTATTATTGGACTCAAAATCACGTTTAATTTTGAGTCAAATAATCGGTTTAGGACTTACTTGACTGTCAAAATCGAAATGAATAGGGCCTAAATCACCTAATTTCATTATGCTCGATCAAACTTCTAGAATTATCCGACGAGAGCGTGGCAGTGGGTCTAGGTTGTACGTGACTGTGACTGTGTGACTGTTTTCCTTAAGAAAACGATACTTGTGGGATTTTTCTTGTTATTATTCGAAAAAATATTAAATGTGTGGGGCCAACCATGGTTTAAAATTTCAGTTTCGGTACTTGGAATTTCAGAAATTTCGATCGAAATTTGGTAATAAATTTAAAAAGTGTATTTAATAAATTTCGAAATTTGGGACCGAAATTCCGAAATTTCAGCCGAAATTCCGAAATTTCAGCCGAAATTTTCTAACGCTTCTTTTTTTTTTAATTATATTTTCTCAAAATTTCGGACCGAAATTCAAAATTCGGTAAAGACCGAAATCTGAAATTTCGCCAAATTTTGGTTTCAGTGGATTTCGGTCGAAATTTAAAACCATGGGGCCAACCTGCTAATGGTCCAAAATGTTCCTCTCTGTCGGACCCACAATCGTCATTAAACTAGAAATGCCCACAAATTGGTAGGTGGGAATATCCTAATTCCCAAATCCTTGATAAGTTTTGTTCCTTGGATTAATTTTATTGCTTCTATAAATTTATCTTAAAATTATCTTGTCAGTTGTTCACCAATTCTATTCTGGTAATATTTTTTCCAAGAAAAAAGAACAATGTAATTAGAGGATGGCATGTCTATCCAAGGATAAAATAAATCCAGGCTTGCTATTACTCTTGTTTACGAAATGGCTCTTAATTACCTCACTTGTGGGTGCTTGTATTGATATGGAATGCAATATTTACCCAATATCTGTAAGCATATCTTTATTTTAGACTTCTGTCATGGGTTTGTTGTTAGATTATTGGGAAATTGTACCAACCAAAGAAAAAAGAGTGTCAAATAAAGTGAGTGAGTGCCAGTATCAAAACAAGGGAGTTGGAGCATCACCTTAATAAAATAATCTCGGGGGTACATGATTGTGATTTGAGAGCTGAATTCAGCTTATGTACAAATCCAGCTGGCCTTTCTTGTGATGAAAGGCCTTATAAATCTTACTGCGTGGGGGTTTCTTTTTGAGGAATTCTAGACTGAAGGGAGCCCCAGCAAAAAAGAGGTGAAAGGGCTCTCCTATTGGCTACACATCACCATCATGCATTAATAACGGCCGAAAAGTCAAACATGATGGTGATGTGCAGCCAATGGGAGAGCCCTTTCACCTCTTTTTTGCAAGGTCTCCCTTCAGTTTAGACTTCCTCTCTTTTTTTTTGTAATGAATAATGATACCAAATTGGGAACCTGAAGTATGGAAACCACCAGTAGCCTCTTAATACAAGTTTCTACTTAAAATAGCAAAAATACCCATTCCTATGCCATGTTGTGTGTAGGGATTTGCTCTATTCCTCTCTCAGTTAGGCAAATAGCATCTTCCCACGTTACCAATCTTAGATCTTTTTTAGGCTCTCTTTTTTTGCAATGCCATGTGGCATGTAGGGATTTGATATGTTCCACTCTCGGTTAGGCAGAGCACCGTTTTCTAGTTATAAACTTATATAGTTGCCCTCTGTTTACGTGAAATCACGTTATAAGGGGGGTGCATGCATACTGCAGGGGGTTGAAAATATCATCACCCTTATTTTATCAACCAAATATTTGTAGAGAAAACGGTTCCTACACATATGTGTAGAGAGTTCTCTACACACTAGCTTAAAATACAGTGGGGGCTCACATTGTTTGGGTGATCCAAGCCATCCATTTTAAAGGCCCTCATATAGATAGGGTGTCTACAAAAAATCAGATACATAGGATCATCTCAACCCTACGACTTGTGGAGGTAAAATGGATGTCTTTAAACCTTCACAAATTAGTCCATTTTTTGCCTCCACAGTTCGAATGGTTAGGATGATCCTATGGATCTGATTTTTTGTGGACACCCTATCTATGTGAGGGCCTTAAAAATGAATGGTTTGGATCACCCAAATAATGTAGCCCCCACTGTATTTTAAGCTACTGTGTAGATAACTTATCTACACATATGTGTAGGAACCGTTTTCTCATATTTGTATACTACTAGATATAAATAATTCTAGAGTGAAGGGTGCACCTGCAAAATCAAACTACAATGGTGCCTCATTGTCATCGGATCTACTTCACACAACAGCATTTATCATTCCTTTAATTTTGCATTTTCAGTACCAAGGTTGAGTGACGTGGATCCAACAAGGTGCCCTTGGGGCTAGGATTTTGCAAGGGTGCCCTTCAGTTTAGTATTCCTCTCACTCCCTCTCTAATCTTGATGATCAAATAAAAGTTTTTTGAAGATCTAGGTTATTCATCATTTCAACATAGAAAAGCATATATGGGCCTGGACTTATTAGGCTTGGGACCATCTCGATGGCCAAAGTTGGGCATGGAAGAAATGATATAGGCCCATTTGAGAGCCCCAACGTGTTGCTCGTATACCATATTTAATGATATTGAAAAGGAAAATAAAGAGAAAAATGGGTAACTGAGAATCTATAAATATATTTTTTATGTATTTTTTTTTCTCTTTTCTTTCTTTTATGGTATTTGGAGACTTTCTTCTCCTTTTTCAATATTTTCTCTCCAGTGTAAGAAAATCTTTAGACCCCCTTTTGACATTGGGCAGTGCTCTTTTCCCCCCTCTATGGCATTTTCTTACCAACAAGGAAGTAACAGAAAACTCTTCTACCAACCACAAAGAAAGAAAAAACTGATATATTTTGATAGTTGCACTAACTCAGTTTGTCCTTTCTGTTTTAATGGGTTCTCACGACTTATGTTGGAAACGGTGGTAACAGCTGTTTAAATAATAAAAGACAAGGTGAGTTAGTGCAATTGTCAAAGTGCAAATATCAGTACCTTATATAATATGTCAGCTCTTTTATTAGCTGGATTTTTGGTCCATGTGCAGTTTCAGACCATTGACTTTGCTTTCCCCAAATTTTCTTTCTTTATCCTTTCACACCTGAATCCGTCGAGAGAATGGTATAGAAAATCAGAGTTGGTTTGGAGTTCAAAGTAGTGGGTTTGAATCTTCTTGGCTGATGCAGGTAGCCATGTTTTCTTATTTTGTTGTAAATGTTAGAGAAACCCATATAAAGCATCTGCGTCTTTCTTTTTAAATTGGGTTGGTGAGAATTCCAGCTTTTTTCTGGTGCAGTTCTTGTAACCCTAGATTATGCTCTCAGATTTGTTCAAAGATGCCACCTTTTTTTTTTCTGTTTTGATCACTCTTTCCATTATGGGTACTAGTGATCTTCAATTAGTTATTTAGATTTCAGATCAAACAGAAATGGGTTTCACTTTTTGGTTGTGTTTATGATGGTGAATCTTTGCTTTAGTTCTTTTATTTCCTAGAAAGTTTCCAATTTCTGAGATTTTCAATTGGTTCTATAGATCTCAGATCAGTAACAAATGGGTTGCTTTAGTTATTTTATTTCCTAGAAAGGTTCCATCTATTTTCTTGTTGTTGTTGTTGTTGTTTTTCTTGTTTATTTCTAGATGGGTATTAAAGAGCTTGAATTTCTTTTTTGGGTTTCATTGATCTTGTCTTTAGTATGCATCTCTAGTGCATTTGTTCCTGTGGACAATTACCTTATAGATTGTGGATCTCCAACCAACACAACCATGGGTAATCGGGTTTTCGTCGCTGATAATTCCCTTTCATCAACCATTTCAACCCCTCAAACAGTTTTTGCCAACACCTCTTCAAATTCAATCCCATCAGGCAATAGCTCAGCTCTCTATCAAACCGCCAGAATCTTCACCCAAACTTCGTCCTACACATTCCCAATCCAAAAGCCCGGTAGGCATTGGATTCGTCTCTATTTCTTCCCATTCGTTTACCAAAATTTCAATCTGAAAACTGCGAACTTCTCAGTTTCCACCCAAGAATTTGTTCTCCTCTCCAATTTCCAAGTACCGAATGATTTGCCCGTGTTTAAGGAATACTCGACGAATATAACTTTGGGGAGTCTAATTCTTACTTTCACACCGTCGAGTAATTCGTTCGCCTTCATAAACGCCATCGAGGTTGTTTCTATTCCCGACAAGCTTATCTCCGAAGATGCGAGGACTGTTAATCCAGTTGGGACATATCAGGGTCTATTGAGTCAAGCGTTAGAGACGGTTTATCGGATTAATATGGGTGGACCAAGGGTTCTCCCATCTGATGATTCTCTTTCGAGAACTTGGGATCCTGATCAGAGCTTTTTATTCAATAAAAACCTCGCCAAATCAGTCAGTTATGGAGGAACTGTCCAATATGTGAGTGGTGGAGCCACCCCTGATGATGCTCCTAATATTGTCTATGCTACTTGCTCAGAGATGAATTCGGCGAATGTTTCTGTTACGAATTTTAACATAACATGGGAGTTTCCTGTGGACGCTAATTTCATGTATTTGATACGGATGCATTTCTGTGATATCGTTAGTATCGCGCTTGATCAACTGTACTTCAATGTTTATATTAACAGTTGGCAAGTGTCTCATGATCTAGATCTCAATACCCAGACACAAGGCACGTTGGCTGCGGCATACTATATGGATTTTGTCACAGGTGTAAGTGATGGCTCTAGTAGAATTCGTGTCAGTATCGGTCCTTCGGGTCTCAGTGACACCCGCAATGCCATTTTAAATGGGCTCGAGATTTTGAAGATGAACAACTCCAAAGGTAGTCTTGATGGTGTGGCCCCTGTAACTCTGTCCGCACAAACGGGTTCAAAAAGTAATCTGGGTGTTATATTGGGCGTTGTCTTTGGGGCATTCGGTATCATGATTGTGGCCGTAGTTTTATGCCTGACATTTAGAAGAAGGAAATTGAATAAGCGCCTTTCCAAGAGTTGGGTGCCTTTCTCTACAAATGGGGGGAATTCTCACAGCTTGGCAAGTAAATTCTCCAATGCAACTACTACTTCTTCTGGGTATAACTCAAACCCCGGATTTCGTTTCTCTTTTGTTGCATTACAAGAGGCTACAAACAACTTTGATGAGAATTCGGTCATTGGAGTTGGAGGTTTTGGGAAGGTCTATAGAGGATTGCTACGGGACGGTGCTAAAGTCGCAGTCAAGCGAGGTAATCCCAAATCCCAACAGGGTATCAATGAATTCCGCACTGAAATCGAGATGTTGTCTAATTTCCGCCACCGCCATCTGGTCTCGCTGATTGGGTACTGTGACGAAAATAATGAGATGATCCTAGTCTATGAGTATATGGAAAATGGGACTCTTAAGAGTCATCTCTATGGCTCAGACCTTCCAAACCTGAGTTGGAAACAGAGGCTTGAAATATGCATTGGGTCAGCGAGAGGACTCCATTACCTTCACACGTGTTCTGCAAAGGCTATCATCCACCGTGACGTTAAGTCCGCAAACATTTTACTAGATGAGAATCTTATGGCAAAGGTTGCTGATTTTGGGCTTTCCAAAACTGGGCCTGATTTTGATCAGACTCATGTGAGTACTGCAGTGAAAGGAAGTTTTGGGTATCTTGATCCTGAGTATTTTCGAAGGCAACAGCTTACTGAGAAATCAGATGTGTACTCATTTGGAGTAGTATTGTTAGAAGTCCTTTGTGCGAGACCTGTTATCGATCCCTCCCTTCCAAGAGAGATGGTAAACATAGCAGAATGGGCAATGAAGTGGCAAAAGAAAGGGCAGTTGGAGCAAATCATTGATCAACATCTTGTGGGCCACGTAAGTTCTGATTCTCTTCGGAAATTTGGAGATACTATTGAGAAATGCTTGGCCGATTATGGTGTTGATCGGCCAACGATGGGAGATGTGCTGTGGAATTTGGAATATGCGCTCCAACTTCAGGAGGCAATGGTGCAAAGCAATCCAGACGAAGATAGTACTAATCATATAGCTGAGCTGTCCCCACGAATTGACCACATCATTCAGTTGGAGAGTGGTAATGCTGGGAATGATGGTATGACAAGTGTCGATGATCTTTCTGGTGTATCAATGAGTAGGGTTTTCTCACAGTTGGTGAAGGCTGAAGGGAGGTAATGCGTAGGATGCTGCACTCCATGGTGGGGATCGGAGACATAGTTTCTGTTTGGTTTGTAAGTCTGTTCTTTCTATTAGAACCATATATAAATTCTCGCGGTAGATGGGTTCATGTTTTGTTATCTTTATAAATAATCAATCACCATGATTTTGGGTTTCTTTGGCTTACATCCTCTCTCTCTGTAAATGTTTGTTGTGTTTGTGTCTCAGCTTCTTGACATATGCAAAGCAACACCAAACATATCTCTCTTCCTGTTCTTGAATAAAATTAGTCACTGTTTCTCAAAAAATATTACTGAATATAAATTGCCACGGATTTGAACATAACATCCAAGTATCATTATTTTGATTTGCATGTCCCAATCCCCTCCTAATAAATGATGTTGTGATAGTAACATTTTATTCTGCTGAGTATAATCTTTCCATTTATTGGTGTTTGTATACATGTGCTTTTGTATACACAAAACACCTTTTGATTTCAATCATTCTGTTACTATTCTGTAAGCTTTACTAATTAATCAATTCCCATAAGTCTAAAATCATGGTACTGTATGTTTCTCTTATCTATTTCTACATTCATCTGTGGAACCTTCACTTAAAACAAGATATCTGCATTGTGCGTACCCTGGTTTTTGTGCTATTGAGAAAACATATGTTGGATTTTCATGTATGGAATGTGTTTTATAGACTTGAGCATGTGTTCATTCTGTTTAGTAGAGGGATATGATGTTGAGTATAAGAATCCATAACAGTGCAGAAGACCTCGGTCCCCATGAGTCATTTGGCTCCTTAATTAAACCTGTGCCTTGCTACACAACTAATCTCAACCAGCGAATCTTTTATTTCGAAAGCTTTCAAGCCCCTATCTTTCCATATGAAAAGGAGCAAAATGGAGCATTTACAATTGTGAAAATGTGTGCTTTGGACTGATCATGATTGCTTGTAAGCAGCCCTATTAATTACTTGCTTTGGAATTATTATTTTTTAATGGTTTGTTTGGAATAATTTTCTCTCTTATTCTTTCCTAATGAAACTCTGGGCAGTCGTACCTGCACTGAAAATGCATCATTTCCAGATACATTCCTACTTGCTTTATCCCTTCTTTAAGAAAATCAGACCAAAAAGTTTTTGGAACATTCTTGTAATATCATCCTTTCTCTACTCCCCTTGGCACGGTCCTGAGTGGGGGCCCACTTATGTACGGGACCATGGTTTGAAATTTCGACCAAAATCCGAAATTTCAGATTTCGGTGGAGACTGAGACTGAAACCGAAATTTGGCGAAATTTAGGATTTCGGCCTTTCCGAAATTGCCGAATTTCCGTAATTTTGGTCTGAAATTTCTAGAAAATGTAAATTTTTTTTAAAAAAAAAGGTGTTACAAAATTTCGGAATTTCAGTCCCAAGATTCGAAATTTATTAAATACACTTTTTTAATTTATTATCAAATATCGACCGAAATTTCGGAAATTCCAAGTACCGAAACTGGTACCGAAACCGAAATTTTAAACCATGTATGGGACTAGTCGGGACCCATCCTGTTATGGGAAAGGTTTAAAGGGCCATGCCTAACGTGCAGCTCTGGACGCCAAAAGCTCCGGAGCTGATGGAACTAGGTGGGACCCATCCTGGTATGGGAAAGGTTTAAAGGGCCTTGCCTAACGCGTATACACCAAAAGCTCAAGAGCTGATGGAACGCGTTAGGCAAGGCCCGTTAAACCTTTCCCATAACAGGCTGGGTCCCACGTAGTCCCATACCTAAGCAGGCCCCCACTCAGGACCATAACACAACTTTATTGGGCACTCCTGGTCGTGAAATTAATGTCATCTTGGAAACTCACTAGATGAAATATTAGATTGAATTGGTGGGGTAAGTCGGGGTGGCATTCTTGCATTCCTCCTAGGACTCTTATTTTTAGTTGAAGATCTCTGCTTGGGGAAACCCCAACCCATGATTTTCGTAAGTGAAGGAGAACAAGAATGGCTTGTTGATGCTGCATATGAAAATCTCAACCACTGAATGACCTCTTTTTCTTGAAATCCTCTGTTTTAACTTAGTTATGGTTGTTGAAGACAGAGGTAACGATCGATTTCTGCCTAAGTTAGATTAAAATTCTAATAATGGCCGGTATGTTATCTTCATTCATTCAGGATACTCGACCATTCAAAAGTTCTTTCCTTCACATTCTTTAAAATTGGAGGATAGTTTGGAAAAAAAAAATATTTCTGTTATTGGATTCTTGCCCATGTCTTGGGAGCTTTGGTCAGGCACAATTTTCTGAGCTACGTTATATGAACGGGCTAGTCATTCCTGGTATCCAATCCCATGCTGTCTCTTTGTGATGAGGGACAGATCTGATGGTTTTGACAACATGAACAGATTTTGTTGTAATTTGCTCTTGGGTGGATTATGAGACTGAGGGTGAGGGTGTGGCTTGCCACGTTGATTCCAACAGAAATGGGGAGATATTTAGCTGTTGTGCTTGATGATTGTGGAAAATAAATCCCATTTCATGGGCTCCTAGTGAGAAAGATGTGGAACATATTGAAGTCTTGGTGAAAAGGCATATTCTAGTTGTTGCTAGGTGATTGGTCTGTCGTTTGATGGGTTTGAGGAGGAAGCTCGATCTTTTTATTTATGGCTATAGAAATTCTTGGCCTGGAGGAATGGATCTTGTGGAGAATAGCTTCACTATTTTGATTTTAGGGCTAGAAAACTCTCCTTATTGGCCAAGAAAAACTCAAAGAAAACCTATATTCTCCAAACCATAATACGTGGAAGTGTGACATTAGTCCGTCAGGGTCCAGTGTTCCTGCATCACACATTAGTCTGCCAGGGTCTTGTATAATGCCAGAATACCAGACATATGCACAACATCTATCTTGCTCATGTTTTGGTTTCGAAGTGTTTTTGTGCTTATTCTAGCATTTCCTAAATTATCATCTTAAAATTCTATCATTTGCATATATTTCCATATGTTTCCGTGATTCTATAGGATTCCTACTGAAATTTCTAAATGACCCAATTGTTTTCATTTCCATGGCAAACTAAACCAAAATTGAGATTTAAAACATTGGATGGAGGTTTTCAGCATGCATGTGGGTTCTTAGCAGTAGATTGGACCGTTTTCATCTTTGCTTCCAGTGGGCTTCTTTTATTCTCGGATCAATTCATATGGCTTATTCTTTGTCTAGGCATGTGTAGGATCAGTGCCCTATTCACCTTGATTCAAATGTTGGATCTTTGGGTCCTCCTTTTATAGTTGAGATAGCTTGGATGGTGGGATCGAATTTAAAAAATTAGATAGGGTTACTCTTATCTGGTCTTGGGCCCACCATAAATTGATCTATTGAGCCAAAACAAAATCGTACAAGAATACCCTATCTGCAAATGACAGGGTCATCCCCAACCATCCGATTGATGGTTGATCAAGCGGGTGAGATGCATTTAACATAAGATTGAATATTCTTGTGCAGTGCAGTGATAGCCCCACATTATCATCGGTTGAGATTGCAATTCCATGTCTACAATGAGCCATAATTGAGCCTCCGCATCTTGTTTGGTTTTGGTGACAAATTAAGAATAAGTGTTAGGATGACACGCATGTGCAGCCTGTCAAATCATTATCCATTAAGAAGGGAAGTGATATAGTTTCTGCTTTTCTTCCTCAGGCCAGCCCCTCTAGTGCATATATGCTTATCTTTTACACAACAAGGGGGTGGCCCAGGGAAGAAAAGGGGGCTAATATAACATTTTCCCATTAAGAACTGGTACTGTTTTCTAGGGAGAGAGAGAGAGAGAGATTTGGTAGTGCAATTATCAGTAGCCTTAGGGTTTGGCTACATTTAGGCCATGTTTGGCAACCAAGAACAAATATTATATGGAATATTTGTGGGTTTGGTTGTGAGAGATGGGCTCGAGAGTGCGAGAACTGAGAAGGTGAGATTGGGGGGAGCATGAAACTTGAAAAACTCCTAAAAATTAAGAAAACAAAAACAATTTTAAGTAGTTATTATCTTTTCAGTAGTTTTTTAGAGATTTTTCATGATCTATCTGACTCTGCCCTTCTGTACGCTCAGTTTCCTTTCTCTCCTTCCTTCTCTAGTCCACTGACACAATTGGGCTCATGCGCATTCAGTGGAGTAATTTTTCAAGGTGGCCAGACATGGTTAATTTTAAGTTGCTTCTACAATATATAAATTAGTACATATAGGTTTTTGGGTTGATTTTTTAAGAATTATTGAGTTTTGAAATCGTTTGAATAAAAGTAGAGAAGAACATATTAAACTTTTATTTCCGAGTTTGAAGACGGATTCGTAGATACAAATTCGTACTTTATCTATCGTATTGCATCACAATATCAATATAGTCCACCGTCCACCCAATGAATACTCTGATCACATATACAGCCATGGTTGGCGACCAAGAATTTTTTTTCATTATAAATTAGTTTATCAAGTGGTGAGAGGGGTGGGGCAGGTGGAACAGAGACTTGAGAGTGCACAAATGAGCAAAGTGTGAGTTAGTGTCTAGAAAAAAAGGTAAAAATAAATCACATTTTGGATGGAGATTTTTGTTTTCTGGTTTTTCAGGCTTTTCTTACCCTCTCCTCATTCAGTACCTGTCGTGTCTATCCATCTCCCACACTCCCTCAGCTTTGGGTAAGCTAATATTCCAGGTAAAAAATTCATGGCAGCCAAACATGCCCTACATTGTTGGGGTTCCACGCAAAAGAAAAAATAGTCCCACATCAGAAAGTTAAATGGGATGAGGATGGGTTATAAGGGAATGGGCACCCTCCCTCTAAAAGCTAGCTTTTAGGGGTGAGTTCTACCCGGTTTAGTTCCCTACAAATGGTATCAGAGCTCAGGGCGTTGTAACCCCGGTTTGCCCCCGAGGGCGGTAATGTCCCTCTGGGAAGATCTCGGAAAACCCTGTGTAGTTATTGCGTGGAGGGGCGAGATGGTCCACGTTGCTTCCGCGTGGAGGGGGAGATTGTTGGGGTTCCACGCAAAAGAAAAAATAGTCCCACATCGAAAAGTTAAATGGGATGGGGATGGGTTATAAGGGAATGCACACCCTCCCTCTAAAAGCTAGCTTTTAGGGTTGAGTTCTACCCGGTTTAGTTCCCTACAATTCTTTTTTTAAAAAGAAACCCAAGAAGAGTTGAATACGGCAATGTATTTGCCTTGCGAAATTCAAGGCAACACAACATTCTCCACCTTGGCTTGAATTTGATTCATCCACCACTTGTAAAAATCTTTCATCACAAAGTCTTCTCCACCACACCCCAAAGGGGCTAGTTCGACCTAACTTGTCGAATGTTAATCAAGTCCAAGCAATACTTGAACTTCTCCGTCGTCATAGGCTTAGTCAACATATCCGTGGCATTGTTCTTTGTGTCAACCTTCTTCAAGGAAATTTCATCTCCTTCAATGACCTCTCGAATAAAATGGTACCTCACGTCTGTGTTTTGTCCTTGCGTGAAAAACTTGATTCTTTGCCAAGTCCAATGCACTTTGGCTGTCGCAATATACATAAGTGTTTCCTTGCTCGAAGTTCACTTACGAGTCCTCTCAGCCATATGTCTTCTTTCACTGCTTCCGAAGCTACAAATACTCTGCCTCTGTAGTAAACGAAGCTATAGTCGTTTGTAAAGTGGACCTCCAACTTACAGGTGCCCCAGCAAGCGTAAAAGCATAACTCGTAATTGACATTCTCTTATCCAAATCTCCAGCATAATCGGAATCCACATAGTCCATGATATTTCCTTTTCCAACATTGTTCTTGTCAAACAAAATTCCAAGGGACGACGTACCCTTCAAATACCGAAGTATCCATTTGACTGCCTGCGAGTGTTCTTTTCCTGGGTCTACCATATACTTGCTAACAACACCCACTGCCGGTGCAATATCTGGTCTAGTACAAACCATAGCATACATCATAATGCCAACAGCATTCGCATATGGAACTCGAGACATGTAACTCCTTTCTTCATCCGTTGTAGGTACCAACTTAGAGGAAAGTTTAAAATGAGCACCAAGTGGGGTAGCAACCAACTTTGCTTTATCCATCTCATACCTTGAGAGCATCTTCTCAATATACTTCTTTTGAGATAGCCACAACTTTTCTTTTTCCCTGTCTCGACGAATCTCCACACCCAAAAATTTTCTTGCAGTGCCTAGGTCCTTCATTTCAAACTCCTTGCTCAACCTGGCTTTCAACTTATTGATTTCCAATATACTTTTAGCAGCTATAAGCATGTCATCAACATATAAAATCAAAATAATGATAGAGCCATTACCATGGTTTTTGAAATAAACACAAGAGTCATACTCACTTTTGTAGAAACCTTGTCCAATCATGAAAGTATCAAACCTCTTGTTCCACTGCCTGGGAGATTGCTTCAAGCCATACAATGACTTCTTCAACTTGCAAACATGGTCTTCTTTTCCTTCTACCTTGAAGCCTTCTGGTTGATACATGTAGATTTTCTATTCTAGATTTCCGTGCAAAAACGGCGTTTTCACATCAAGTTGCTCAAGCTCAAGGTCAAATAGTTTTGTCATGGCAAGTATTACTCTGATCGAAGTATGCTTCACTACCGGTGAAAATGTCTCATTGTACTCCACTCCTTCCTTTTGAGCATATCCCTTTGCCACCAAACTTGCTTTGTATTTTTCTCCACCGTTTTTTGAGCTTCCTTCATTTTTCCTATAAGGGTCCTTTTGCCCTTTGGTAACTCCACCAAATCCCAAGTCTGGTTCTTTTGAAGAGATTCAATTTCTTCACACATTGCATCCTCCTAACACTTAGAGTTTTCGCATGCAACTGCTTCTTGAAATGTAGCCGGATCTCCACTTTCTGTTACCAATGCAAAAGCCAACATATCCTCATAGCCATATCGTACATGTGGCTTATGAGTTCTTTGAGATTTTCTAACCCGTGATTCTGACCGGTGCATCTGCTGATCCTGCTCAGGTAGTCTTGCTTCAAAAAAATCAACTTGAATATTTTCTTTCTGCACTTCTCTTGGAGTGTCAACCTCCACCTCAATGGTCTCATCTGTATCTGTGGACCCCGATCCGAGGACGGCGCCGAGGGACGCGTGATCCCTCCTGCGATCCTCTAAGATCTCCATAACGGAAGAGAGAGCTCAACCAAGGAACTCTCGAAACTGTTGCCACCCTCACAGCATAGCATGAGTGGCGATATAAAAAGAAAGAGATACATCCTAATCCGGAGCCAGGGCTCGAAACCAAGATATATCTGAAAATAACTCAGAGTCGCCATCCATGGACACGCCATGGAACTAAAATAAATGCTCTGTTTGCAATGGATAACCAGAGATACAGAAGGTCCGTGCCTGATGACGAATGGAGAAGGTCCGAAGAGCGCCCCCAATTCGCCCGAGTGCGAACACTTGGTCTCTTATGCCATTTATTATTAACCTCAAAGAGTTTTGGGCGAAAATCATATGAAATGGGAACACACATCTCCGAGAAAACGTCTATCTAATCATGCATGTCTCGGAGATGAAAATAAGCACACACAAAAGAACCGAAATAAATGTTACCTAATGACAACTAGGTTATGAGTGACATGCCTAACAGGTGTCTAAGTTCTGGTGGACGAACGCATGCATGCTACAGCTAAAGGTATAGGTCTGCACAAGAAAGTAAGAAAACACAACAAAACACACAACATAACAAAACAACAAATCCTAAGACTCTAAACGATCTAGCCCGAGTCCTCGGATGGTCTGGTATTCATCCAAAGAAGCCTACGTATCCCCGCCTCCACGAGAATCAAGGCAACGTAGTTCTTCGCGCCTATTCTAAGTTAGGATGCCTAAGACACCTAGACATCTATCTTAGACTCGATCTAAAAGACCGGACTAGTTATTAAAGTTTCTTGTACGATCATTTAAATTCCAGTGAATTGTGGATTTTATGACACCCTATATGCCCTAACTAAATGCAGATTAGCCCTAAGCTAATGCAGGTGGTTCCTACAACCTATGTGTAACTAGGCTGTGGCCTAAGAAAAACAATAGGATTGCTAACGTATCCAAGACCTAGTCATCAGTCGGCGATGTGAATCGCCAACTGACCGGACGGAGGCGTAACAAACCCCTAACTCTAACACAAACACAAACAAGCACACAACAAATCAAAGACAAACTCCTAACTCTAAAACTCTCTATCTAGAACAAACTCCTAACTCTAGAGGAAGATCTTGTTGAAAACAAGGTTTTAAAGGTTTTTGAAGAAGGTTTAAAATATTATTTACAAAAGTTTAGCTGGACTTGGGATAAAAATCCCGAGCTGTACTACGTACCTCGTGAGAGAGGATCAAGCCAACGTAGTTCGAAACGAACTCTCAAACTACGCTTCTAAAAGAAACACTCACACTTCGGATTTTTTTAAAGTTTTTTTATATTTTCAAATGTTTTTGATATTTTTAAAGTTTTCAAATGTTTTTGAGTTTTAAATTTCTAATGTTTTTGGATTTTAAAGTTTTTCCAATGCTCAGGACCTTTAGATGAATTCACTCTTACAGAGAACAAACAAGCATAACTATAAACTAGGGCAAAGCCCTAAAGCAAAAAGGGGAAACCCCAAACAAGCAACTAACGCCTCAAAGAGACGAACCACAACAAGAAAGATAGCGTCCCAAGAAGAAAGAAAACGATCCAAGATCCCAAGCAAGCAAAGCTCTAATAAGACTGAGTTAGCCTCTAATCAAAGCGAAGTAATCAACAACTCTAAAGGAGAAACTCCGAACTAACAACACTAAAGAGGGGAACAAATGAGTCAGAGACTCTCTAATAACACTACCGAGTCAAAGACTCACTCTAAAAGAGGAGGCCACTCTAAGATGAGGCTAGGTAAGCCTCCTAAAGGGGAAACTCTCTACATGAGACAAGGCTTGTCTCCGAGACACAAATGACGTAAAAAGGAATAAGAGACCCTGTGCATATTTGGCAAAGGTAAAACACCCAGCCGGGCCGGACAGCTGCCTAGCCCTAGGGTGCAACAAATGTGCAACCCAATACCCATAAGGGTAGGGGTATGCTGCCAAGCCGAGTAGGGTGTTTTCCCAAAACCAAACGACGCACAAAGAGGAGGTTTAGCAAGAGAGTGAGACTGGGCAAGTCTCTTATATACAAAGGAGGGGTATGCTACTTGGACTGAGCAAGTCCCCTAAGGATGGGCTTGGGCTAGCGCCTTCATCGCCCTCGCAATGAGAGGGGACTCTAGTATCTAAAGAAATTTAACAGAAATCTATAAGACTGTGCTAGTCTATCCAAAGAGAGAGGAAAAAGGATACCAGATAATCTCAAATTTTCAATCAATTATTATAAAAACAAATCAAATATCAGCAAAATATGATTTACAACTAAAGAGTGCACAACCTGTAGAAATCATAAAATGATAAACAACATTAATTAGTCCAGACCAGCCGCTGGATAGCCTAATAAAGCAAAAAAATAATATCAAACACTTCTATGCCCAACCACAAACACCACCCCAATATGGGGATGAAATCAGATGATGCTAAAGTAATCATCTGATGTCATAATACACATGATAATATTTCTAATGCCGCCTTAAAATCAGACAGTACTCATGTCGATAATATCGAATAGAGTAGTCATCTGATCTCCTTCTTTCCTAAAACAATTTATTTAAATAAAATTTAAACAAATATGATAAGCTTCAAAATAATCTCACCTGAACAGTCCATTCATTATTGTCTTCAGAACCTAACTCAATGCTTAAGATAAGAAGAGTATTAGAAATATCAAAAGATTATGATAATTCCAATTAGTAAAAATTTCAGTGCATACAAGGGACATCAACTTGTGCAGATCCAAGTGCGAAGCGGTGAGCCACAAAACATAAAGACGGGCTCCAAGTAACCTTATCATTACCCTCTTGATTTTTGAGCCAACATTAAAAGAAGATCAGGGAAGAAGGAAGAGAAATGAATAACCAAAGATTATTTAATGCTATCACACCAAGATCATGTTAATTAGCATTTTATCACCAATTTGACAAATCAGATGCTTAGCCTATACCAGTTTTCAATCAAGAGGTGAAAACAACCAATCAATTCAACCGAGAAGCAATGATCTGAAATATAGTAAGATCAAACCTGTAAGAATATCAATCAGGAAATCAATTGAATCACCCTACTATATTCACGACCTGGGGCCAACTAACAAAATCAGAAGATTTGCCTTTTCCAGTTAATACAGCTAACTTGATAATCCATTCATCAAGGAAAATTAAGCATTAGATTGCACTCAAAAATGAAATTAACACCAAACCTGTAAATTAGTGCCATAATTCCGAGCAAAAAGGCAAACAACTGCCCAAATTTTCACAATACAAGTGGAGCAAAGAATATTACCTGAAGTCTCAAACAGGGATGAACAAGGCTCTGTATTTCGGACTCTTTCGCTGATATGGATCCCGATAACGACGGCCGATCGAATTCCGACAAGATTGCCGGAAGTTGCAGAGGATTTGGGATTGCCGGAGAGTACAGGGGACGATGAAATTTAGTGGCAGATTTGGGTAGGGTAGATGGTGGTTGTGATTGAGGCTGTGAAGGTGGCAGTAGATCAGATCTGAGTGGAGATGGCCGTGGTAGTCGGCAATGGAAGAGGGTTTCACAGATCTACACGAAAACGATGGTGACCATGGTGATAGAAGAAATCGAAGTAGGGATGACCATGGTGATAGAAACCGGGTTTGCAGAGATAGGGAATAGAGATGGAAGATGGTGATGCTCAGTCAGATTTGCAGAGATGGGTTTGGATTTAAGGAGAAAACGAAATGGGTTTGAGGGAAAATGAAATGGGTCTTGTGGTGGTTGAGATAGATAAGAAGAAGAAGAAGGTGGTCGGTTGAGGTGGGATGGGGATAGAAACGAAGTGGGTTTGGGTTTATGAAAGGGATGAAAATGGAGGTTGATGGTGGTGGTGGGGTCAACCGGTGGGAAGGATCCGATCGGAGAAGATGATCGGATCCCTACCTCCTCTCTTTCTCTTTTCCTTCTGCTCTCCCTGTTGGGAGCCGCAAGCCGCAAATGGGGATGAAGACCCCAAACCCTCTTCTAATTTTTCTTCTTCTTCTTACCCTCTCTCTGCAAACGAAAGGGGTTGGATGGTGGAGGGATTTCCGATGGGGTTACCGGAGATGATGGTCGTGGCCGGCCAGCGGGTGAGGGTTTCACGGGTTCGTAAGATAAGGGAAATGGAGAAGATGATGGCCGATGGTGGTGGGTAGAAGGAGATGGTGGTGTAGGGGGTTGCAAATTGCAGAGAGGGGGTTCGGTTGTGGTGAAAAAGAAAGTGGCGGTGGTAGTGATGGTGGCTCAAGGTGGGTGGGGATCAAGCTCTGCCCGTTCTCCCTCCCTCTCTCTGCTATTTTTCTAGAGAAACAAAAAAAATGAGGCGCCTCCTCCCTCCTCCTCCTTCGCGGCTGCAGAAAACCAGCTCCCCTCTCTTCTATTTTTTTTTTAGAAAATGAGATCTCTCTTCTAGCCCTAATTCGTTGGCTATTTAAGAGAAATGATAAATTTGCCTCCTTTCCATTCCATGGACAGCCCCTTTACATATGCTTGCCTTCATTTTCTTCCCATAAGATGGGGTCTAGGTAAGAACAGGGGCATACTAATAAAGGAAAGTAATATGCTTGCCTCTTTTTCTTCCTTAGACAGCCCACTCTGGGTGTATTTTCATTGCAAAAGGGGCGGTCTAGGTAGGAAGAAAGGGTGGATGTATCATTCCTCTTGAAATAATGTTGGTACAACTATGCTTTGATAATAGTACTAATTCCGCTTGTCTTTTCTTTAATTTTCTTTTAGCCCATTTTCGGCATAATTTGTCAGGGACATCTTTGAAAATGGTGATGACCTTTTGGTAGCTCTTTTACGCACGAATGGACAAGGTGAATTAGCTAAAATATCAAAATCACGTTGTAGTCAAGCATTTGAAATTCAAAGGCTCGATTAGAGGAGTGTCAATGGGATTTTCGGGGTTTCTTGGGTTGCGAAGAATATTCGATAGGCCCGGCAGCAATAACATTTTTCGGATTTTTCGGGTTTACTTCGCACTTCAGGACCTTATTCAACTTCGGGATTTTATTTGAATTTGGAAAATCGGGTCAGGTCAAAATGGGGTGTCTACAGATGCCCCTCTTTGGCAGAGCGTGTGTAACCGCGAATGCCAAAGCTGAACAGACAACACATTTTGGCTGGCCCGAAAACAAAGCAAAGCAAAATTTGTTTTTTTTTTTGGGTTTTGACTTTGAAAACAAAGGTAAACTGGCAAAAAGACCATTTAAAACTTTAAAACTGCAAGCAATAGGGAGATAGTCTCTCTCTGGCCTTTAACTCTGCAATTGGTACATCTCAATGAGATGGCCTCTCTTGAAACTCTTAACTCGACAAAACATATCGCATCAGTGAAACTACTTTCCACCTCAAGCATTCAAACAAAAGGGGAAACCGCTTTCAAACAAGCCCTGTAAATCAAAAGAAACTACTTTTCTCTCGAACAAACAAAACCAAAAGGAAACTACTTTTCCGACAAACATAAAAAACACGAGAAACTACTCTTCTCCAAAAACTCTATCTTTGATAAACTACTTTTCTCCAAAAACCAAATCTGAGAAACTACTTTTCTCTAAAAACTTTCTCCGAGAAACTACTTTTCTCTCCAAAACTCTATCCAATGAGAAACTACTTTTCTCTCCAAAACTCTGCCTTTGAGAAACTACTTTTCTCTTCCAAAAATCTTCAAATAATTGAGAAACTACTTTTCTCTTCAAAACCTATCTTTGAGAAACTACTTTTCTCTTCCAATCAAAGGGGAAACTACTTTTCGCCCAATTTTTCAAATCATGGGGAAACTACTTCTCGCCCAATCTTTCAATCAACGGGGAAACTACTTTTCGCCCAATCTTAAAATCAACGGGGAAACTACTTTTCGCCCAAACTTCCAAATTATGGGGAAACTACTTCTCGCCCAATCTTTCAATCAACGGGGAAACTACTTTTCGCCCAATCTTAAAATCAACGGGGAAACTACTTTTCACCCAAACTTCTGAATCATGGGGAAACTACTTCTCGCCCAATCTTTCAAATCATGGGGAAACTACTTTTCACCCAAACTTCCAATTCAAAGGAGAAACTACTTCTCGCCCAATCTTAAAATCATCGGGGAAACTACTTTTCGCCCAAACTTCCAAATCAAAGGGGAAACTACTTCTCGCCCAATCTTTCAATCAACGGGGAAACTACTTTTCACCCAATCTTTAAATCAAAAGGGGAAACTACCTTTCGCCCAATCTTCCAAACACGGGAAAACTACTTTTCGCCCAAAACCAAAACCGAGGCGAAACTACTTTTCACCAAGCAACAATTAAACAGGCCACTACTTGGCACCTCACTGATTAATAATCAAAAGATTCTTTTCCTTCTTAAAAAAAAGAAATGCCCCTTGTTTGGGCTTAACAAAGAAAAGATTTTTTTGGGGCCCAAAGGACTTGCAAACACGATTGATGGGTTTATCGATCTTATATCGAGTTCTTTATAGCATAGCTATCTCCTGCCGAGAATATATGGGAGTGCATGATCATTGCTGAAGACCAGACTCGAAAAACTTGATGGAATTTTTGGGTATTGACTCTTTTAAAGAGAGGAAAAGCATTCTGCTAAGATTTGAAGATTGCAAAAGCAGGAATTCTAGACTCCGTTGGGTACTAGATTTTCTGAAACATTGACTCTTTCAAAGAATGAGTTCAATTTCTGAATTTGATTCAAAAGAGCGTTCAAGCTTCTCTTGCTTCTATTTGCTGAAAATATTTATCTCAATTATCTTGTATTTGATATCTTTTATGACGCGAGTCATAAAAGATGCCCCTAGTATGATGTACTTCCATGACAGGATTCATAAGAGAGTAAAACCAGGATAGGTAAGAAAAGTTTAAGCTTGCATGGGTTCTTTCTTTGGTATATGGGTAAAAGGATATCCACAATGGATGAGTCTGAGAATTTTTTCTTTCATTGCTCACTACTTGAGGCTTTGATGTCTCTGGCAAGTTTGAACAAAATGTCTCTTGCCCTTTCCTTGATTTCTAAACCAGGATCTACTCTGAAATTTTTATTTTTTTTTCGCATTTCAGAAGGTGTACTCTCGCTCTTCCAGTGCCAAACACTTCGGACATTGAGAGAGAAAAAAAGATAAAAATAAGAAAAAGACTTCCAATGACTCAATCAAAGAAGACTCAAATTACTCAAGGGACTTGACTCACTTTTGATTCACCCTTAGATAAAATGTGTTATTTTATTATGGTAAAGCTAGCCACTCTTAGAGTACTCTCAAAAACCATGCCAAGAGGCTCTAGTTTCCTCCATCAGGACATCCGCCATGGTTATTACCCCTTCGGATTGCTCGGTTTTAATGCCCCTAGTTTAAAAATGTGTCAAAGTAAGTCTCGCTGACACTATTCGGATTCCAGGATCCTGCCCTGTAGAGGTTGCTTCTCGGTCTCGTTGATTTGTCTTTTCGGAAGAAGTCAAAATTAATGTCTTCCAAGTTTTCAGTCTAAAAGACCACTTATCTCAACTTTTGCTTTCCAAGCTTTCAGTCTAAAAGACTACTTATCTCAACTTTTGCTTTTCAAGCTTTCAGTCTAAAAGACTACTTGTACTCAAACTTTGGAATTCCTCGCGACTGAAGAACTCCTTCTGCTTCCATTCAACTCAACTTTTCATGGGAAGTATTTGCCTCTGACTAGATTGCTTTTTCAAGTTTTCAATCTAGCAGACCACTACCCTGACTTTACATAAGCCAATCTCTTTGATTATTGATTTAGCAAGAAAATGACTTTATCTAGACCGCCCTTTCGCGTTTTCAACCTAGTGGGTCTTCAGACTCATTCTTTTCTTTCTGTTTTTCTTTTCATTCGCCTCGAACCTTTGCTTGTTTCACCAGAAGGACTTTCTAGGTGGGCTTGGGTTCAAAAGAGTTGAATACCTAAGGTGCTAAGGATTTGGACCGAATCTGGTCTAGCCAGACTACCTACGTACCCCAAAAATGGAGGATCAGGTCCGCGTAGTTCACTATGGGGTTTTTCAAAGAATGGTTTAGCATTTAGCTTCAAAATTTTTAAAAAGGATTCTATCCCAAGGTTTGACCGAACTTGAATTAATCAAGTTGCCTACGTACCCCTGAAGAAATGGGGATCAGGTCTGACGTAGTTCGGGCGCATAAATGCCCCGGGTTTATAATGTGTTTGAAAAGAAATGGTTTGATTTGACTTTTGGCCCAAAGGGTTTACAAATAGATTTTAAAACATTAGGATTTTGGCTATAAAAGCTCAAACGTCCAAGGATGGCCTCCTGGTGTGTTAACTTGCAAGCTCTTACATGCTAAGGTTCAAAGACTATGAAAATGTTTTCGAAGAGTCTGGCGGTTTTTCAGACAAGACTTCAACCATAATGCTCCATCTCTTATCTCGAAGATCTTGAATTTATGCTTAAGGTTCCACAACCCCTTGTCTTTCTTTTTTTTTTAGGACTCAAATTTATCATACTTCCTTGCCAAAAACTCTTCTCTCAATATTTCATCAGCTCCAAAGGATGTCTGATGTTTCGCTCTTTAAAATCTTCACTTTTCAACTGGATGTCTAAAGCCGATGAAGTCTTGCTTTGCTCAACGACAGGGCATTCCCCTGGTTTATCCTTATAGGATCAAGCAAAACTATCTCAAACCCCTCTAAACAGGTTTATCAATTCTTTGCGCTCCTCGGGAGATAAAGTTTTGCCACTCCATCTTTCTCGAGTTTTCGATTTCGATACCACTATCAATGGCTTCGATTTCTTCTTTAAGTGGCTATGCTCGACGCTCTTCCTCTCGTTTGATCATCTTTCAGATCTCGAGGTGAATTTCGTCTGCGTTCTCATCCGAGAAGGGGGTCTTTAGTTGTTTTAAACATTAGATCTAAGAGTGAATCATAAAACATTGAAGATACAGAACCAAATGCTATATTGAATTGAAAACTTTGAAGTACATAGATGGCTCCCAGACATGCCTGTATGGGCTCTTCATCGGTTCTGATAGAAAACAAAACACGGACTCTATATAAGGAAGACTGACAGACATGACACTTCTTTTTTTTTCTTTTTCTTTTTTTGACATTGACACTACAAGACCCACCAACTTTCAACCTAGGAGTTGGTATAAACTTGACAAAAAACAAATCTAGAAACAAGATACTTGACATATGACTCTTGAAACATAACAGTTGAACAGAGGCGAGGACTTGGCACTGAAGTTCACAAGTAGCACGCCTTCCTCCATGAATGCTGGCTAAGGAGTTCGACCCTGGTTCAGAAACCTTGGAAAGGGTGGTCCTCTGAAGTCCTGTTGACTTGGCCCAAATTGTCTTTGAAAACCTGTCGGTGACAGCACCTTCTCTGCCTCAACATTCTCAAGATATTCAAACTCTGACATTTTTTCTTTTCCCTTCAACTTATTCCCTGACTCTAGAGTGACATAAGTGACGGGATCTCTGCGAGGTTGAATGGTTCTTTCAAGCGCCTGGTTCACAAAAGCATAGATTTCAGCGAGAACAGAAGAGTCTTTCTCTATCCGGTTCTGGATTGCATGTTTCAAAGCTAAACAATTCTCTGTCAGGTGACCCGGGCCTCTATGATACTCACAGTATTGATCCATCCTCCAATTGTTGGGGAATGGTTCAGGCACAGGTTTAATATCTGGAAGTCTCAAACAACCTTCACTGACCCATTTCTTCATGATGGCTATAAGAGAACAAGGCATTTGAGTGAATTCTCTTTTCCATTTCTGACCCATCTTTTCTTCCTCTACTACTGGCTTCTTTAAAGGTTGGCGAGAAGGTCCAACATTCTTAACCTCTCTCGGAGCAATGAGAGGCTTCTTAAGAGGTTGGCGAGAAGGTCCAACACTTTTAACTTCCTTCGGAGCAATGCAAGGCTTTTTTCCATTATGCAAATCAACATATCTATCAAGGATTAAACTCTGAACCGAGGCCTCTTCAGTCATAGTACCCATATCAACAAGTTGCTTTGGAGCAGAGTTGGAGTTAATGGAGAAGTGCTGCATCTGAATTTTCATCTCCCTTACTTCCTCAGTTAGCATAGCCATCTGACCAAAGAGCTTGACCATCCAGTTTTCCATTCTGACAAGTGTAGTCCTCTCAACAGATTCTTCTACAGATCGGGTGCTTGATGGGACAAGTGGCGTCTCAGAAATAGGGTGAATGAGAGATGCAGGATCCAAGATTGGTCCTTCAGTAGAAATGACATTTATCGAAGCTAGCGGCGGGACAGCATGAGCATCGAAAGGCTCTTCAATAGTGAGCTCATCTTCATCGATCATATCTTGCACTTTATGCTTCAGAGTATAACATTTATCAGTCGTATGACCCGAGCCACGATGATATGCACAAAATAAATCCTTTCTCCAATTCTTAGGCAGAGGATTAGGGAGGACTCTTTGTTCAGGCAATTCAATCTTGTTGTCCTTGATCAATCTCCTGAGAAGATAGGATAACGAGCAAAGAAGCGGAGTAAATTTTCTTGTTTTCTTTTCTGCTGTCTCTTCCCCTTCCAATACTGTTTTGGCTGTAGTCCTAACAGAATTGACATTATGTACCTCCTTTGGCTCGACCATAGGTCTTTTCCCTTCTTTGATATCAGATAAAGTCTTTGACCTCAGGCCTTTTACCAAAGCATCTTCAATTTGAGTTCCCGTCTTTATCAGATGGTCAAAACTTGGGTAGTGCTGAGGTGCCATGAAATGAAAATATTCGGAGGATAGGCTCTTTACTACCAGCTTGATTTGATCTGCCTCTGAGAGTGCTTGACTCAATTGCGCTAACTTTCTTTTCCATCGTCGGATAAAAGAGGTAAAGGTCTCCTGCGGCCCTTGTTTCAATTGCTTCAAATCCCTCTTCGTAATCTCTATTCCGTCCTCCATCGAAAATTGTTCGACCAGTTTGTTTGCTATGGCCTCCATAGTTCTAACTTCTTCGGGTTTCAAGCGCAAGAACCACTGTTTTGCAATTCCCACAAGGGACACTGGGAATAGTTGTGCCATTTGCTCGGGGTTGAGTCCATGTTGTTGGGAAAGCTTTATGAACCATCCTACATGACCCCGAGGACACCCAGTCCCATCATATTTATCATAGTCAGGGGTTTTGAATTTGGGTGGCAGAATAGCCTCAGGAGGTATCATAAACTCAGAAATGTCAAACTTCTTTGGCCCCTGAACTTTCATATTCTCTACATCTTGAGCCAACCTTCTGAACTTATCGTACATCTCCTTCTCTAACTTGTCATACATCTCTTTCTCTTTACTGACCACAGGTACACCATATTCTTCAGCATATTGCTCATCTTCTAAATTGACTTCAAATGGCGAAACGGTTGGTCTGTTCAAATTTGGAGACACAACTCGAGGAGATTGGGGTATTGGCTCTCTAGAATTGGGGGCCTTGTCAGTATTCTGAATTTTCATATGGGTAATCTCCTCCTTCATGCTCGCCATGTCGCGAGTGAGATTTTTCAGCATCTCCTGAATGGCTATCATAGGATCAACTGGGTCAGCCATTGGATGAACCTCTGGTAATTCAAACAGTTAAGACAAAGAGAGTAAAGGTATTCTCGATGTAATGAGAGGATCAACTGAGTCTAGATATCGAAGATGATCTAGACCAAGCAGGTTTGGCTAAGATTGTCTTTTTAGGAACAGTGATTTGCACTCTTTAGAATCCTGAAATGGAGGTTAAAACACTAGGTTAAATGGATGATAACGGAGATAAAATATCTTGTACAAATAGAGACAAAACAGTCCTAAACATGTTTGAATTACAAAACAGGGAGGTCAATCTATGAAGGTCAAAGAAAGGTAGGCACTGATAACATGACCTACACCAACAGGATCTTAAGGAATCTTCAATTTATCCCTTTAAGCCTTTTTGAGATATGGCTGCTCTCTTTTGAGGTATGAAAAAGTTAAGAATGATAACACCCCTAATCTAAATGAGTTTAGACCTCAGCAATAATCATGCACTTGCGACAGATAGGCAAGATTTAGCTAATCCATCAACGATCATGGTATAAGAAGGGTAAATTCATGACGGAAAATATGAATCAATTATATGCACAAAAGATTAAAAAAAAAGATTATGACAAAAGTCAAGAATCTGATAATAATCCACAAATGAATAAATAGGAATAAACAAAAAGATCACGATACAACAAACTCATGGTCTATATCCCTGACTTTGAAGAATAGCAGTTATGCTCAAAATGTTCTAGGTAAAATCCGGCAGCATAACAGCTATACAAGAAGATCGAGGTAAGGCAAACTCATGGTTTAACTAACTCTAAAGGATAGCGGTCATGCTTAAAAATATTCTGGATAAAATGCGGCAGCATAACGGCACTAGACAAGAAAGTCAAGATAAGGTAAACTCATGGTTCTCCTAACTCTAAGAAATAGCGGTCATGCTAAAAAAAATGCTCTGGATAAAATCCGGCAGCATAACGGCTATACAGGAGATCCCACGGCTCAACAAAAGGGTATACGAATAAAAAAAACCAATAGAACAAGACTCTCAGCAAAATACTGATGCTCAAATGACAGTGGCAGGAAAAGCTCACGACCAATAAACGACTCCTGACTACCGGAAAAAGGTAATCAAAAGAAGGACTAACCATAGATGAGAACATATGACAACGGGTCAAATCCTATAATCAACAGATCAAAGGACAAAACTCGGCCAAGAAAAATGGCAAGCAAAAGCCACTGACTAGATCTAGATCTGAACTAAGAATGGATATAACCAACTGAAATGAATAAGGAACTCCAACTAAGAGGAGAATTATAATATACATAATCAGTATATATAAGTATATACACATACACACAAATCCTAACCAGGGGCACCAGCTCAAATCTAATCTAACGGAGTCAAGAAAGTCTCGACTCAAGACAGACTGATGAGTGTACTAGGACCGTGTTGTAGCCATATAAAATAAGCTACCCTAGTCTACAAATGGGACAAGGCTCCTAACTCTAGGCTCCACATGTGTGAGCAACACATGTTCGACCACATATGAATGCAAAATATACATATATAAACACGGGTACTTCCTAGTTGGATTTCACTAAGTCAGTACGTATATACATAATATATAAAACAAAGTAGGGCTCCGGACTCAATCTAATGGGTACTATGCGTATGAAACATACTTAATATGTATAACAAAAGTACGCCCAATGTTATACATAGTATGCTTCATTGCTCATCGGCTGCTGTAAACACAAGTACGCCCAATGTTTACGGCTGCAGCACCGGCGCATAGCTTGGAAATAGATTCAACAGTACCATCAGGGTGTAATGACATCCCAGTCGGGCACGCATTGAATCTATCCCGTGGAGCCAATAATGAAAACAAATAAAAAAAACATGAAAGGAATAAAAAATATGATAATGCATGATGTGCAGTGTGTGAATCCATTGTTTTAATTACGCACCTATCTGGTGCCCCTGGACTCTAAGCGAAAAGGTTCTCATTTAAAATGATTTTAACCCAAATTCCTCCAAAGTTAGTAAAAATGGCATTTTTATAGAGTTAGGCAATGTTTCAAGAACTCCCCAGCAGAGTCACCAGCCTGTGGACCCCGATCCGAGGACGGCGCCGAGGGACGCGTGATCCCTCCTGCGATCCTCTAAGATCTCCACAACGGAAGAGAGAGCTCAACCAAGGAACTCTCGAAATTGTTGCCACCCTCACAGCATAGCATGAGTGGCGATATAAAAAAAAGAGATACATCCTAATCCGGAGCCAGGGCTCGAAACCAAGATATATCTGAAAATAACTCAGAGTTGCCATCCATGGACACGCCATGGAACCAAAATAAATGCTCTGTTTGCAATGGATAACCAGAGATACAGAAGGTCCGTGCCTGATGACGAATGGAGAAGGTCCGAAGAGCGCCCCCAATTCGCCCGAGTGCGAACACTTGGTCTCTTATGCCATTTATTATTAACCTCAAAGAGTTTTGGGCGAAAATCATATGAAATGGGAACACACATCTCCGAGAAAACGTCTATCTAATCATGCATGTCTCGGAGATGAAAATAAGCACACACAAAAGAACCGAAATAAATGTCACCTAATGACAACTAGGTTATGAGTGACATGCCTAACAGGTGTCTAAGTTCTGGTGGACGAACGCATGCATGCTACAGCTAAAGGTATAGGTCTGCACAAGAAAGTAAGAAAACACAACAAAACACACAACATAACAAAACAACAAATCCTAAGACTCTAAACGATCTATCCCGAGTCCTCGGATGGTCTGGTATTCATCCAAAGAAGCCTACGTATCCCCGCCTCCATGAGAATCAAGGCAACATAGTTCTTCGCGCCTATTCTAAGCTAGGATGCCTAAGACACCTAGACCTCTATCTTAGACTCGATCTAAAAGACCGGACTAGTTATTAAAGTTTCTTGTACGATCATTTTTAAATTCCAGTGAATTGTGGATTTTAGGACACCCTATATGCCCTAACTAAATGCAGATTAGCCCTAAGCTAATGCATGTGGTTCCTACAACCTATGTGTAACTAGGCTGTGCCCTAAGGAAAATAATAGGATTGCTAACGTATCCAAGACCTAGTCATCAGTCGGCGATGTGAATCGCCAACTGACCGGACGGAGGCGTAACAAACCCCTAACTCTAACACAAACACAAACAAGCACACAACAAATCAAAGACAAACTTCTAACTCTAAAACTCTCTATCTAGGACCAACTCCTAACTTTAGAGGAAGATCTTGTTGAAAACAAGGTTTTAAAGGTTTTTGAAGAAGGTTTAAAATATTATTTATAAAAGTTTGGCTGGACTTGGGATAAAAATCCCGAGCTGCACTACGTACCTCGTGAGAGAGGATCAAGCCAACGTAGTTCGAAACGAACTCTCAAACTACGCTGCTAAAAGAAACACTCACACTTCGGATTTTTTTAAAGTTTTTTTATATTTTCAAATGTTTTTGATATTTTTAAAGTTTTCAAATATTTTTGAGTTTTAAATTTCTAATGTTTTTGAATTTTAAAGCTTTTCCAATGCTCAGGACCTTTAGATGAATTCACTCTTACAGAGAACAAACAAGCATAACTATAAACTAGGGCAAAGCCCTAAAGCAAAAAGGGGATACCCAAACAAGCAACTAACGCCTCAAAGAGACGAACCACAACAAGAAAGATAGCGTCCCAAGAAGAAAGAAAACGATCCAAGATCCCAAGCAAGCAAAGCTCTAATAAGACTGAGTTGGCCTCTAATCAAAGCGAAGTAATCAACAACTCTAAAGGAGAAACTCCGAACTAACAACACTAAAGAGGGGAACAAATGAGTCAGAGACTCTCTAATAACACTACCGAGTCAAAGACTCACTCTAAAAGAGGAGGCCACTCTAACATGAGGCTAGGTAAACCTCCTAAAGGGGAAACTCTCTACATGAGACAAGGCTTGTCTCCGAGACACAAATGACGTAAAAAGGAATAAGACACCCTGTGCATATTTCGCAAAGGTAAAACACCCAGCCGGGCTGGACAGCTGCCTAGCCCTAGGGTGCAACAAATGTGCAACCCAATACCCATAAGGGTAAGGGTATGCTGCCAAGCCGAGTAGGGTGTTCTCCCAAAACCAAACGACGCACAAAGAGGAGGTTTAGCAAGAGAGTGAGACTGTGCAAGTCTCCTATATACAAAGGAGATGTATGCTACTTGGACTGAGCAAGTCCCCTAAGGATGGGCTTGGGCTAGCGCCTTCATCGCCCTCGCAATGAGAGGGGACTCTAGTATCTAAAGAAATTTAACAGAAATCTATAAGACTGTGCTAGTCTATCCAAAGAGAGAGGAAAAATGATACCAGATAATCTCAAATTTTCAATCAATTATTATAAAAACAAATCAAATATCAGCAAAATATGATCTACAACTAAAGAGTGCACAACCTGTAGAAATCATAAAATGATAAACAACATTAATTAGTCCAGACCAGCCGCTGGATAGCCTAATAAAGCAAAAAAATAATATCAAACACTTCTATGCCCAACCACAAACACCACCCCAATATGGGGATGAAATCAGATGATGCTAAAGTGATCATCTGATGTCATAATACACATGATAATATTTCTAATCCTGCCTTGAAATCAG
The DNA here is from genome assembly GCF_043159265.1 of Tasmannia lanceolata. NCBI lineage: Eukaryota > Viridiplantae > Streptophyta > Magnoliopsida > Canellales > Winteraceae > Tasmannia > Tasmannia lanceolata. The sequence goes on along the minus strand of NW_027518683.1, from coordinate 50,652,742 downwards.
ACAGTACTCATGTCGATAATATCGAATAGAGTAGTCATCTGATCTCCTTCTTTCCTAAATAATTTATTTAAATAAAATTTAAACAAATATGATAAGCTTCAAAATAATCTCACCTGAACAGTCCATTCATTATTGTCTTCAGAACCTAACTCAATGCTTAAGATAAGAAGAGTATTAGGAATATCAAAAGATTATGATAATTCCAATTAGTAAAAATTTCAGTGCATACAAGGGACATCAACTTGTGCAGATCCAAGTGCGAAGCGGTGAGCCACAAAACATAAAGACGGGCTCCAAGTAACCTTATCATTGCCCTCTTGATTTTTGAGCTAACATTAAAAGAAGACCAGGGAAGAAGGAAGAGAAATGAATAACCAAAGATTATTTAATGCTATCACACCAAGATCATGTTAATTAGCATTTTATCACCAATTTGACAAATCAGATGCTTAGCCTATACCAGTTTTCAATCAAGAGGTGAAAACAACCAATCAATTCAACCGAGAAGCAATAATCTGAAATATAGTAAGATCAAACCTGTAAGAATATCAATCAGGAAATCAATTGAATCACCCTACTATATTCACGACCTGGGGCCAACTAACAAAATCAGAAGATTTGCCTTTTCCAGTTAATACAGCTAACTTGATAATCCATTCATCAAGGAAAATTAAGCATTAGATTGCACTCAAAAATGAAATTAACACCAAACCTGTAAATTAGTGCCATAATTCCGAGCAAAAAGGCAAACAACTGCCCAAATTTCCACAATACAAGTGGAGCAAAGAATATTACCTGAAGTCTCAAACAGGGATGAACAAGACTCTGTATTTCGGACTCTTTCGCTGATATGGATCCCGATAACGACGGCCGATCGAATTCCGACAAGATTGCCGGAAGTTGCAGAGGATTTGGGATTGCCGGAGAGTACAGGGGACGATGAAATTTAGTGGCAGATTTGGGTAGGGTAGATGGTGGCTGTGATTGAGGCTGTGAAGGTGGCAGTAGATCAGATCTGAGTGGAGATGGCCGTGGTAGTCGGCAATGGAAGAGGGTTTCACAGATCTACACGAAAACGATGGTGACCATGGTGATAGAAGAAATCGAAGTAGGGATGACCATGGTGATAGAAAACGGGTTTGCAGAGATAGGGAATAGAGATGGAAGATGGTGATGCTCGGTCAGATTTGCAGAGATGGGTTTGGATTTAAGGAGAAAACGAAATGGGTTTGAGGGAAAATGAAATGGGTCTTGTGGTGGTTGAGATAGATAAGAAGAAGAAGAAGGTGGTCGGTTGAGGTGGGATGGGGATAGAAACGAAGTGGGTTTGGGTTTATGAAAGGGACGAAAATGGAGGTTGATGGTGGTGGTGGGGTCAACCGGTGGGAAGGATCCGATCGGAGAAGATGATCGGATCCCTACCTCCTCTCTTTCTCTTTTCCTTCTGCTCTCCCTGTTGGGAGCCGCAAGCCGCAAGCCGCAAGCCGCAAATGGGGATGAAGACCCCAAACCCTCTTCTAATTTTTCTTCTTCTTCTTACCCTCTCTCTGCAAACGAAAGCGGTTTGATGATGGAGGGATTTCCGATGGGGTTACCGGAGATGATGGTGGTGGCCGGCCGGCGGGTGAGGGTTTCACGGGTTCGTAAGATAAGGGAAATGGAGAAGATGATGGCCGATGGTGGTGGGTAGAAGGAGATGGTGGTGTAGGGGGTTGCAAATTGCAGAGAGGGGGTTCGGTTGTGGTGAAAAAGAAAGTGGCGGTGGTAGTGATGGTGGCTCAAGGTGGGTGGGGATCAAGCTCTGCCCGTTCTCCCTCCCTCTCTCTGCTATTTTTCTAGAGAAACAAAAAAAATGAGGCGCCTCCTCCCTCCTCCTCCTTCGCGGCTGCAGAAAACCAGCTCCCCTCTCTTCTCTTTTTTTTTAGAAAATGAGATCTCTCTTCTAGCCCTAATTCGTTGGCTATTTAAGAGAAATGATAAATTTGCCTCCTTTCCATTCCATGGACAGCCCCTTTACATATGCTTGCCTTCATTTTCTTCCCATAAGATGGGGTCTAGGTCAATATGCTTGCCTCTTTTTCTTCCTTAGACAGCCCACTCTGGGTGTATTTTCATTGCAAAAGGGGCGGTCTAGGTAGGAAGAAAGGGTGGATGTATCATTCCTCTTGAAATAATGTTGGTACAACTATGCTTTGATAATAGTACTAATTCCGCTTGTCTTTTCTTTAATTTTCTTTTAGCCCATTTTCGGCATAATTTGTCAGGGACATCTTTGAAAATGGTGATGACCTTTTGGTAGCTCTTTTACGCACGAATGGACAAGGTGAATTAGCGAAAATATCAAAATCACGTTGTAGTCAAGCATTTGGAATTCAAAGGCTCGATTAGAGGAGTGTCAATGGGATTTTCGGGGTTTCTTGGGTTGCGAAGAATATTCAATAGGCCCGGCAGCAATAACATTTTTCGGATTTTTCGGGTTTACTTCGCACTTCAGGACCTTATTCAACTTCGGGATTTTATTTGAATTTGGAAAATCGGGTCAGGTCAAAATGGGGTGTCTACAGTATCCTGTTTTTCTTCTTCACCAATCTGCTTATATGACTTTAACATAGAGGATTCATCGAAAATAACATCTCGAATAATGGTTAGCTTGTTAGAAGAAGGATCCCACACTCTAAATCCCTTGACCCACTTGCATATCCAAAAAAGATACACTTTTTGGATTTTGAGTCAAGTTTAGAGCGTTGATCATTTTTAACATGAATGTAAGCAGGACAACCAAATATTCTCAAAATAGAATAATCACTAGGTTTACCAGACCATACCTCTTTTGGAGTCTTGCAAGAAATTGTTGTCGAAGGTGACCTGTTGACCAAGTAACATGTTGTATTAACCGCTTCTGCCCAGAAGTCCTTTTCTAATCCAACATTGCTCAATATACTGCGAGCCATCTCTAGAAGAGTCATGTTAAGCCGTTCTGCAACTCCATTTTGTTGTGGAGTTTTCAGTGTAGTAAAGTGGCGAACTATGCCTTCGCCCTTGTAGAACTCAATAAACTCAGAAGACTTGTATTCTCCTCCATTGTTTGTCCTCAGACACTTTACCTTCTTGCCAGTTTGCTTCTCAATCATGATTTTCCATTGCTTGAATGTAGAAAACACCTCAGATTTCCTCTTTAGAAAGTAAACCCATACTTTTTTAGAGTAATCATCAACGAACGTCACAAAATAAAGAGCACCGTCCTTTGAAGCAACTCAGGCTGGTCCCCACACACCTGAGTGCCCATAGTCTAACTTGCCTTTGCTTCGATGAACTGAAGTTTTGAAATTCACCCTGCTTTCCGAATACGCAATGCTCATAGAAGTCCAACTTGCAACTTTTAACACCCTTAAGTAGATTTCTTTTACTGAGCTCTCTCAAATCCTGCTGACTCATATGCCCCAACCGCATATGCCATAGCTGTGTCAAATCAGTTACATCATTTTCTTTTGTAGAAACGGCTGCTCCACCTACCACTGTATTTCCCATCAACTTGTATAAATGATTTTTGACCATCTTTGCCTTCATGACCACGAGAGAGCCCTTTTCAACATTTAGAGTTCCATCATCTCTAGTAAACCGACATCCACTGGTGTCTAAAGCACCCAACGAAATTAATTTTTTCTTCAGCCCTGGAACATGTCTAACTCCTGTCAAGGTTCCAATGGTTCCATCATACATCTTTATATTCACTGTACCCATCCCAATTGTCTTGCATGAATTGTCATTCCCCATCAAAACCGAGCCACCATTCAACTGTTCATATGTAGAGAACCAATGTCGATGTGGGCAAATATGAAAAGTACATCCTATATCAAGGATCCATGCGTCATGATAACGATCAATACCTAATGCAGTAAGCACCTTGCCGTAGTCTTCATCTGAGTTTTCCTCTGCCACACTTGCCTATTTAGAAGCCTCTCCACGCTTCTTCTCTAGATCTTCTTTATGTTTTCGGCAGTCTTTCTTTATATGCCCAATTTTATGGCAATGAAAACACTTTATCTTGCCTTTTCCTCTTATGGATTTTGACCTAGACTTGCTCGATTATTCCCTTTGTCTTTTTCTAGTGGTCTACCTCTGGCAACCAAACATTCTGCTTCTCACCCGTAGGCCTCTTTCTCATCTCATTAGAAAGAAGAGTAGCAGCAATCTCCTCTAATTCTATGGTATCCTTACCATAGAGTAGTGTTGTAACCAAATGTTCATACAATGGAGGTAGAGAAGTCAACAAAATCAAGGCGTTGTCTTCATCATCAATATTTGAAAATTGACAAATTATCTTATTATAGGAGTTCAAGTGATCCATCACTTCAATCCCTTCCTTCATCTTCAAGGTGTATAATTGTTGTTTCAAATACAACCTGGTTGTGTGAGACTTTGTCATGTACGAACTCTCAAGTTTCAATCACATATCCACTGCAGATCTTTCATATATAACATGGTATTTGACATCGTTTCCCAACGACAAGCGAATAGAGCTCATAGCCTTCAAATCCATGTCATCCCAATCACCATCTGACATATTTGCAGGTTTCTTAGCCTTCCCTAACAGTACTTTATGTAATCCTTGTTGAACCAACAAATCACAAACATTGACTTGCCACAAATTAAAACTGTTCTTTCCGTCAAATCTTTCCACTTCAAACTTTGAGCTAGAAACAGTCACCGTCATTATAGAACCAAAGCCCTGATACCACTTGTTGCGGAATTGGGGATCAAATCAGCCCTCTGCGGTGACCCGTTAACAATCCAAACACGAAAGTGTGTTTTCGTATTTTTGTGCTAACAATACGCAGCGTATTCGAAGTAAATTTGTAACAACAAAATAATAAAGTGCAAGCCAAACCACAAGAAAAGCACACAAGATTTATGTGGTTCACCACACAATGTGTGTGGCTACGTCCACTGGAGAAGACTTCAAAAGATTTCACTATGTGGAAAATAAGTGGGTTACAAGAAGCACTCACCAGATTACAAAAGCCCAAGCTTTCTCCGGATTACAAAAGAATTAATCTCTATGCCCTCTAAGAAAGCAACAGGAAGGGATTTGAGAAAACAACACTGGTGGTGATAGAGCCTTATCCTTACCCACATGATGGTGGAGGACTTTTTGAATATCTATTCCCTAAGCCTCTAATGTTCCAAGTTTCTTCATAAGATAACTGGTTCATCCTGACCCGGGTCTTTGTTGTCTCTTGGGTAACGTAGAGGGCAATTTCGATGTATCAGTCGGAATCACTAGCCATTTCGCCCTATTAGTAAAGCCTTTCCTCTTCCTCCTCATTTCTGGTTGGGAAAGGAACACTTGACAGGCCTCAATAAGTAAAAAAATTTCACTAAACAATAACCTAAATGTCCAAGCTTTTCATCCCACAACTTTTCAGCACCACTCTAGGAGACTAACTTGATATCATGTTAAAGTATAAAAGATAAATAACGCCTTTCTCCAACAGCTTAAGCTTTTAGAGAAGTTGGTAAGTTAACATGGTATCAGAGTCAAAGGTCTTGAGTTCAAACCTCCCGGATAGCAAAATCCACATGCGATCGTCACCCAAAGTGGGACCACATGTGCCACGTGTTTGCCAAGTGGGCCACATGTGCGGGGAAGTGTTAAAGTATAAAAGATAAATAACGCCTTTCTCCAACAGCATAAGCTTTTGGAGAAGTTGGTAAGTTAACATATCATTCCATAATCCATGTTGCTGTAATCATAATCATACTTTAACACTCCCCCACACGTGAGGGGGAGTGTTACAGTATAAAAGATAAATAACGCCTTTCTCCAACAGCTTAAGCTTTTGGAGAAGTTGGTAAGTTAACATATCATTCCATAATCCATGTTGCTGTAATCATAATCATGATGGATGTTTACTCTTTTTAATGGAGCTATATTTTCTTGCTCGATAGTTTTCGTTCTTGCTGACTTGATATTAAGCTTACCTGTTTCTGAGAGTTCTTTATCACAGAAAAAATGTCATACTCCAGTTCAAACAAAATTTCCTTCTGGTCACCATGAATTTAAAGAAGACGGTCATTTGATGTTTCGATCACAAGACAACTAGCCAAAATTTCAGGAACATACTGCAGGTGTGCATTCTTAAAGTTATTGGTTATTCCTTCCTACAGTTAGTAGTAATTGAGTATGATTCCATTGAAAAATTTTCTGCAGATTCCAACTAATTATTCATTGCAGCTCACCTGGGTTTTTGGGTCCCGTTGTATTTTGAGGGATTATGATTTGGCCATTGAGCTCCATCTGTGCTCATATGTCAACAAATAATTAGATGCAAGAAGCTGTCATCAATTGCTGTTACAGTTTCGTTCAACTTAAAGATGATGCCGAAACTAGGCATGAAGTGTTCAGAGTAAATATATCTACTTGCTGTGCATGTGATTGCATTGTACATAAAGAAAATAGGGCTGATTAGAAATTCAATTCTATTGATTGGAGGGCAATAATTGGAGATCACGATTACTAGACAGGCCGGGATACTTCTTTTTTTGTGAGTCCGAAGTTAGGGAGCCTTGGACCCCACCAAACCAGACCAGGACTAACCTTCCACACTGCCTTAAAGTTAAAGCCCTCACTTCGGTTAAAAGCTCTCATGAATGAGCTCGCAATATGAAAAAGATTATGTTGTAACATTTTGTGTTGTAAGTTCATTTGACCACTTTCAGGTTGGGTAGCTAGCTCAGTTATGACTGCGTTCTTCCTTCACCTTGGGTGTTTGTATCTTCTATCAAATGTCATTCTGTAAGTCATCTTTACTTCTCAATTCAAAATCGTTAGATCATTTCTGGCCACAATTTGGTTCCAATTTCTTCTATCTTAGCTAAGAAAAAGCCACTTTTACAGTTTGTTTCTCTCAAGTTTGTCTTGCTATTATTCCCAGTAACGTCTTATTTCTCAACCCAGTTATCACTTTTTGTAATTCATTTCTTGTTGATGCAGATGAAACCTTGCCAATTAAACTTAGCTAATCTGGCCAGAGCAAGGTGGCTTTACAGGTAGTGCTATTTTTCTGTTATCTGGACTGTCAAAATGATGGGCCCTTTATGGCCCATGGCCCCTAAAGTCTCTGCCTTTGGACAATGAGAGCACCATTTGGTTGGTGGGTAGAAAATGCATGGCTGAAAGAGAGATAAGAAGGGTCCATGAAGAGATATACCAATCGTATGGCCCAGATGATTCATTCGGAGATATTTCTGAACAGGTTGGTTTAGATGATTAGATGGGAGATATATCTCAGCATGACTAACACAAAAAGTACCGTGGGGTCCACATGAATCGATGATCTAAGCCATTTATTTTTGGGCCCCACTCAGGTAGGCTGCTTATAAAAAATGAGGACCGTTGGATGTTCCTAAACCCTTTTTTTGGGTTGGTAGGTTGGGATTGAATCTATCACCTCAAGGTTTAAAAACCAAGACTCCATGATCTTAGACACTTAAATTGACAAGTTTTGTTGTTCCTATTCACTTTGATGAACACTCTTCGAATTGAAGGATTTAGAATATGGACTTGTACCCTCTTCTACGCACATTTTCCTATTGTACATGGAATAGATAAAAAAAAAGGGAATTTGCTAGGGACATGCGCATAAAGGCATTTCGCAGCTGACCGTTGCATGAGAGAACAGCCACAGAGGGTCTTTTTCGGCAGATTTTGTATTATTCATTTAATAGGTGGGCTGCTCTCGCAACAGCCAGGTCCCATATAAAAAAAAATTAAGAAATGATTTATCAATTCTTCATTTTTGCCCTGTTCGTTTTACGAGGGTGGTAATCGGTTGCCACAATCTCACACGAACAAGGCCTTTATTTTACAGATTCTAGTTTACTTGTTAGAAATTTTTACAAATCATTCCCCATTGGACTTTGGGGAACTCCTTAGGATTTGAAGACCATGTCTTGCTGCTGGGAATTTTTATATGTTAAATCAGTGTCTCGGTGAGAGAGCTTTGAGAGGGCACGATTGAGATGTGATAAAAATCAGATAAAAAGTTGATCCTATTATGTGTCTGAGTTTTTGGTTTCCTGATTTTTAGCCACTCTGGTCACTTGGAGAATGACCAAAATGCCAAAAAATAGAAAAGAATAAAAAAAACATCAAATGCTTATATTGTTGAGTGTTATCGCCGACTCTACACATGTGCCGGAGGGGCCGGGCAATGCTAGGCCGGCGTGATGCAGGTCAACACGGTTGTTTGAGTCCTGGTTAATCTAGGAGTCTCAACAGTTTAATTAGGAAAGCTATCCGATTGAGTTTGTTTTAAATTGGGAGCTTATTTGACTTTGTCAAAGTTAGTAAAGTTAATAGTAAAGTTAATGAAAGAAGAGGAGTCGGACATGGAGTCGTCTAAGTAGAATTTGAGTCTTGGTAGGTTTCTTTTTATTTATTGTTTATAAATAGGGATAAAGAGCACAACGTGCATATAGGCAGAGAGTGAGAAAAACGTTAGAAAATAGTTAAGGTGAGAATAAGGGTGTACTGTTTGAGTTGTTTTTTAATAATAATAAAAAGATCTCTCTCCATCTCTCTTCCTTTGTGATTTGTGGATTTTGGATTTTGCTTCTTGCTTGCCTAATCTTGTTTTCAACAACTAGTATCAAAGATTTGTGTCTTTGATCTTTATTTTCTACAAGTGGTATCAGAGCTACCGGTCCTGGAACAGTGTACGGACGTCAAATTCATCCGTCAAGGACGATGAACGGTCGTCGGAGAAGCCACTAGTCTGGGAATAGTGAAAGAAAGCCCAAGGAAGAAGATCAAGCCTCTAGAGACGAGATCTGACACGTCTGTGCTCAAGGATCAGATGTAGAAGTTGTAGATCCGGGATCCAATTTCAAGTTTGTCACTCAGAAGCTTTGATTAAAGAGATGGATTTCGCCAATTTCGTCAACGGAGTTGAGAAGTTGAATAATTCAAATTATTCATATTGGAAAGTTTGTATAGAGTCATCTCTCCAAGGGCAAGATTTATGGGAGATTGTGAACGGTGCAGAAACCACTTCTCCCACCGGAAGTGTCGAAAGCTCATATGCTTTGAGGAAGTGGAAGATCAAAGCCGGTAAAGCTATGTTCGTGTTGAAGTCTACCATCCAGAGAGATTTTCTCGATTATATTCGAGATGCCAAGATGCCGAAGGATGCATGGGATGTCTTTGCCACTTTGTTTTCAAAGACAAACGACACTAGACTCCAGATACTTGAGAACAAGAGAGGCCCGTATCTCAAGGGAATATGACAATTCCAATGTATTTTATGAAGGTGGAGAAGATCTCTCATGAAATATCGCAGATCGATGAAGAGTCCAGAATTTCGGAGATACGGATGTGGAGGATTATTATTTAATGATTGAAACTAGACCTGGCAAAAACTGACCCGGACCCGTGGGTCCACCCGGCCCGCCCGTAAATTCCAGGTCCGGGTCACCAATCTGTGACCCGTTTAAAATTGACCTGCGGGTCCACCCGGGTGGACCCGCGGGTGCCCGTAGATAAGTACAAAAGTTTTATTTTGGCCTTTTGTTTCCCGTAATTGTCATAATTTTTTAATTTTCTTTTTAGGTTTCTTGGTAATTGTCATATTTTATCACATTCTTTTGGTATTTTTTGGTAATTTTTCTACTATTTTTTCGTAATTTTTTCATTTAAAACTTAGTACCCACATGATTATTATAAATTGCTATTATTTATTGCTAGCCACCTTTGCGCAAATCGTACTTCTGCCGATCTTTGCAGCAAAGGATGGGTGACAAGCCGAAAAGTTGCCTCAGCGAAAGTGGCTAGCGAATCCCTATACAAAAAAAAAATCTTAAAAAAAAATACGTCAAAAATCCGGGTGACCCGCGGGTCGACCAGGCCGATGCGGGCTGGGTGCGGGTCCGAGCTCAATGACCCATAAAATTTTTCGGGTCATTTTGACCCGGACCCGTACGGGCGGGGTCAAACCCGGCTCGGCCCGCCCGTTTGCCAGGTCTAATTGAAACCCTAGTACAGTGGTTTCATCACAGCAATCAAAGGGTGGCCAACTCAACCCACGCTAGTGAAATTGGAGTCTCTTAGCAAATTAAGAGAGTCTAGCCAAGTAGATGGTTGGATTTATGATAAAGGAGAACGATGATGTTCTCTTCACTGGGCGAGGAAGAAAATTCCAAAATTTCAAGAATCAGAAAGATAAGCTGAAGGCCAAATCAGATCAAAGGGAAGAAAGTTCTGATCAAGGGAGAGCCTTAAGTGGTCGTGGTTCTGAGAAACAGGTTCGGAACAAGGGATAAAGATGGACGTGCTACAATTGTGATAAGCCGGGCCACTTTGCCAGAAATTGCTATGTACCAAAGAAGCAGAAGAAAAAGAACGAGAACGGTAATTCTGCGACATCTGAAGACCTCCAAAAGGTTGATAACGACGAGGAGTGGTGTTCTCTTCTTTCCATTACAGAAGAGCAAACCGATGTGTGTGAAGTTGCTCTTACGATTACAAAGGTCGTGGATGTCCTTAGATCGGCGGACACAAACAAAGGTAACCGAATAATAGACTATTCTAGAGATTGGATAGTTGATTCGGGTTGTTCGAATCACATGACCGGTGATGAGCAAAAGTTTGTGACAAAGACTAAATACAAAAGCAGTCGGATGGTGGTAACAGGGAATGATGCGAAATTGCCTATTACTCACATAGGTAATGTTTTCCGATCTAGTGGAGAGCACGATTTGTTGAAGGATGTCTACCAAGTTCCAGACATGAAAAGGAGCTTAATTTATGTATCTCAGTTTACGAGAGCAGGAAACTATGTTTTTTTTTGCCCTGACGATGTGAAGATATTCAAGGAATTAAGTGTTTCGGGTACTCCTCTAATGGAGGGAAAAAAGTAGACTCGGTCTACGTGATGTCAGCTCAGGAAGCGTATGTACAGAGAACCCGAAAGATTGAGACTGCGGATTTATGGCATGCAAGATTGGCGCATGTTGGGTACTCAAAGCTGAAGGTGATGATGAAAAAGCAATTGGTGAAGGGACTTCTGATTTAGAGGTTCGGCATGACACGGTGTGTGCCGGGTGTCAAGATGGAAAGGCGCATCAACTTCCATATACCGATTCAACGTTTCAAGCAAAGAAGCCGCTCGAGCTAGTGCACTCAGACGTTTTTGAGAAAGTGAGAATACCATCCATTGGAGGTATGAATTATATGCTTACATTCATTGATGATTTCTCACGTTTTTTGTGGGTTTATTTTCTCAAAGAAAAATCAGAAGTTTTTGAAAAATTCAAAGAGTTCCAAAAACAGGTGGAGAGTGATCTTGGTTGCAAGACCAAGTGTGTGAGAACCAATAACGGTGGCGAGTACATATCGAACGAATTCTCAACTTACTTACGTACGCACAGGATTCGCAGGCAGCTCACACTTCCTGATACGCCTCAGCAGAATGGGGTGGTCGAGAGAAAGAATCGGCATTTGGCAGAAGTTTCGCAAAGTATGATGCATGCGAAGAATGTACCGTCTCGGTTTTGGGCCGAGTGTATGAGAATCGCCACTTATGTGACAAATCGTCTTCCACAACCGAAGCTTGGGTTTATCTCGCCATATGAGAAGCTATATGGTACCAACCCCACTGTAAGTCATTTCAGAGCTTTTGGTTCAGTTTGTTATGTGTTTGACCATCTGCGCAGCAAGTTTGATAAAAAAGGCACTTCGGTGTGTCTTTATCGGGTACGAACTCTGAAAGAAAGGGTTGGAGATGTGTGAATCCAGAGACTGGACGTGTGTATGTTTCAAGAAACGTGGTGTTTGACGAAGCTTCATCATGGTGGTCGCCTGATCGAGTTGTTCTTCTAGATAGTCCAGCGCTAAAGACTAATGTGCAAGAGAAGTTAAAAGTGGATGTTCCAAGTGGAGATGGTGTCGAATCGACGAAACCTCAGGAAGAGGTGGTGCCTAGACAAGAGAGCCCTAAAAGTCCAAAGCAACAAAGTCTATGAACAACTGGTGTTCATGAGACAAAAACAGCTGAAGAGATGAGGTCATCTCAACTAGAGGAATCTGACGTTGAAGTGACCAAGCCTAGAAGATCCTCGCGGATACGAAAGCCAAATCCAAAGTTTGCAGATGTGGCATATGCAGAAATATTAGGTGGTGAAGTCGGTAGTGCAGAATCAGCGACTTTGAAGAAGTTTGCAATTGAACTTGGTGTGACCTATAGAGATTCAGCGCTGAGGGGGACTGTTGAGAGTCATCGCCGACTCTACACATGTGCCGGAGGGGCCGGGCCGGCGCGATGTGGGTCCACACTGTTGTTTGAGTCCTAGTTTATCTAGGAGTCTCAACAGCTTTAGTTTAATTAGGAAAGCTATCCGATTGAGTTTGTTTTAAATTGGGAGCTTTTTGACTTTGTCAAAGTTAGTAAAGTTAATGAAAGAAGAGGAGTCGGACATGCAGTCGTCTAAGTAGAATTTGAGTCTTGGTAGGTTTCTTTTTATTTATTGTTTATAAATAGGGATAAAGAGCACAACGTGCAAATAGGCAGAGAGAGTGAGAGAAACGTTAGGAAAAGAGTTAACGTGAGAATACGAGTGTACTGTTTGAGTTGCTTTTGAATAAAAAAAAGATCTCTATCTCTCTTCCTTTGTGATTTGTGGATTTTGGATTTTGCTTCTTGCTTGCCTGATCTTGTTTTCAACAACTAGTATCAAAGATTTGTGTCTTTGATCTTTATTTTCTCATTCCGTGAAAATGACCAAAATACCCTTATTGTATGGAAAAGGAGAAGAAAATCCCTAAAGAGGGAAAAAAATCCTACAATGAACAATAATAATAATAATGCACTTATCTCTTATAACGATCAAAATAGAACAAACTCTTGAATCGAATGAATATGAGTAGAAATATTTGAACACATTTTAGTTGGGTCCACACCATTTATTTATTTGGAACCACAAGTGGGGCCAACAAATTCCCTGTGGTAACGTAGAAAAATTAGAATGTAAATTTTTTTTTAGGATTTTACTGTGTCCCATTTCTTCATGGCTAATGCAAAACTTCAAAGTCTTGATCACTCTCAAATCCCTACTAAAATCCTTGCTTGAGTCACAGACATTCTTAGAGTGACCCATAATCCGCTGGACTTTCATAGAGTCATCAACTATTTGGGAAGTCCCAAAAGGATTTAAAATCTCGTGCGACTAACCACCTAGCCCTGGGTCTGTGGAACATTTTTGGACGCTAGGAAGGGAAGGGAAGGGAATGGGAAAGGAATGACGTAGCCGACGGGAAAGGGAAAAGGAATGGAATATTTTTCTATTTCATTACCTGTTTGGTTTGTGCATGGCTGAAACGAAAAAAATCGTGCCATTAGAAGAAGCACTCCATATTGGTCGTGTTCTTTATAAATCCCTTTTTGCTGGCCTCTCTGTCTCTTCTCAAGATCAAACACTAGAGCCTCCTTTGCTTTTTAAACCTTAGAATTCAGTTTTGACACCCTATACATAGGTACAGCCAGTTTGGGTTTATTTTATCCTTAGATAGGCTTGCTGTTCTCTTTTCACATTGATAACAACCCTAATATGTAGGGCACATCTGTTCACACTGAGAACAACCCCAATACAATATTTAGGGCATATTGTACAAGTAGGGTAAGCAACCACTACCCGAGCTTATTCAAAATAAAACTATCCAAACAGGGTAACCCATCCTGGAACAGCTAATCCAAGAATGTTTATCACTACCATTTCGGTATATAGAAGGACCCTCTCCATTGCGGCTGTTCATCACATGAATGGAGAATAGTAGCCTATCTAAAGATAAAATAAACCCGGGCTTACTATTCCCATGGAGAACAAACCTACTAAGCTTGTGTTACTGCAATGTGTTAGGGAATCTCATCTGCACTCCCTTGCTTTGATATTGGCACTCCTATCTTTATTATTTTAACTTTTTAATTGCCTGTGATAGGTATTAGAGGCCAATTAAATCGAAAAAAAATCTACTAGCGGCCAATTAAATAAAGTTCAAACTAAGGGGAATATTCTTATTAGGGAAGTGATATATTGGCCTCTTTTTGTTTACTTCAGACAGCCACCTCCTGTGTATCTTTGACTAGAGAGGGGCTAATTTACTTCAGACGGGAAGGATTCAATGGGTTTGATTGCCACTTACACTGTCTGTAGTTGGCTGTCCCATGTAAAGAAAAGGAGCGAATTTATGATTCCCCTTCTTATTATTGTCAATATTATTAGAGGAATGCTAAACTCACGGGCACCCTTACAAAAATAAGCTGAAAAGGCGCCCCCATTAGTGCAAAACCATCAACCTTTGGTGACGTTGCACCAATGAGGGTGCCCTTTCAGCTGATTTATACAAGGGCGTCTTTGAGTTTAGCATAACTATTATTATCAAAAGAAGGGAGTGTGAATATCATTTCCCAGTGTATCATTGCCGACCATGAGGCCCACTTTACTATCATTAGTCCACATGCAACCCACTAGGAATTAAGATTCTTGTAAGGCACGTTTAGGCATAATGTGGGCCCATCAAAAACTATTTTTCTACGACTCCCTTGCGATGAAATCAAAGAGACTATACTTTTTGTTTGGAGTGGGCAAAAATGGCTGTGGTGGGTGCTTGTTTTTCTCTTTTTTGTATAGCAAAACGAGGACTGCTTTTTCTACTACAGTTCAAAAGAAGAGTTCTTATCCATTATATAACAAAAGGAACATGACGATAAATACATGTGGAGAAATCCGCCAAACCCACTACACACCCATCGACCATATTGACTCTTCCCACCATGAGGTATTGGGATTATTTATACGTAGAAGCTTCCTAAACTTTGGTTCATTATCAAAACATTATCTAAATGGAATGTGATATTTCCACTCCCTCCCACCTCTTCTTTTTTTTTGAAATAGCGATTTGCATTAATAAGAAAAAATGACAAGGGAGCACCCGAGAAGGGGCAACCCAAAGAACAAAAACAAGAAAAAAGAAAGAGAGAAGAAGAAGAAAAGATACAATAAAAATAACAAAATTATATTACGGGGGAAGATGATCGAACCAGAGAATACTCTCCCTCCCAACTCCCTGCTTGGCTAACCCATCAGCCTTTTCGTTTGCCGACCTCCAAACGTGATTAAAGACAATAGCCGAACGTACAACAAAATCCTCAATTTCATCAAATAACGCCAAAAATCCTTTTCAGCATTTTCTCCCTTTATTGTTGTTCCTAAAATATGACTATTTCCACCATTTCATTTGTGAGGAATACTTAAGCAGGGCAGACCACAGTGAGGGCGAGCCTTGGCGCAATGGTAAGGTTGCTCCATTGTGACCTGTTGGTCATGGGTTCGAATCACGGAAATAGCCTCTGCAAATCACGATAAGGCTGCGTACATCAAGCCCTCCCCAGACCCCGCATTGGCAGGAGCCACATGCACTTGGCCACCGACGGTGAGAAACGACTAATATGATGTGTATGGTCCCAACTTTGGTTAATCAAAACCTTTCATTTGATAGGCCTTGCTTGAGATCCTATGAGGCTAAAAAACTAGTCAATCATCGAATAATGTACATTTTTTATTTTTAACATCGATGGTAAAAAACCTATATATAAACAAAATGATGTGGATCCAATCAAGGGCCCTTTTCCGGCTCTCTAATGCAAGGGTACCCTTGCATCTATCATTCCTCATATAACAATTCAGCGAATAAAAATATACATGATTGGATGTTAGGATCACATGGTTGGCGTGATTTAATGCCATATAAGATCCAGAGCAAGGCCTATCAGATGGATGGTTCAGATCAGTCAAATGTGGAACCCGCTGTACGGTAGTGGGCACAACCTAACTGTAATATGTGCCCTAGTGAGTGAAGCATTCCACCTTTTCTTGAAAATGAAGTCATTTTCAGGAAAAAGACTTGGGGGAAATCCTGGGAAAAGGGGTGCATGGAAATATATCATTCTCCTATCTAATTACATTACTCTTTTTAAGTGTTTTAAAAAAAAGTTCTCTAATTAAAGACAGTAGATCGTTGTATATAAAAGGCCATATGTACCATCTGGAGAATTTATATGATGGGTGGCCGTGAAAACACGTGAAGTCTAAAAAATTAGGTACAAGCCATTTTTTTTATGATCCAAACCGTTCATCTGTTTGGACACAACGTAAATAGATTGTGCCCCAAAAATCATTTCCATAAGATGATCCTAACCCTCCGATCTGAACTGATCTGAAAATGGAGATTTCCAAAAATCATTTATGGAATCTTCTACAGATCGGAGGGCTAGGATCATCCTATGGAAATGTTTTTTTGGACACAACCTATTTAAGCTGTGCCCAAACAGATGAACGGTTTGGATCATCAAAAAAAGTGGGCCGTACATACTTTTTAAGACTTCATGTGTTTTCACGGCCACCCATCATATAAATTCTCGTACCATCTGATCAATGCACATGGCAATATGGCTGGTTGGCCATACCGATCGGATCTCGTGCGTAATTTAATATAAAATCCATGAAAAGTCAAGATATTGTCCAAAAAAATGCCCATAACTCAAATGGGTTAGGTTAATTAGTTGATATGAATCTCAAGAGATACGGCCGCAGACCTAAGTTGATGGGTTGGTGAACAGATCCAACGTGAGAACTCACTGAATTGGGTTTATAGTTTATGCATTAATCCTTCTTCACTACAGTCCTGATATTGCCCTAGAAAAAATTATGATCATACACATGTGATTGGAACCGTTGATCTGGGGTAATGATCAATCTTAGACCACACTTGGCATACACATGTGATTGGAACCGTTGATCTGGGATCGTCCGCTGCTGCATAGACATCTCATCCATAAAATGAATGCCTACAAAAATCAACGGTTTAGATACTCTCGGGGAAACCCTAAATGAGGATTCATCGATTAATGCGGCACCACAAGATCAACGGACATGATCGCGTACAAGTCACACACGTTGGGCTATGATGGTTAACAAAATCCTAACAATAATTATTACCAAAGCATTTTTTATTTTATTTTTTCAATTTTGCTTAACATTCACTGAAAAAAGATAAGGAAATTTAAGAAATAAGATTTTGATTGGCTAATATAATCAGACATTAGGAATATCTTTACATGTAGTAATTATAATACGACTATACTTTCTTATTTTTCCTCCCCAACCCTAGTAGATATGCTAATATATATTATTATTATTATTTTATTTTTATTTTTTTGATGACGTAGGATGTCCCCACCCCCTTCGGGAGTAGGACTAGTCCCTACGGATACACGCAACGACACATACCACGTGTATCAGGTAAGTCGGAGGCGGGATTCGAACACTCGTCAACAGGGAGCAGACTTAAATGTAAAAAATTTCATTCATTCTACAATCTCAACTTTCATTTTTCTTATTATTTACTTTATAGTTCAAAAATGAATCATATAGAAAGTTGAGTTCAAAAATCAGAAAGTCAAAAAATAGTTAGACAAACAGAAAGAAAACATGTGCCCCTATTGTTCGCAAAAGCAACAGTGCAATGCTTGTATTGCTTACTCCTGAGACCATCTGGTGGGCCACCACCTGCATATGGAACCATCTACATGGCGGCCCATCAGATCAACAGTCTGGATCACTTTACAAAAGTGCTGAGTCTGTGGAAGAGACCACGAGATAGGTGCTGTATACCTTGGGCGAAGCATACTAGCATTTACGTAAATTTAATCATCATGTAGTAAGAAAAAAATTGCTTTAGTGAGTAAGAAATAAATGAAAGATGATCATGGTCTACACAGGCCTTTTTCTTTCTCTACTCCCACAATTACAAATAACAAGTTACGACAAAACATAGAATCAGATCTTGATAACAGTGGAAAAATAACTATTCTAATCCAATCTAGTTGCCTAACCTCATCTAACCAACTTGCCCTACCTCCAAGATGATCCAACGGTGAGATCCCAATAAGCATAAAAATCACCCAATAAGCATAAAAATGGAAATTAAAAAAAAAAAACTTAAAACATACCATTTTGAGGTTCTTCCCAAGTGAAAAGCTAAGATAAAAATTACTATTTCGTTATTTTCTTTAAAAAAAGGTTTAATTAAACACATCTTCTAAATCAAAACTTGCAAAATAAACAGAACAACCATCTTCCATCTTCCTCACAATAGCATTAAAAAAAACTATTTTTAGGTCCTCCCCAAGTAAAAAGCTAAGATGAAAATTACCATTACATTTTTTCTAGTAAAACAAAAAGTAAAGCAAACACATCTTCTAAATCAAAACCTGCAACATATACAGAACCCATCTTCCATCCTCCCCACATAAACATTTACCAAAAAAAAAAAAAAACCCATCTCTCAAAATAAATAAGACCAAAAAAAAAAGTTACACTTACACTCACAAAGGCTAACGATCAGCCACATCGATGGTGGTGGTGCAGGATAAGAGCCTATTGAAGATAGAAAACAGAGTGGCGCACGATAGCTCCCTCACCTTTCTCAGAGCCAAACACCTCTTTCTATTTCCACCACCACCACCACCACCACCTTTTACTTTCCTTCTCAACCCTACTTTTTCCTTCACTTTCCCTAAACACTTCCTAGTCTTTTCCTGCACACTTTCCTTCTTAGAAAACGTGTAACTCCTCAAATACATCTGCCTACACGAATAACTATCCACCACTCTCGGCGCACGATAGCCTCCACCACCATTAGTCACCGATTTTACAAACTCAGCATCAGATTCTGGCCACTTGTATCGGTTCACGTACGTGGCTCTCACCGGCACACGTGCGTCCACACAACTACTTGAAATACACCCCGAGCTCATTCTTTTGTTCTTGCCGGGAAATTAGAGAGGGTTTGAGTGTGTAAGATTTTATGGGTTTTTGTGGGTATAAATGGAATGCAAGCTTAGATTGCAAGAAAAGGGGTTTTTATTTAGTGGTGCTTGTTGTGTGTGAATGAATGATTTAACATCATTAGTAATGACTGTTTTTCTTCGGTTTTGCCTTTGTGGGGTATTTGAGGAATATATAGAAAAGGGGCTTTGATTTTTTGCCGAAGTTATAGTAATGGGTTTTGTGGGTTGACGAAAATGGCCCTGGAAAATATGAAGAGTGACGTGAAGGGCAGGTCTTGTAGCAATATTTCAAGGTGGGTTGTAGGGAAGGTGGGGATAATTTTAGTCAAAAGGAATTTAAGGCTTTTTCCGTTACTGGTATATATGGTCTTTATTTAGGAATTTTCCGTTTGTTTTTGGAGAGAGAATGGAAATAGAAGAAAATGGGTTGGTGCAAATTTAATGAAAGTAGGTTTACGTGCCTAAAATTTGAGAGAGAGAGAGAGTTTTGTTTTTTCTTTGGTGTGGATTTTCTAAATACACAGTGCTTGGCGGAATTATATCGTGTTACAGTTCTGAGTGGGGCTGCCTAGGTATGGGACTGGGTGGGACTCGGACTAGTATGGGACAGGTTTAAAGGGCCTTGCCTAACTCGTTCCATCAGCTCTTGAGTTTTTGGCTTATCCGTAAGGTACCTAACATATTGCATGTCATTTTATTTCTCTTGACAACATGATTACTGTTACGAGTGAGAGATCTCACCGTTGGATTGTTAGAACATGTTAGATTTTTTAGATTAGATTTGATTAAACTGCTAAATTAAGTAACTAGGCTAAATGGGGTGGTTAGGTACGTTACATTAGTATGTTTCTATCTTTATCTCTTTACACAGTCAATGTTTACCTTTTTGAATGTTCTATACAAACACTCCTTCGGCTAATTGTAATTCAATCGAGATTAATGAAATCCTAAATTTATCATAGGTTTGTGTTTTCTTTGGCAAGATTTCCTTTTCTAAATATACACAGTAGTTGGGCGTAATTCTATTGCATGTCATTTTATTTTCAGCAAGGGATCCCGTTTTAGAAGTGCTTTTCTTTTATTTTTCTCGACAACGTGTTTACCAATGTGGTAAGCAATATGAAACAAGGAAATGATATTGGCACACCTATGAATGCTTTAGTAGGGCTGACTATATGGGAATTGTGACATACTGGGTCCCCCTTTGAATGATCTGAACCGTTCATTTGAGAAGGCTTTCTTTGGACCTTGTATGACCTAAAAACTAGATCAATGATACTATCCTAAGATTTTAAGATGTGTATTTTTTTTGTCTTTGGATATGAATCGTTGGATGTATATAGTTTGGCCATCCATGGTTAGCCAAAGCATGACCTATTAAGTAGATGGTTCAGATTATTCAATCAGTGGGACCCACTATCCCCTACCAAAGCATTTTTATACGTCCTGCCTTAATTTGATTATGACACTTTCTTGGTTTGTACTGGTAGTTGGTCATTAAAGAGAAGGAAAATCATCGCAGCTGATATCCATACTACCATATTTTGATAACGAACCACCTCCCTTTGTTTTTTTACTTTTTTGATGGGATGTTGATAGGAACTCGAGTGTTGTAACAGCCATTAAAGCTGATTATAAGAAGTCAACAAAATGAATAGTACTCCATCATCAAAAATTCAAAATATGGTAGTGCAGCGTATTTAAACGTGCTCATCATCCCATCCTTGATATTTGATCCAACCTGCTGTTGGATCAAATATCAAGGGCAGTAATAGTATCGTACGTGTTTGTACACCCATTCTTCATATAATTTCTTGCTCACCAGAGGAATCTGCTTCCCCTGCATTGGTTTACCTTTGAACTAATTCCGGTTGTTCCAATGTGCTGGGGGTATTTGATTTCTATTGTTCTAGTGACCGCTGACCACATGTTGAAGGGTCGTCAATTTTACACAAGTGGCTTAGAGGGCTAGGATCATTTTATTTGAAAAGAGCTAGGATCATTTTCTTGAAAAGATCTTTGGGCCACGATCTATCTACGACGAGGACCATTAAATGAATGGTTTATGTTGGGACCTTGGTAGAACTCACCCTTAAAAGCTAGCTATTAAGGGGAGGGTGCCCGAGCCCTTTTAAGCTCATCCACATCCCTTAACTTATTTGATGTGGGGTCTTTTGCTTTTGTCTGACAAGCCACAGCTGAAGGGCTAGTGGAGTCCTGCGCTGCACAAGGGCACAGACAAGAACACAAAGGGTCAGAAGACCAACCCGGAGTGTTGCTCCGGACGGGCGCTTCGACACTCAAGTCAGTATGAGCAGGAGTGCAGAGCAATGTCAGAGCAGAAAGCTTAGGATTTTTTATTTCAGATCCCTCACCTTAGCACAAATGAGGGCTATTTATAGTGTGATCCTGAGCCACCTGTCCAGGACAGGTGGTAGCCCCTGTATGGACCAGGTCTCATACCTAGGAGGGGCAGGTGGAAGTCCCTGATTGGTCCAGGTGTCACACCTAGCAGGGACAGGTGTTGGCTTTGCAGTGGTCCCTGTGAGGGCCACGTGTCAACAGCCAATTGGTTGCTAAGTTCGGACCCCATCAGTGCTGAGTTCGGACCCCATCAGTATGGAACCCCCAACAATTTAGATCATCGAACCAAGCATGCCCTGTTGTATAATCTATTCCTAAGCATAAGACTAGTTGTAAATAGAGAGGATCCGAAGAGATAGAGACATTAAGAGATGACGTGGAGAGAGAGAGAGAGAGAGAGAGAGAAGTACCGTTATCAAAAGAGAGTACATATATCATTTCCTTATATTTACTTTACGTTGTATTAGTACACTTGGGGGGGGGGTTAGTCGTGCGCAACTTCGGGGCACTACGTAGGACTTGGAGAATACCCCCTTAGTCAGAGAAGACTTTTCCCCTCCACTTTCAAGTGTAGCGGTAGTCGGGAGGGAGGGATTTTCACGTAAAGAGACTCCTAAATTCCAGGCGCTTTACAGAAAGAGTGAGATGCAAATTCCGTCGAAAATGGTGGAACTTGAGAAAGCTAGTGCCTGCGTTAGTGTGACATGTGACTGTCACATGTGCACACCCACTATATTCTCTCTCATTCAACGTTTATATTTGCTTTTACTGAATTACTAAAAAACTGTTGGATAGCAATTGTTAGAGTTTTAATTAATTAAGACTCCTCCCATATAAGTCATAAAGAGTTTGTGGTTGGCATGATAAGTAGGATTGATTTAATTGGTTGATCTTATCTACTCAACCGATCTACTTGATGTAAGAATTACTCCGTGCATCACACGGTTTTGCAACTAGTTTCATATAATAATCGGAGAATTTATATGATGGGTGGCCGTGAAAACACGTCAAGTCTGGAAAGTATGGTACGACCCACTCCATATGATGATCCAAACCGTCCATCTGTTAGGCCAGAACTTAAATAGGTTGTGCCCCAAAAATCATTTCCATCGGATGATCCTAACCGTCCGATCTGTAGAAGATTCCATACATGATTTTTAGGGCAGTACATATACAGATCGGAGGGTTAGGATCATCCTGTAGAAATGATTTTTGGGGCACAACCTATTTAAGTTCTGGTCTAATAGATGGACGGTTTGGATCATCATATTGAGTGAGCCATACCATACTTTTCAGACTTCACATGTTTCACGGCCACCCATCATATAATTTCTCATATAATCAATATATGTCAGTAGAAATATTTCGACCCATTTTAGTGGGACCCAAAACTTGGAATCTTCAATCACTTAGAAATCCCTTTTTGAGGAGTCACAGGCATTCCTAGAGTAACCAACAATCCCTTACACTTTCCCAGAATAACCCGTAGTCCCAGGCATTCACAGAGTGACCAACAATCCCGAGCGACTAACCCCCCCTTGAGGTAGCATCTTGGGACTCCACCTGCAAATGTATTGGCACATGTGCATAGAGTTTGGCATTGTTGTTTTAGTGGATCACTGCAGGTGTGGCATTGTGCAAAAAAGCAATGTTGCCACCATCCTCAGCATAATTCGTATCCAATATTCCTCATCACCATCATCATGGTATTCATCTTCATCATCTTTAATTATGCACTCACTCCGAACCTCTTCCCTTTCATTTTGAAAATCTTGGTCATCAAGATCAATCTCCTTATTCTATCCATCTTCTTGAGTCGACTGATTCAACAATAAGAAAAAATTATAAAAATTCAAAAGCTAAATAATTATAAAGAGAAAATAAGCATAACTGATTCAAGTAAAAGAAAGTAGATACAGAAAGGTTAAGGGAAAAATGGTCACACAAAATATACATGAAATTATTAATGAAAATAGGAAATAGAAAATAGTGTATGAGCCTTGAAGGGTAATACACTAAATGGGCAAAATAGTAAGGGCATGTTGAAACCGCTAGGCTTGTGTGGAGCTGCATTCTTGTGTGGATTTGGCATCTATTGGCTCTTCCCCGCAAAGTTATCAGTGTGGTTTTAAATTTCGACCGAAATTCGAATTTTTGGTCCTAAATTTCGGGTTTCGGTTGAGACCGAAATCGAAATTGAAATCGGGTATACCTGAAATGTAAATTTTGAATTTCTGAAATTTCGTCTGAAATTTAAAGATTTTCACCCAAAAATCTAGATTTTCTCTATTATTTAATATTTTCCCAAAATTTCGACCATGAGATAAAATATTAATTTAATAGATTTTGTTGGATTTCGACCGAAATTTCAGTTTCAGTGAAGAGTGAAACACATTCCAGAACTAAAATTTGAAACCACGGTTATCAGACTTGTTGGAAAGTTGGTTGCAAGTGTCCTGGCGAAGTAAAGGTAAAATTCTATGGAATAACATATTATTTTTAACCATCTGGGCACCATGGAAGGAAAGAAATGTAGGGTTTTTAGGAAACATCTATAGATAGGACGGTTGGGATCATCCTATGGAGAAGGATTTTGGCACGCAAACTACTTATATTGTGGCCCATCAGATGGACGGTTTGGATCATCGTGCGATGTAAGCCATCCAGTACTTTTTGAAAAAAAAAAATACTCGACTATGAGGGCTTACACCATATAAAAACTTTCATAATCACATCATTAATATGTTCTAAAAGGCGGCCGCCCAGGCCGCTTAGGCGCTGGGCGCAGAAAAAACGCACCGCCCAAAGCTGGGCGTTTAAAAAAGCGGTCTCACCGCCTGGGCGTTTCTAACTTTTTGTTATTATTTAATGTTTAGTGCTTATGCATAAAATGGTTTGGATTGTTATGTATTCAAGTATTTGTATTTTATATAAAAAAAATGCAAGATATTATGAAAGTATATTAATATCTAAAAAAAATGAAAAACGCCTGAGCGCCGCCTGGGCGGCCTGGGCGCTGGGAGGTCAGTCAGCCGCCCAGCTCCGCCCAGCGCTTTTTAGAACATTGCATCATTTCCCTCTAAATCATGGGGAAAAGAAATTCCCCCAAGAAAATTTTCCCATCAAAAATGTTTTTCTTGCAATCCAATAAAGATTTATCAGGAATCAACCCTATTTAAATTTTTTAGAGGGCTCTTCCTTTTATGACAACATCATTCTAATTTAACCATAGTCATATTAATTTCCTTCAAATCGTGGAAACAAAACATTTGCCCAAGAAAATGTTTCCATTGGAAATGTTTTTCTTCCAATCCAATAAAGATTTCTCTTAGGTAAAAGTTTTTAGGACCCAAAATTTAGACAACCACCACACTCATCTGACTTTAGTACACAACATGGACAAAATATTCCCCCAACAAAATTTTTCCATCAAAAATGTTTTTTCTTGCAATCCAATAAAAATTTATGAGGAATAATTTAATTTTAATTTAGAGAAACCTTCAATTCATGATGACATCACTCTAATTCAACCATAGTCATATCAATTTCCTTCAAATCATGGAAAGAAAACATTTGCCCAAGAAATTTTTTTTCATAGTAAATGTCTTTCTTCCAATCCAATAAAGATTTCTCTTGGGTAAAAAGTTTTATGACCTAAAATTTAGACCAACCAACAGCCACCGTAGGCATCTGACTTTACTACACAGCTAACGAAAGAAATCTCTCAATATGTAACTAATTTTATGACTAATATGTTGGAAAAGCTATGACTGATCACTCTTGCTCACCACTTAATTATTCCTTCAATCCAAACTTTCTAGATCAAAATATCTCCAGAAGCTCCAAGCCATAGGAAACTCCTTCCACTTCTACGTCGATGGCATGAAATTCACTATTAAGAACTTCAAATGCAAGAATCATATTGCCATTAGCGTAGAAATGATAACTCCATAGCCACCTCATCTATGAAATCAAGGATGTAATAATTATTTGTTGCTTACCTAAAATTTAGTTTAATTCAACTAATTGGGGACTTAAAAGAGTTACAGTCCTTTAAATTTTTCTACAGATTTTCACTAAAACCTTTTTGTTTTTCCTAGAGGAATTGATGTCATTATTTTTCACAATCGCACAGTGCAATAGGTACTCTTAAATTTTTCAGTGGGGGTTTCAACATACAACCATTGATTAATCTTTCTCTATTCTGTTGATTAAGGGTGTCAATTTTGGCTCGGGCTCGGAAGCTCGCTCGAGCTCGGCTCGAATTCTTAACGAGCCGAGCCCGAGTTAGGCCAGGCTCGGCTTGGCTCGGCTCGTTAAGGCTCGTTAAGAATTTAATATATTTAAATATATATATTATATATTAATATATACATTAAAAGGGTTGTCCATGGAGTGAAAGGGGGGGGCAAAATATGTCACTTCATTTTTGGAACCCCATTTGTTACTAGGACCACCCCCCATAGTGTAAAAAAAGTAGTCAAATTACACTAGTAGGGCTGTCCAGGGAAGATGAGGAGTGTGAACATAATATAACCCGAGCTCGGTAAGGCTCGCGAGCCGCTCGCGAGCCTGACCGAGCCGAGCCCGAGCCCGAGCCGAGCCTCACTTGTGAGCTTAACGAGCCGAGCCGAGCCTGGCCAATCTCGGCTCGGCTCGGCTCGTTTACACCCCTACTGTTGATTGAATTTTGAACTTGTCACCTTCAGCATTAATGACCCTTCCTCGACCAAAAGATAAATTGAAAAAGAACACTAGAATCCTCTTTTATTTTCAACATGATTTAAACTTCAAGAAGTAGATTCAAATGGGTTTCTTTTTCTCTAATAGGTACCCTAAAATTAGGGGTGCAACTCGGGTCGGGCAGGTCGGGTTTTGAAGAACCCCGCTCTAGCCGAGAAATCGGGTCGGGTTGGGTTTTTTATGCAGCACCGTATAGTGGTGGTTCAAAATTCCCTCAAAGAAGTCACCCGAGCATACAGGCCAACCAATTTCTACCACTAAAAGGACGCAGAACCTTCGAAAATTTAGTTTCGGGTGGTTCTTGGTTCACTGTGCTTTGAAGTAGTCAAACAAAATTTCTTAAGCTCACGCACACACTACAATCTGAATACTCTTAATGAGTCACTCAAGAAATTATCAAATACTGAACTGAATACTAGAGTTTCATAAGGATTGGTTGTAAGCAGTTACAATTCAACTCCACCTTTAATCAAACACCATGTATTCAATTTTAAAATAGCGAAGCAGCGAATTGGATCACCATCAACAAACTGTCTTCTAACTAGGCCCTAACAGCCATTAGATTTTTTCAAAACTTGGAGACTGCTTATCCAATACAAGACCGAATACATTTATATTGCCCATGGTTTATAGTTGATTCTCCACCTCATCACCTCATACTTAGTATGCCAACTGATAATGGTTGTGACATTCTATCAAGCATGTTCCAAACAAAAATTCCTACTCAGAGAATGCTTTATAGTGATTTTATAAAATGAAAATTTAGTAAGAAGATTAACAGCACTACTCAAGCCAGAGATGATTTTATTGATGAAACCGTTTCCAGAATTCAATGGTGTACATGGATAGGAAAAAAATCCAATGTTGTAGTTCAACTGTGGGGAATTGAACTCACCGAATTTCTTCAGAAAGGAAGATAGTTCCTTGCATGGAGCAAGGATCAGCAAGAAGAGACGATTACTCCAGATCCTCTTCTATGCAGTGTAATTCCTTGAAATTAGGGCTGCTCCTCCTTTGGCTGGGAATATGCAGCTCCCAAACGAAAATCAGATCCCCAAAACCTCTTATAGCTTAATCCCATTGTTTAAAAACTCCCTCTCAATCATCAACTCGTTCAAGTCAGACATGGTTTTCCCTTGGTCAAGTTCTCATCCAAGTAAAAGTTCTGCCCTACAAAGTCAATCAAAAATTCCTTTGAATAACCATTAAGAAAACTCCTTTGACCCACCTAAATTAATTGAAAAAGTTGAACATGCCAACCATTGATGTACCTGAGTTGGATCCTTTTCACATTGGCCGAGTTCTCGTCCAAATCAAGGTTTTTAAACACTCCTTAATCTTAAACAACGGTTTAGGATCAATTTGAGTTCTTAGATCAACATAAACAAATCCTAATTCTATTTTAAAGAAACCCAAAATAATATAACAGGTAAATGACATGATGTTGCCCAAAGACATGACCCACTACCTTTTCTCTAATTGAAGATTTTCAAGAACCATAAACGTCTCATTAAACAAGCTTCTTAAAGTATCCTAAATTAGTAATTCTAATCCCAAGTTAGCAATTCAACCCAAAAGCATATTTTTCAAAGCTTAGCAGCCATCCAAATAAGAAACTTTTTGATTACTTCTGTTAACTCATCAACTTCTCCAAAAGCTTAAGCTGTTGGAGAAAGGCGTTATTTATCTTTTATACTTTAACACTCCCCCGCAAGTGTGGCCCTCTTGGCAAGCACGTGGCACATGTGGTCCCACTTTGGGCCGATCATTGCATGCGGACTTTTGCTATTCGGGAGGTTTGAACTCAAGACCTTCGGCTCTGATACTTCTCCAAAAGTTTAAGCTGTTGAAGAAAGGGGTTATTTATGTTTTATACTTTAACAACTTCTGTAAGAGCATTGTTCATGTTCTCTTTGTTATGGCTCACCACAAATTACACAAACCAAAAACTAAATAATGATCACTAAGTATCATCATCATTAGTCATAAGACTCATAACAACCGAACTATCATTTCTATACTTTTGGGTCTTGACTAAACATGCTCTTCTTCCAAATATTCGTGCCAAATTATGTGCATGTGCATGAACTTTACTTGGGGGCTTTTCTAGGGTCTCTAGAGAAATGGAGAAATGAAAATATATGAAGCTTACAAGTTTTCTCAAGATACGATCGTAATATGACGACGGAGGTGCCTTCGTGAACGAGGGCGCGTTTTAGAAGATGATGGGGAACGAAAGCTCCGTCTGTTTCAACACAATCCTCCACCAGAACCACATGACCACGAGACCAGACTCCATTTTCTAACCCTAAGGCCTCGTCCAGAAGGTTTCCCGTCACGCTCATTCTAGGGTTTTGAGGGCTTTTCTAGGGTTAAAAAAACAGCAGTATTTTAATGAGATCTGATATCCTGTGTGTGGAAGTCCAGTAATTTTGGGAAAAAAAATGCAGGGCCCACTTCATAGGATGATCCAAACCGTTCATTTGTTCAGCCACATGGTAAAAAGGCTGTGCCCATAAATCATATCCATCTCCATAGGATGATCCTAATCCAACTATCTATAGAGCTGGGTCCCGAGAAATGAACAGTTTGAATCATCCTATGTTGTTTGCATGTAAAGTCCAGTATTTTTCAAGTGTGCTCACGGATGATCTAAACTGTTCATTTGTCAGGCTACAACGTAAATAAGCTGCACCGTAAATCATCTCATCTTGATAGGATGATCCTAAGGTTCGTTTGTTGGATCACAGCGTAAATAGGCTTTACTCATATATCATATCATCTCGATAGGACAATTCTAATCCTTCAATTTGTAGAGGTTCTTTGTTGGACCACAATGTACGTAAATAGTAAATACATGGTATCACGTAAATCATCTCCACAAGATGATCCTAACAGTCTGATCTGAAAACGTATCCTATAAATCATCTCCATAAGATGATCTTAACCCTCCAATATGTAGAGGGACTACACATCATATAAGCCTCTATAAATCGGAGGGTTAGAATGATCCTCTGGAGATGAATTATGGATAGAGGCTATTTACCTTGTGGCCCAACAATGCCCAACAAATGAACAGTTTGGATCATCCTATGAAATGGGCCCAAGATACATTTTGGAAAAATATTGGCCTTCACTTGCACACAAGCATATAAAATTTCTATTATAATATTGGCTTTTGAGAAACCAGAGAGTTTAGTATAAAAGGTAAATGGGACCACCTATGACCTAAACCATTCATTTGTCGGTGGTTGTTTCTGAAGATCCTTCAAGAAATCCTAGGTACTAGCAAACACTCGGGTTACCTTAGATCAATACGAATGGATGCCAATAGAATTTCTTTTCATCTACCTTTATTTATATGACCTAATCTCACAAGCCAAATATAACGATCAACCACATTAAACAACCCATCCATGTAAGCAGAAGAAGCACTAGCTCTATTAGCAGAAGTGTTTACATCCGGCCGATACAGGCCCATCTACTTTATGTCCATTAAACATAACACGACCACGTTTTCCAATGGAAACCCTGCCAGATAGAAAACGAATATCAAATCTATGCTCATCAAGGCGAGCAACTGAAAGTAAATTATGCCTTATAGTGGGTGCATACAAAGCATTAGTGGAAAGGAGAATAGTGTTACCAGTCATCTAAATATGGAGTGTGATGGGGTCCAAAATCGGCAACCAATCGGCTGTTGACACGTGGCCCTCACAGGGACCACTGCAAAGCCAACACTTGTCCCTGCTAGGTATGACGCCTGGACCAAACGGGGACTTCCACCTGCCCCTCCTAGGTATGAAACCTGGTCCATACAGGGGCTACCACCTGTCCTGGACAGGTGGCTCAGGATCACTATAAATAGCCCTCACTTGTGCTAAGGTGAGGGATCTGAGATCAAAAACCCTAAGCTCTTTACTCTGACATTGCTCTGCACTCCTGCTCATACTGACTTGAGTGTAGAAGCGCCCGTCCGGAGCACCACTCCGGGTTGGTCTTCTGACCCTTTGTATCCTTGTCTGTGCCATTGTGCAGCACAGGACTCCATTAGCCCTTCAGCTGTGGCTTGCCAGATCAGCCCTTCCGGCCCTACCATAACCTGTTACCAATTTTAGACCTAACATAGTGTCCCAACTCCCATGACATCACAATACTTGTTTTTACCCATTTGCACATGTGAGCAGTGAAATGCCTTTCCGCAAAATTCCACGGCAGATCCCAACTTATAATAGTCTCATATCTATCTTTGTTAATCGCTTCCAAAGTGGCTTTACTATCATTCACAGATGAGATCAACCTAAAACCATCTTATCCATGAATAAGGGCTGATTTTTGGAGGGACGATACACTTGGCACATGTGCACGGTGATCAGGTCAGTTTGACTCGGTGTGCCACCACAAAACCATACAATTCATGCATTTCCCAGCCCAAAAAAGACGATCTTAAACATTTCCATTCGGAGGCAATGATGAAAAATAATTAGGGTTGATCCCTTGTTCAACTTGAGATTGATCTCATATGATCTTTTGGTGATCCGCCAAATCAATCACCCTACACTATGCGGTGTAGGCAATATAATGCATGCCATATGTTTGGAGTGGGGACGACCGGATCGCCGATCCATCCAGTCGGCCCCATTCTATCTAAATATTATCCATTTATTTTGAGGGATGAGAAATCTGGTCGGCCCTACCCCCATCAAAATATTGTCTATTTATTTTGAGGGATAAGAAATTGGTTATCCGGTTGGCCTCACCCCATCTAAATATTGTCTATTATTTTGAGGGATGAGAAATCGGTGATCCAATCGGCCTCACCTCGTCTAAATAATGTATATTTATTTGAAGTGATCGATAAAAAATCAGTGATCCGAGCGGTCTGACGCCATCTAAATATTTTCTTGGAGTTTCTCATTCCTATCCACCTTATATGATGCTTGCCCCTCCAAATCCTACCCTTATTTCTTTTCTCCTGGTTTGATTGATTTATCACTCGGTTTATCTGTCTTGGGCAATTTCATTGTCCCAAATGAAGTGTTTTAATATTTTTATACCATTCCATGTTACTGCTAGGGCATTCTTTTAATATAACTATTATATTTCTTTCAAGTCCCACTTATATTGTTGTTTCTCTAATATATCAGTTTTGATTGATTTATTTTGGTTTTGATTTGCAGATATAATAACTTCCCTTGTGGTGGAGGTGAGTAGATTCTGCCTTTTTGCTTTATTTTTAGTTTCCTTCTCCATTTTTTTATTATAGAGATGGGTTTTATGTTGTCTACATCAATGAATATTGTTAGCTTTTCCTTTTTAGATTGTTGGATTATAAACTTGAGATGGGCTTTGAATGCTATGTTTTGGGCCTTCATGTTTTCCATTGTAAGATTAGAAATGGTTTTTTGGTATTGTTGTATATGGTTGTAAATGTTATTTTGGATGTTAAAATATCGCATTATTCATTCGAATGACCAAATGTCTTTCCTTATGAATGTTTATTCTCATCGGTTGTGGGTTTGATGTATTTTTCTAATGAACTGTAGGAAAGATGTAATTTTCTAATGTACCATAGGAAATACATGTCTAGTGATTTCAAGGCGTTATGGGAATGCCCATCAGAAATATATTATAGTGACATATTTGATTTTGAACGATACAAAAAAAAAATGAAGTATTTGAGGGTTCAATTATTTCATTCATTTGGTATGCTACAATTGATTCATTTTGATTCTGCTTTCTTCTTTGCATTCATTGAGACTCTTCATCCTCCTCATCCTGCGTCCTGCTTCCCATCTCTTCTACTAACTACGTACAGTGATCTACTCCGGTTCCACCATCAATATCACACAGCTATCTTATTTCTTTGACGGTTTAGGGCTTCATCAGAATCTAGATTTTAGCTTTCTTTTAGGGCCCGTTTGGATGCCGAGAAGATTTTGATTTGGATTTCTCACATTTGCAGCCCTTTTTGGATTGTAATTTGGATAGGATCAAATTCTTGGATTTCTAATTCAGAAGCTAACAGTGAAAAAAATTAGATTTCTAAGTTTGCGGTGGAAATAAGAAATTGGAAATCAAATTCTTTAAGGCCCATGAAATTGGATCCGAAATGGATTTGTCTTTTTACGCTCCTTCACCTTTGCAACACATGCATTTAGGAGGAATGTTGTAAGCATGGTCATTCCAACAATGACTTTCAAATTCATTGTTGGTTCTAATTCTCCAAGCTCGCTCAGTGATTAATATCTGGATCAATTCCTCTAAGCTGTGGCTGTGCCACTTGGCACCTCCTCTCTATCTACGGAATTTTAAAAGTCACTTTACTTTCGTATCTA
The DNA here is from genome assembly GCF_043159265.1 of Tasmannia lanceolata. Taxonomy (NCBI): domain Eukaryota; kingdom Viridiplantae; phylum Streptophyta; class Magnoliopsida; order Canellales; family Winteraceae; genus Tasmannia; species Tasmannia lanceolata. The sequence continues at coordinate 50,620,395 of NW_027518683.1, read as the reverse complement.
TCTACGTAATTTAGAAACCAACTACCCTCCCCCCCCCCCCGCCCGCCCCGCCACTTCATAGTCAGTACAAAGCCATTTTTTTGTCATTTTCTCAAAAAAAAAATAAGGGCATGTTTGGCTACCATGAATTTTTTTTCCTGGAAAATTAGCATATCCAATGGTGAGGGCATGGTTTCAAATTTTTGTTCCGGAATGTGCTTCGCTCCTCACTGAAACTGAAATTTCGGCTGAATTTTTGAAATTTCGGTCAAAAGCCAATGAAATCTATTAAATTACTATTTTGTAATTTTGACTGAAATTTTGGAAAAATATTAAATAATAAAGAAAATCTATATTTTTGGGTGAAAATCCTTAAATGTCCGAAATTTCAGGAAATTTTTTAACACCCTATATGTACGTACATAATTCCATGGAATTTTACTTTATCAGGTGATGAGACGGGGCTAGGGAGAGTGAAGAACGAGAGACTAAAAATACAATTTATTGTTTCCTTGCTTTTCAGAAGCTTCTTACCCTCTCCACAGTCATGCAATCTCAATTCTCTTCATCTCGCACGCTCCCTGCCCTCTCTCACAGTTTGATAAACTAATATTCCATGGAAAAAAATATCATGGTTGCCAAACATGTTCTTAGGGAAATGGCTAGTATTTATTGTGAGGTGGAGAAATCTGATGGCCAAAAAAATTTGAGCTTTTAGAATTCAAGGCCCAAAAATAATTTGAGCTTTTAGAATTCAAGGCCCATGAGAATTCAAGGCCCAAAAATAATTGAGAAGAGATGGATATAAAAGAATCTTCTACAATCTACTCGTGTCTAGCAAGTGATATATAATTTGTTTAAGATAGTCCCAGAAAAAAACGGTGATTTTTTAGCAAAGATTGAAAGATTGTATCCAACAAAGTCTACTAGTCAGGTTTTCTTGAAGTGAAGAGTGCACCCTTTGAAGATGAAGAAAGGCACAATGTTACGTGCCTAATTGGCCGTAACACAAATAAACGGAAAGAAAATAGAAAAGAGGGGGAGAGAGGTTGTTTCGAGGCAACAGGACCACCCTAAACTACATACCATTATCTACATAACTACTACACTACTACATTAAAACTACCCACAACATAAGCACATAACACACAACATAATTTTTCAAATTGAAAGTATTGTAGTAAGGATTAAAGGATAGGACATTGTATACTTTGTCGGAAATCTTATTTCAATTTGGTTACAACTTTGAGGTGTGCCACATTTCTTTTTGATGAACTTCCAAGAAGACATCTTTGAGGAGTATAGAAGAGTAGAAGATGGATGCTCTAACACAAGAGGCCGATCAAGTGACCGTGAGAGATCAAGTGGCCTTTCAAGAGGTAAATTTAAAATCCCTTTCAAATTTAAAATTCATTGTAACAAGGATCCATGTTGGATGTGGAGAGGACACGTGAAGAATTACTTTTGAAAAAAATGGGGGGCTTAGAAAAGGAATCTAACTAGGACAAGTTGATGAGTAGGGGCAGCAAAATATGGATGAAGAATGAAAATGTGTTGGTTGATGATGCTTAGGAAAACAATACCTTTTGTTGCCATCTTCCAAAATTAAATCCATCAAAATTCCTAGGTTTCTTGGCTTGAGAAGACATGGTTTAAAAAAGGGCGGCCCAGTGCACAAGCTCCCACCATTGCGGGGTCAAAGGAGGGCTAGATCTACGTAGGCTTACCCCTGCTTTGCAGAGAGGCTGTTTCCGTGAGTTGAACCCGTGACCACCGGGTCACAATGGAGCAACCTTACCGTTGCGCCAAGACTCGCCCTCTGGCTTGAGAAGACATGGTTAAGATATAGAAAATCCAAAGTATTTTTATGAGATTAATTCTAAAATGCAAATAATTGGAATTAAAAGTGCCAATTTTTTGAATTTTAGGAAATATGATTTAATGTCGAACAGATCCAAACTATGTGCATGATCTAAACCAACCGTCTCAACACTTGAAATTTTGTATTCTTATCTCCTTATCATCAAGGTTTTAAATTTTGATCAAACGGTCAACACCGAAACGTTGCGAAACCGAAATTCCCCAAACGTACCAAATTTCCGTCGAAATTTAAGGAATTTTAGAAATTTAGGCTAAATTTAAGATAAAATATTAATTTTTTATTCTTTTACAGAATTTCAGCTGAAATTACCCTCCAGCCAAAAAACGACATTTCAAGCTCCCCTCGGGACGAAATTTCGGGATTTCGACTAAAATTTCGGTTTGGGATAGGACCGAAATTACCTCCGAAACTGAAATTTAAAACCTTGCTTATCATCATGTGTAGTTATCCACTGTAACCGTGAGCCTTGATGCCCCTCTATACAATACACAGATTCTCATTTGTTTCTCCAACTGAATATATGAACAGGAAGAAATAAGCAGATCTTGCCATTCTGCATCTCCCCCTACACGCCTACACGTGGAAGCAGCATGGGAACTAAGAGATCTCTATTCCAAGGGATTTTCTCCATCCTTGAGGATAAAACATGAGTTACCACACCCCCTCTAATACCACTTGTTGGGACCCGGGTAGAACTCACCCTAAATCGGGAGGGTGCCCATGTCCTTATAAGCCCTTCCACATTGGGTTGCAACTTGGGTCGGGTTTTACCCGACCCGCACCGACCTTACCCGAAATAAACTTAGGCCGGTTGGGTTTAAAAACCCAACCCGCACCGACGTTACCCTAAATTAACTTAGGCCGGTTGGGTTTAGAAATCATGGTTCTTGGGTAGGGTCGGGTTTTAAATTGGAAAACCCGACTCAATCTTGGGCCGGGTTTAAAGAAAAAAAAAACCCGAAACCCGACCCGAATCATATGGGTGTACTGTGACTTTCTTAAATATCTCCTGAATAACATAGCAAATTATTTTCCAATATATTGATACATTTGTTTTCATTGAGGTGACCATGTCTATTGTGTGAACGTGTATGTTGTGTGAAAATATAGTGTCCTTAAATTTATACACTTGATGACATAAATCTAGGGATTCTTGGTGTGAATATTTGTTTTTTTATTCTATAAAAAAAGGCGGCCCAGTGCAAGAGGCTCCTGCCATTGCGGGGTCTTGGGAGGGCTAGGTGTTGCCTTACCTCTCTGTAGAGAGGCTATTTCTGTGACTCAAATTCGAGATTTTTGGTATGAAGATTTTTATTCTATAATCTTTAAAATTAGTCATTATCCTACGCTACAAAAATAAAAACCCAACCCGACCGAAGGGTTTTGGAAAACCCATCCATTCATTTTTTCAACGTGGGGAAGGAGGGTTTCGGGTTTGGTTTGGGCAGCATTTGGTTCGTTACTTTTTAAGTTGGGATGAGTGATGACACTTGAGCCCAAATGGGTTTGAATTCTGGAGTTTTTATATGATGCCCGACCGTGAAAATTACAAGGGCAGGGTTTTGCCCTGCCCCTTGATTTTTGATCTGGTCAAACCATATTTTTTTACCTTCCCACTTAGATAAAAAATCAAAGGCGCAGGATTTTGACACCATGCCCTTCTAATTTTCACGGTCGGCCACCATATAAATTCTCTGACTGAAGTATAAATATGGGCTTTAAAACAGGTACGAGATAGATTGTGTAATCCTGGCCCAACTTTCAATATAAATTCTGATATCACTGAGTTTGAATATTTCCAACAAGAAATCGATGACGATTAAATGCTCTTGGAGGCATGGATGATAGGAGACTAAATCTATCCGGAACATCATTAATTTGGTGGGTATGTCATTTGTGGGTCATAAGGAAAGAAAAAATGATTCGTATCTTATTTTGTAACTTGCATTATCTTTTGCCAAATTGGCTAATCTGGGATGTTGAGTGATTTAGGAGTCTTAGGAGATTAATATCAACTGGTTAGTCTAGGAGTCTAAGGATAAGTGTTAGTTGGAGTCTAAGACCTCGGGTTGGGATAGGGTCAGGGGTCATATCCCAACCCGATCCGATCCGTCCCAGTTGCATCCCCTACCGTAAAGGGACAGATCAAAGAAAAGAAAATGACTGTTTTTGTTTGAAGACCACCTTCCTGAGTGTCTACTATTGTTCCACTGGTACAATTTTTTGTGATATTTGCAAGCTATAACGGACCCCCTAATGGACTGTCCATATCTAGTTTCATAGCATGGACCCCCTTAATGGGCGGTCCACATCTAGTTTCATAGCATCCGTTCATCAAATGCTCATCATAACTTTTTGGGCTATTTGCATACTATAAATGGACCCCCCTAATGCACGGTTCATATATAGTTTCATATCATCTGTTCATCCAATGCTCATCATTTATGCCATAGTACAGTGGACACGAGAAAAGCTTATTCTAAAATAAAATTGGTGAATTAGACAAAATAATCTTAAGATCCGGATAAAATTATCGAAACAGGATAGCCAATCCTAGAAATAACTCGTCCAAAGATTTCTGTTCCTACAATTTATTTTATCCTTGGATAGACTTGCTGTACTCAGTTCACGTCGACCTTTTCTCTTTGATAAAGAACAAAATTGTGATAAATTAAACTTATCCAATCAGGATAGCCAATCCTAGGAATAGCTTGTCCAAGGATTTGTTTCCCCAAAATTAACAGCCTTAGGTGTGGCAGGTTCCATCCCAGCTTAAGTACCAAAAAAATAGAAGGTACTAATCGATTGCTAACTTAGGCAAGCTCAAACCTTCAAAATGGTCATAGGCTCTATGGTAGTTCAAGGACTAGGATGGTCATAATCTAGGCCTCCAACTTACAATACATTCGCCTACAGCAATTCAATTAACTAAAGTTGATTGTCCATTCATAAGCATCTCAAAAGGAGGTTATTTAGAGAATGTCAAATTTCAATTTTGAAGACAAATTTACTATTTATAGTAAGTTTTATGTTGGAGGACGCCAAGAGTCCCATTAGATTAGAATTCTCTTAATTAAGGAATGGAAATGAATTTTAGTAAGTTTTTTTTTTTTTTTAATATTTAAGAAAATTTATAATTTTTAGTATGGCTTATAGGAAGGAGAGTTTGGTTAGGAGTCTTTAGGCCTATTTAAGCCTATGTAAAGGGACTTTTGATTATTATCAATTGAATTTCATTATTACAGAAGTTTATTCTCTGGTGCTCCCTATAGAATTTTCGTTTTTAGAGATGTTTATTCTCTGGTTCTCCCTTGTGGATTTAAGGGTTTGCTCGACGGTATAGATGGTGATCTTCTTCCTCAGTTTGAGATGGTGATCTTCTCCCTCAGTTTCTAAAGCTTCTTTTCTGAGTCATTATCCATATACGATATATTATTATTATCAGAGGAATGATAGTTGCAAAGGGCGCTCTTTATGCAAGGGCAAAAGAAGGGCCCTTGAATAGATCCACATCATTAAGTGCAACCGAATTCAGTTTCTCAACCGACTTTAAAAACGGCGTACATCTATTCAAGGGGTGTATTATTCAAGGGCCCTTCTCCGGCCCTTGCATCTATCATTACTGTTATTATCATACCTGCGGATCATCTCGGATTTAAAACATCAAAGCTAATAAAAACAAAGATCCTCCTAAGAAAAAAAAAATTAAACCTTCATCTTTCATTGGATGTATAGTTTATTGTACATTAGGCCACGCAACGAGATTTGAACGCACCACAAAAAGGAACTTAATGTATAGTTTTATTAAAATAAATGGGTGGTGCATGAGTTTGTAGTTGGTGAGAGATTGCATCATCAAGCCAAAAGGCATGTGTTTGGGTGAGTTGGTTTAAAACTTAAAAGTAGACATGCCATGTAAATTGCTTATGGAGCTTACATAATTCACAACAACTTTGATGTACTTTTGTGGAAGTTTTTTCACACTACATCATGGGAGTGAATTGCTTGTAAAAGCAATTAAATGTTTGGAGCAGATTGATGAGATTTGAGACTGTGTGGTTGAGCATTTAGTCCGGTTTCAGCAAGTCCATTGCTCATCTAATAGCGAGGCAGAGATGGGGTTCCACGTCCATCACTCGGCTAATAGCGAGGCAGAGATGGGGTGAACCGGGCCTCTTTGGGGATTTGTTTTTTCTTTCCCAGTTATCTTTACTGTTGATTTCTTCATTGTATTTTTATCTTCCTTCTTGTACTCTTGACCTTCTTGGTCCTTCGTTCTTCCCTTCATTTAAAATGTATATTGCACTTCTTTCTTTTTTTTTAAAAGCCTGGAGTTGATTGCGAGAGAAAGGGATGCCTGTCTTTTTCAAACTTCTTACTTTATTTGTGTGTTTGAGAGAGAGAGACTTTTCATGTCATGCATAGAGAGAGAGAGAGAGAGTTTTTTCATGTCATGCATTGCGCGAGCTTTTTTGGCAGATTCCTAGGGCCCTAAGGGTTTTAATATTCAATATATTTTAATGATTTTATCATACATTGTTGGTTTGAGTGATGAAGGAAAGCTTAAACTAGATTAAGTCACATTAACATAGTTATTGAGTTGATGAGCGGAGTACAAGAATTGCGTCCTATTTCAATTTCTATTCATATTTCTTGGTAGGGCTGCAACTCGAGCTGGGTTTTACCCCACCCACATCGACCCGACCCAAAAATAGCCTGGGTTGGGTTCAGGTTTCTCGGATTTATGGTCGAGCCGGGTTGAGCATCCAAAAGCCCACATGAATCTCGGGTCGAGCCGGGTTTGAAGGGGCCCGACCCGACTCGAGTTACATAAGTTATAGTATGTTTTTTTTTTTTATTGTTAGTTAAAAGTTAAAAGTGAAAACCCACGCACACACTATTATAGTATGTGAGTGTAATTTCTGCTTCTATGAGTTGAGTTGATTCAAGATTTTGATTCAGCATTGTTTGATTGTAATTACAGCATTGTTTGATTCAAGTGTAATGTGAGTGTAATTACATCATTGTTTGATTCAAGTGCAATATTGTGAGTGTAATTTCTGCTCCTATGAGTTGAGTTGCCTTGCCAAACAAGAGTTTTCCTTAAAAAATTGCGTCAACGTGAAAAAACCCGACCCGACCCGAGATTTATCATGGGTAGGGCCGGGTTTGGGAATCGTGGGTTTTCCGAAAAAAACCCGACCCGACCCGACCCGTGATATTTCTCGGGTAGGGTTGGGTTCTCCAAAACCCGACCCGACCCGACCCGACCCGTGATATTTCTCGGGTAGGGTTGGGTTCTCCAAAACCCGACCCGCCCAACCCGAGTTGCAGCCCTATTTCTTGTTAAACGGAATAGAAAAATTAGGGAAATGAGATCCCCCTGAAACGGATAAAATCCCTCCCCCCTTAACAGTTTCTGTGAGAATAGTTCACTGCTTGAGGACAAATTCACCCCTTTAACATTTTTCTTTGCTTTTAAAACTTAACGAAAAACATTGACAAGGGCGCAGGGGGGATTTTATTCGTCGGAGGGGGAGGATATCATTTCCCAAAAATTAAATTATAATTTTATTTAGAAAAAAAATCTACTAAAATCTTCATTCTGACTAGGGTGAAATCATAATACTACCTAGTGGGAAGGGAAACGGATTCCGGCATTCCCCCTTTAATTCTGCCATGGTGTCATTTCTGCCCCCGTAATTCCTTTCATATTTGTGAGCCAAACGGGAATCAACTAAAAATATGATGTCAAACTCATTGTGAAGTGAGGGAATGACAATCCCTTTTAATAAAATCAAGAAGCCAGTCAAACATATGTTTGTCATTTCTCCATATAAGAACTATGCTTTGATGTACTAAACAAGGAATGAAGCACAGTTTAACTTGTTTTTAATCAGTTTCTCCCAAGACAAAAGAATATCCTTGAAAAATGCTACAAAGACTATCATTGTTAGGATTTCCTCTTGTTGATCACCTTGGGGCTATTTGTGCCACATGGACAAGATCAAGTCCGTTGGTCTGACCAAAAAACAAAAGCTTGGCCCCTTTTTATTGGCCCTACCTCAATCCGATGAGCCCAATCCCTTGCTCTAGTTATCCTCGTGTAGTAACAATCTGTTTAATTTTTAAACATCAGCAACCAATTTAAGAGGAGTGCCATTAGTAAAACAAGGGATTTCAAATCTCATTTCACAAATTTAATAGTCGAATTGACTCTTCCTTACCTGGTGATAACTTGGGGAGACTACAACTGATACTCACATGTCACATCTCATAGCCTTGTGTTTGCTTGGAATCTCACTATGTTATAGACTAAGGTGGACAACACTCAAAAGGTTTATTTATACTATTGCCAGTTTGGCTCTTGTCTTGTTCTTTTTGTCTCTTTACACACAATTCATGTCCTTGAATAACCTATTACTAAAATTGGCTACCCCACTTTGGATAATTTTATCTTGAATAATTCCTTCTTATATTGGCTGCGTGTATTGTATACCTTACCCAACAGTGTTATTGACGTTAACCGAGGATATATGTAGTAAGCGTATATATCCAAGGATAAAATAAACCCCAACTTGGTATCCCCGTTAAGCACAGCCTCATTCTCGTGAGACAGAGGCTAGCAAACTTTTGTAAGGATAAAATAATCCTCGGTTTGCTATCTCCATGGAGAAGAACCTAAATAGGACACATGTTTATGATGATTTAAGATGTTGATAGTGTGTCATCACGTGGATTATCCATAGCCCTAAGATCGCAAGATTTAACTATTGTTAGGCTACAATTTGAAATCATTGTAATCACATTCCATTTAACGATACCCTTCATAGTTTTTATTACTTACAGGCTAAACATGAGGTATTTTTGGGCGATGATATTGTCAACCCCCCTTGCATCACACATACGCCCCCCTTCTAGAGCGATTAGACGTCAAAAAGCTTTAAAGTTGCCACTGTTCACGTTATAAGTGGGGTGAATGCATACTACAGAGGGTAGAGCTGCAACAGGGTCGGATTTTTCAAAACCCAAGCCCAACCCTGGATCCCATTATCTCGGCCTTGACCCACCCTGACCCTAAGTCAAGGCCGAAAAACCTCAACCCATTGCCTGCCCTATAGGGCTCAGTGTTGGCCCTGGCCCGCCCTGATTGGCCCTGATTGGGCAGGGCCGGCCCTAATTGACCCTAGTGCAAATACCTGTTAAGAGTGTCAAAAATAAAGCAACCACTTATCATAGAGAACAAAATGATCAATAAACAGAGAAAGGGAACAAAATTAGACAATATGAATTCAACAACATGACGGGCAACAGAGACAATTAATAATAATAATCTAAAGAAACATCAATCCAAGATAACAGAAAACATTAGCAAAAGAAACATGCACAGATGGTTTTATTCTATAATAGAAAACTTAGGGTCCGACCGGATCAGGGTGACCTGAGGCATTAACCCAAAACCCGATCCGACCTGAGTCAGGGTCTAAAAAAATGAACCCTGACCCGCTCTCAGGGTTGGAAAATCCAGCCCTGACCCTGTTCAGCCTCAGGGCGGGTCAGGGCCAAACTTGCACCGCTAACAGAGGGGGTGAAAATATCATCTCCATATTTTTGGTTCATAACATCCAACATTAAAAAACTAAAAACATTATATTCGGATGAATTGAATTGATCGAAGTCACCAACTCCTCTCTTTCTCTCTTTGAATCCTAAAACCCTTTCGCCACTCACTTGTGCTCCTTCATCTCCATTTGGCGATGTTTGCCAAATCGCGGCTGAAAATACACACGGAAAAAAAATCTAATTTTGTTCAAAATTTAATCATAGGAAACAATAATAGGACCTGGGGCGCTCCGACTGGGTCTTAATAAGAGTAGGATAAGTGGATCCATCCGAGTTGGACCCAATGGAATTAGAATTTAAATGAAATATGACACAGACATAGGTGGATCCAATGGTAGCGTTAATGATATACGTTAATGATATTAGGGTTGCAACTCGAGCCGGGTTTTACCCGACCCGAGTTACATAAGTTATAGTATGTACATTTTTTTCTATTGTTAGTTAAAAGTTAAAAGTGAAAACCCACGCACCCACTGTTATTGCGTGTGAGTGTAATTTCTGCTTCTATGAGTTGAGTTGATTCAAGTGTTTGATTCAGCATTGTTTGATTGTAATTACAACAATGTTTGATTACAGCATTGTTTGATTCAAGTATAATGTGAGTGTAATTACATCATTGTTTGATTCAAGTGTAATGTGAGTGTAATTTCTGCTTCTATGAGTTGAGTTGCCTTGCCAAACAAGAATTTTCCTTAAAAAATTGCGTCAACGTGAAAAAAACCCGAACCGACCCAACCCGACCCGAGATTTATCATGGGTAGGGCCGGGTTTGGGAATCGTGGGTTTTCCGGAAAAAAAACCGGACCGGACCCGACCCGCCCGACCCGAGTTGCAGCCCTAAATGATATACTGAGTTATTTAAAGGGCGATGATAAATTCGCATAGGATAATTTGCGCCCTATGTGGCAGACTTTAACTCCTTTTTTATTGTTTAAAGGGGTGCGAATTTATCATAGCCCTATTGAAAACCATGATTAGAAACGGTTGGTTTGTAAACGTCAGCCCGTACTCAAAGGGTGACATCACTTTAATACTTTTAAACCCCTTGATATCGTCCAATTACATTCGGCCGGTTGTTGAGAGATGCAAATATTCTTTATCGCCATTTGCTTACTTGTCTTTTGGCTTGCTTTTCTTCGAACTTTGTTTTCTCACCATCTGTTTTAATATCTTCCACTCCTTTTCCGTGACTTAAGACTCTTTCAGTCATAAAAGGGATTTGCTAGGGACTTTCGCATAGAGTCGTTTCGCGGCTGGCTGTTGCATGAGAGAGCGGCAACCTTAGATGAATTAAATGAATAAGACAAAATCTGCTGAAAAGTGAGCCTATGTGGCCGCTCTCTCATGCAACACTCAGCCGCAAAATGCCTCTATGCGAAAGTCCCTACCCTAGCAAATCCGTCATACAAGAGTTAACAATCTATTAGCAAATATAGAATTTTTATATGATGCCTGCGCGTACTTGTGCTTAATTTTCAAAAAGTATAGTGGTCCCATCTGAAGATCCAAACCATTCATTTGGATCACCCCAATATAAATAAGTTGGGTCCCACGAATTGTTTTCAAAGGATGACCCCAAACCACTGATCTGTAGGACAATGCATTATAGATATTCAATAGATAGGAGAGTTAGGAACTTAGGATCATCTTTTGTAGAAGACTTTTGGGGCCAATCAATTTACGTTGGGGTGATCCAAATGAATGGTTTGTATTTCCGAAAACGGCAGTGATAAATTGACTCCCAAATATCTTAAATCTACTATCTGTGTCTTTCTCTCTCCTACGGGTTAGAGAGAGAGAGAGAAAGCGGAGAGAGATAGACACATGGGTGGTCGATTTAAGATATATGGGAGTCGGTTTATCACTTCACTTCCGAAAAATGTCAGTCCCATTATTTTATTTTATTTTATTTTTTTGAAAAATGGTGCAGGATGTAATATAAAAACATGACAGCTATTAATTTATTTGGATTTGCTAGGGTTTTTTGCCGAAAGGCAATTCGTGGCTACTTGTTGCATGATAGAACAGCCACTTTAGATGAATTAAAAAGAAGTCCTCACGATAAAAGAAGTCCTCATGTCATGACTCCATAATATAAGCCTCTAAGCTACTTTTTTATTGAGTTAGAAACTTAAATTTATGTCATGAGAGCTTTTATATGGTGCCGGACCTAACCGGACCGTCATGTACGTGAGATGGGTACTATCCTCAGTATGCTTTTTTGTTTTTGATTGGTACTATCCTTGATAATTTTTTTGATGAGTACTATCCTTGGTATTTGATCCAAGAGCAGCGCACTTTTCAAGATGCTGCTGTTGGATCAAATATCAAAGGTCGAACTTCCATCGTACTACCTTCCCGTGACTTGACGGTCGGCCATCATATAATTTCTCACCCATTTCTAGGTCCCACGAAGAGGGTACAAGAGAGAAGGAAAGAAAAGTAGAAGCGATAAATCCCGGCAACGCCCGTACTTGCTCTAATCAATGGGCCCTCCTACGCATTTTTAAATACATTAAGCTCGTTTCTTGTACAATAAGGATTTGAGGTAGGCTCATTGCATGTCAACACTATCGAAATTCAATCCAAGCCATCCATATTCATGGGCCCTACTCTTTAGATCACCCCCATCTCTCTATCTCTCTCACACGCGTGCACACACACGAAAGAGGCATGTAGTCCTTTGATTAATTTAATTAATCAAATAATAAACTAATCACCAAAAGAGTTTCTTGGGATTGCTAGGGATCATCGTAGAAGGCATTTCACACCTGGGCTGTTGCATGAGAGAGCAGCCACCTGAGATAAATAAATGAATAAGACAAAATATTTGCCTCAGTGGCTGCTCCCACATGCAACAGCGAGTCAAGAAAATGCCTTCTGCGATGCTCCCTAGCAAATCCCTATTTTAATTAATTAAAACTAAACAAATACCAAGCAGACTGCACCGAGACGAAAGTGGCATGCAATTTCCAGGAACCTTCCTTTTGCTTAATTTTAATTAATCTATCTCTTTAACAAATGATAAATATACCCAATTTAGGTACACACGGCAACTCTAAAATGGCTGTTACGGTCAACCCTGACACAAACGCGTCTTAAATAAAAAAAGAATGACCCAGCTTGAGTGCTCCCGACTAAAGGGAGATGATCAAGATGCCCTTATTTTGCTCTTCAGAGAGACAGAAACAGAGCGAGGAAGAAAGAGAAGGACTCTGAAGAACATTTCTCATCTCTAAAACCCTACAGATCTGGTAATCTCACCCCCCTAAATTTACAAAAACCACATTTTCTTAACTTTCCATTAGATCACGAGATTTCTTTCTCGATTTCCCGTTCTTTTTACCGGCCAGATTTGTTTTTCTAGTTTTCGATTCAATTCTTTTCTTCTCTTTCCTTTTTTCTCTCTTAACTGATGGGAAAAGGAGGACAAGATGAAGGGAAACCCTACAAACCCTCGCTGGCCACCGGCGAAATTTTTCCGGCATGGGCGAAGGAAATTAACGAATGCGAAGCTGAATACAAAGTGAACAGTGAGATCGGACTCTCATCTGAAGAAGCCCTAAAACGGTGCCAGATCTACGGTACAAACGAGCTCGATAAGCACGAGGGACCGTCGATCTGGCGCTTGATCCTCGACCAGTTTAATGATACTCTGGTCAGGATCCTTCTAGTCGCCGCTGTAGTCTCCTTTGTACTCGCTTGGTACGATGGAGACGAGGGCGGCGAGATGGAAATCACAGCCTTTGTTGAACCTCTTGTGATTTTCCTCATCTTGATTGTAAATGCGATTGTTGGGGTTTGGCAAGAGAATAACGCGGAAAAAGCCCTAGAAGCTTTGAAAGAAATTCAATCTGAAAACGCTACTGTTAAGCGCGATGGGAAGATTGTTCATAATTTGCCTGCGAAAGAGCTTGTACCTGGTGATATTGTTGAGTTGAAAGTTGGGAATAAGGTGCCTGCTGATATGAGGGTTTTGCGTTTGATTTCATCTACTGTTAGACTTGAACAAGGGCCATTGACGGGAGAGAGTGTGGCTGTGAATAAAACTCATCATAGGGTTTCGTCTGAGGATACGGATATTCAGGGGAAGGAATGTATGGTTTTTGCAGGGACGACGGTTGTGAATGGGAGTTGTTTTTGTTTGGTTACGCAGACGGGTATGAATACTGAGATTGGGAAGATACATTCGCAGATCCATGAGGCTTCGCAGAATGAGGAAGATACTCCGTTGAAAAAGAAGCTGAATGAGTTTGGAGAGATGCTTACGGCTATAATTGGTGTAATTTGTGCTCTGGTTTGGCTTATCAATGTGAAATACTTTCTTACTTGGGATTATGTTGATGGGTGGCCTCGGAATTTCAAGTTTTCTTTTGAGAAGTGCACATATTACTTTGAGATTGCTGTGGCATTGGCGGTTGCTGCAATTCCTGAAGGTTTGCCAGCGGTAATCACGACTTGCTTGGCGCTCGGTACTCGGAAGATGGCCCAGAAGAATGCGCTCGTTCGAAAGTTGCCTAGTGTTGAGACTTTGGGGTGTACAACTGTGATTTGTTCTGATAAGACTGGTACGTTGACGACCAACCAGATGTCGGTGGCGAAACTCATTGCAATGGGGGCTAGGACGGATAGGATTCGGAACTTTAAAGTGGAAGGGACTACATATGATCCTTGTGATGGGAAGATACATGACTGGCCGATTCACATGGACGTGAATCTTCAGATGATTGCAAAGATTGCTGCCATATGCAACGACGCCAGCATTGCACACGCAAGTCATCAGTACCTTGCTAGTGGAATGCCCACTGAGGCAGCTCTGTTGGTGAGTTTATATATCTTCGCTTTCTTGTTTATTTAATTCATGCAAACATAATTCTTCAAAGGAAGCCATACCAAACAGAACGAACTGTAGTACGTGTCTCCTTGAATCCATTAAGCTAAAACTGTGTTGTTTAACCCCTCAACTAGCCTATCATATAGGAATCTGATTTGCTTTCGTGTTGATACAAGAAACATCTAAAAGAAGAAACCAGCCTAAAATTGTAATATCTTTGTGAAAATGTGTTCAAATTACTGGGAGGAGTAGAAATCTTGCCCATGTATCTAACCCCATCGAGGACAATACCTTCAATAGGTTGATCTCTTGAAGGTGAGAGAGAAAAATCCTTCATTATAGCTTTCATTAGTGATAAGCAAAATAAGAGAGCCCAATGCTTTGGGAATGGAATGGGGGAGGTCTTCCAACAGATGATTTTTTTGGTTGAATGATATCCTCCAACATATGAATTAGCAACTGGCTATAAGGCTTCTTAGCCTTTTCTTCGATGACCCAACATACTGTTTTTGAAGGAGGGTACCTTGTTAGGGTATTGGCATGTTTGTTTCTAGTGTTATAGTTTGTAAAGTTGTATTATGCACGCAGCTTTGTTGCCTACCTTTGATTTTTCTGTTGGAAGTAACTTCGACTTGTGGTTGCGGGTGCACTTGGATGTCTCATTCTGTGGCTTCTTTGTTCAGGCTCTAGTTGAGAAAATGGGATTTCCTGGAGGGCTTGATAATTCCTCTACGAGTACTGTATTACGTACGTTTGAAACTTCACTTTCCTGGCTTCTATGACTTTCTTTCTAAACATCTATACATGGGTATTCACAATTTCTGCTTTGGATCTTTTTTCTATATTTAAGGTTGCTGTCAACGGTGGACTGAGATGGAACAGAGGATTGCCACTCTTGAATTTGACCGTACTCGGAAGTCGATGGGTGTTATTGTGAAGTCAAACACAGGAAGAAATTTGTTACTAGTGAAGGTTTGTTGATCTTATTCTGATCTTTAATGAAAAATATTTCAGCTAGCGAATTTGTGACTCATATTCTTTCCCGTAGCTCCATGCAATATGCTATGATCAGTCATCATCAACAGGATTTATTATTTTCTTTTCTTTTCCATTTCAAGAAATCGGTCTTCCTTACATAATACTTTATTTGAGGACCTATGATGCATAAAACACTCCGAGTTCTTATTGCCGAAAATGATGTGATTCACAAAATACGTGTGTACTGATTGATAAAAATGAGGTATGGTACGTATGTAATTTGTTCTTGATGTTATATTAGTTCAAAGGGTTACACATTTAGAATGTAGGTGCGCAAGTTTTATTATAAGTTATTGGAATTCCTTTTGAGCAACTTATTTATTTATTCATTTTGTTTGTGTTTATTGGAGTTTTTCTTTCTTTCTTTCTTTTGTGTGTGTGTGTGTGTGTGCTCGCGTGTGTGCGAGGTTTCAGGTCTTGATTTCAGTGTGCATTTTAGTCGTGACATAAATGGCAACATGTCAGTTTCGGATGGAAATTTTTGTAGAAATCCTGTAAAATTGCGGAAATGTATGAAAACCTATGCAGATGATAGGTATTTAAGGACTAATGAAAACATATCAGTTCTTGCTTTAATGATTGCATGGGTGCGAATCCTTGCCCTTTCATATTCGGATCCACTTTTGACCTAACCACTTTTGACTTGTGGCGTAGATGGATCAGCTTCAATTTAGGAATGGTCCCCTCCCGAGCCTGGACTTTTGAAGCTAAATTTTGATGGCTCAAGTCTAAGTAATCCCGTCCCATCAGGTATACAGGGAATCCTTAGGGATGATAGTGGCTCAACTTTATGGGCCTTCTCTGGCCCCATCGGAGTCGCAGACTCCAATGAGATGGAGATGCGAGCGCCGAGCGGCGCTACAAGGAATAATGAAATTGGAGTCGCATGTCTTAAATAAGTTGGTGGTGGAAGGCGACTCTCTTAATGTGATTAGATTGCTAAAGGTTAATCACGTCCACCTTGGAGGTTCACTCATTGGGTGGATGAGATCTCTGATCATATTGGAGGATCATCAATTACATTTCACCATGTTTAGAAGGTCGGCCAGTAGTGTGGCCGATCGGCTTGGCAAAGAGGGAGTGGATAGGGCTTCCCTGGACTTCTTTGATTTTTTCCCTCTCTGAGGGTGTCTCTTTTTTTTTCCCCCTTTGTAGTGTTTTTTTTTCATTTTTTCATTGTATTGACCATCTTGGTCGCGGTGCTCGCCTCTCTTTTATTTCATTAATACAATACATTATCATTAAAAAATGATATGTATTTAAGACAAAATTTTAAGAAATGCTAAAACAAGCACAAATGCACACTCAAAAACCATTACATAAACAAGAAATCCACCCGTAATAGTTTAAAAACATCAAACACTGAGTGACATGCATTGTCACGTATGTCTGATAATTCAGAACATACCACATTTCATATGCAATTCATATAAATATTTAATTATAGTGCATACACTACATTTCACATGCAATTTTTATTAATATAATTATATAGCACATATTGGTATAGTATGCCCTAAATATACTAAATGGGAAAAATATTTTATCCTTTTTAAAATAACTTTTAAGTTTTAACAATTTATAAAAAAAGTATTACAACCATAAAAGTAGTGAGAATACAACATTAATTTCATATATAGCAAGGCGTGGCTAAATCTGCACATGCCTTGATTTTTTATTTTTTTTTTGTAATTTATTAATTATAATATTATAAACCGGTGTTTCAAAATAATGATGTAGTGCTGAACACGGCTGAAGAAAATCCTAGTCAACGCGGTAGAGCACTCGGTTGATGTGGTTGAATACTCGGTTGATGGTTGATGCAGTCATAATTCGGGAGAGTCAAAGGAGTTTTTATTGACTTTGTAGGGCAAAATGCAGAACGCGGCAACAAAATGTGGATTGTGGCCAAGGTAAAAGGGAGTTGATTCGAGGGAATCCACGATGACGCAGGGGAGTTGTAAAACTACGTTATAAACTATAGTATATAACACTATTAGGTTGCCATACTGTTGGAGATGGTCCAGTCATGCTACATCAAGAGGAATGAGGAAGATAAAATGGTTTGGATTAGGTGCTCTTCCGGGGTCTTCAACGTCAAATCATTCTACTTCCAGCTGGTTCTTGGCCAAGCTCCCTCTCCGCTCTCCAACATATGGGACATACTGACCTTGCCTAGAGTATATGCTTTCAGATGGACATCCTTCCTCGGCAAAATTCTCACTGTGGACCACTTGCGCAATTGAGAAATGTTGATTATTGACTATTGTGCCTTATGCGTCGAGGCAGATGAGTCGGTCGACCGCATGTTCCTCCATTTTCGGCTCGTTAGGGATGTGTGGGGTAGAGTGATAAGCAGATGTGGTATATCATGCGTGTTCCCATCTAGACTGGCTGATTTGTTGGATTGCTGGTTCTATGGGCCATGGCGGGAGAAAGGAAAAATTCTATGGAGGATGATCCTCCTAGCTACCATTTGGATATTGTGGAAAGAAGGAATGTAAGGGTGTTTAAATGCCATGTTAAAAGATCACATTTCGTCTTTACGGAGGTGATAGCCTTAACCATAGCCTGGGCTAAGACCCTCCCTTGTTTCAGATTCCTTTTGGCTTATGATCTCTGGCATGGTTGGAGAGAAGTTTGTAACAGCGATGAGCAGGTGACAGTCCCTCTTAGTGTGTGGGAACCGCCAGAGTTGGGAAAGCTGAAGTTGAACTTCAATCTGTCAAGTGTTGACAACCCTGGGCCAGCTGGAGTAGGGGGTCTTCGCATAGACGAATTGGGGGTGACCTCATTAGCGTACTTAGGTCCATTGGGGACGATGGATTCGAACGAGGCAAAGATCAAAGGTGCTTTAGGGGCTGTGGTTGATTGAGCGCATGTCATTCGATTGGGTAATAGTTGAGGAAGATTCCATCAATGTCATTGAATAGCTAAGGCGCCTCTCTCTCATCCGTGGAGATACTCGCAATGGATTGATGAGATTGAAGATCAGGTGACGGGGTCTATCTATATCCTATCAGCATGTTAGGAGAGCCGCTAACTTTGTGGCGGATAGGCTTGCTAGAGACAGGCTGGCCAGGGATAGACTTGAGATATTCACTTCCTCTGACCCTCGTCCTTCTGTTTGTATTTGTTCTCCCTTTAATGTATTGACCATCTCGGTCGCTCGGGTTTTCTCCCTTCTCTTAATAATATTCTCACCATTTCCAAAAAAAAAAAAAAAAAACACTCTAATATTATGCATTATGTTATTTATATAATTCCTTGCCCATTATAGTTTTTATGTTTTTTTAAATATTTATTAATATTTTTAGTACAAGAAATTAATTGCTTTCCTTATGTTTAAATAAAATAAATATTTTTGTTGCATTCCTTGAAGTTTCACCTTAAATTTTTCTCATTTGCAGCCCATACCTTTTTCGTGATTTTACAAGCTTTTGACTAATATTTCC
This sequence comes from Tasmannia lanceolata, assembly GCF_043159265.1. Classification (NCBI taxonomy): domain Eukaryota; kingdom Viridiplantae; phylum Streptophyta; class Magnoliopsida; order Canellales; family Winteraceae; genus Tasmannia; species Tasmannia lanceolata. Next base: position 50,601,584 of record NW_027518683.1, on the reverse strand, counting down.
AATTTAAACGGGCATATTTTCAAGTTTTGACCAACATAATGTAATATATCCTTACCGTTTTGGTTTCGGTATTTATTTCGGTTTTGATTTCATTTCGATGGGATGAGAACGAAAACATTTCAGACATATCGTGTCGATTTATGTGGATATTTAAAACCATGTGTAGAACAGTAGAACTTATTTCCCCACTTGATTCTCTGCCTCTCCACGTCAGTATGGTTGTCGTCTTCCATTCTACCGCCTGTATTGGTCATCCTTTGTGCGGCCTGATGCTCGCAGCCCACACTAATGCCACTCCTCTTAGTTTAGTATCAATCTTCAATTGCCTAACTTGTCGATACTTGTCACCTCCTATCATGGCCCACAACTGAAAACCCCCATCTTGCTTTATCCTCATATGCTCGAACTTATTGTACTTGTGGCTGTCCTTAGTGATTGTGGGGGAATCAAAGGAGGTGCTGGTGGAGGATTTGGTAATGGAGTAGGGTTGGAGGTGATGCTGGTGTGGGGGAGCCTATATAGGAAATCAAGAGGGGCGTGGAGCTGGGAAACTGAAACTCGTCTCTCTCTCTCTCTCCCCTCTCTCTCTCTAGAATAACTTTTTTCTTTTATATATATATATATTTTAAGTGTCTTTTAAATGGTGAGTTGTAAGGGCACGCTATCATCCCAGCTCATTTTCACAAAATGACATGGTATGGCATGCCGTTATTGGGTTATGGACATGTGAATATCAATCTTTGCTATGAAACTTCATCTCATGTGTTGTTACTAATACAAAGAAATATTTTCATATGCATCATCCCAACATAAACGGTATCTGAAATCAAGCTCATAGTTTTAAATTTCCTCCAAAACTGACACCAGATGGCCAAAATGTTTCTGTTTCCATCTCCATAGAAACACATACTGAAATCGAAGCGCACGGAAAAACTAAAACCTTAAGGGGCCGTATGGATACCCGGAGTTTAGAATCCAGGTTTTTAGTCTGAAAACAGTGTAAAAAATGGTTCATGATCAAGCTGCTGCCGCTGTCCTGGCTGCGTTTTTTGGATTTTAAGTGAGAAAATCAGGTTTTAAAAATCTCTCCTGCATCCTAAGATTTCTAAAACCTGGAAATCTGGGAGGATCTGCTACTCTCTTGCTGACGGAAAGAAGGGTGAGAAGTCAAAAACGACGGCTGGTCCACTTCTTCTCTCGTCTCTTAGCTACAATTTTGAAGAACTCCCAAATTCTAAAATCCACGTATCCAAACGGCCCCGAATCATATTAGTAAAATGCTATACCAACATATGTTTCATAATTGTATTTATATAAACTGCATGTGAAATCTGGTGTATATATTATATAAATATTTATATAAAATACAAGTGAAATGGGGTATGTAGTAAATTATCTGACATGTCTGACAACGCATGTGACTAGGTGTTTGATGTTGTTAAACTATTATGAGTGGTCATTTGCATATGTTTCCGTACGTTTCCCATAATTTTAAAAGATTTCCAGCGAAATTTCCATCCGAAGCCGACTTGTTTTTATTTCCATCACAATCGAAATTAAAGCCTGGTTCTCTTATAAAACTTTATTCTTTCTCTTATAGAACTTTATTCTTTAGTGACTACTACTACTACTCTCCCTCGCCCATACCCACCATTTCTTGGAGTCGTTATTGTTTGGTTTTCATTTTCATTTTATTTTTTGAGCAATTAATACTAGTTAATTTAGATTTCAATTGGAGTTAATTTGGTATTTTATTTAAAATTTTCTTATGATAATTATTATGGACTGCTTCAAATTTAATTTATACTTTCTTTTTTTCTTTTATAAATATTTCCTCTTGTCTAGATTTTTTTTTTTGGGGGAGGACAGAGAACTACGGCTCTAACCCATCATAATATTAGGAAAATATAACAATAAACTCCTTACCCCAAAAAAAGACAACATTATTTATTATGAGTATAAGGAATACACAATTGGTCGCATCTAATAGCTCCTCTAGAATTGTTTGGTAGACTGGTCTGATCCCAAAAGATGAATTTATGCTTGTGTCGCTAGCATAGTTTTCCAAGCTGTCTGCATCATGATACCTTGAAGATATGAGTATTAGCAAATTTCATAGAAGATAATATTTTCCTTCCTTCTTTTAATACATAATGAATTTGCCATGGGGATTTATTATTACCTTTAATAATATTTACAAGGATCAAGCTATCAGATTCAATCCATATCCTTTTAATACTTAGGCTGTAGCGAAGATCATCTCTCATTGCTCTAGCTTCAACCAACATATTGGTACTCTCATCGTAGAGGTGACAAATCTTACCTTGCTCTTATTATCTCTAATGACACCTCCTCCCAGCGCATTACCATGGTTACCTTTAGCCACCCCATTAAAATTCAGCTTTAGGATGTTACCAGTTGGTCTTCTCCTTTAAACTAGAGAAGTTTTTTCCTAGATGTGGTCGTTAATTTTAATGTTGATTGACTCCAAAGATAGTCTCTCTATGAAGTTGCAATTAAAGGTAGTTTTAGCGTTATCACTTAATTCACCAGGCCATTAGATGATTTTATTTTTTTATCTTATTAATTTAGCTCTTTTGGTTTTCCATCCCTCTTTTATATCTTTCTAGCCAGTTTTCCCAGATAATGATGGATGGGGCAATTTTAACAATAATATTAAATTTTGAATTGCCTTTCTTTGTTTTTTCATACCGTGATTGCATTCTGTTTTTAGTAGTAATGTGATAAGTTTGGTGTGGTGTTGGCATTAAAAAAAAAGTGGTTGGTGTGGTGTTGCATCTCAATTGCAAAATTAGAAATGTAGAAATTCTCCCTACATATTTCTAAGTCACATTTAGAGATTTGGGGAAATTTTAATTTCCTATATTCTTAAGCTTGAGACTTGGGGATATTTTGGAGAATCCGGATTTATTATTCTCGGGAATCTAAAGGTATTTGTGTGGTGCGCTGATTTTACTGTTCTAGAATGCAAATGAACCATGATTTTAATCGGTTGACGGGGAATGTGGAATGCATTTTGGTGGGATGGAGGGAGGAGAGGGAGAGGGAGAGAGAGAAGAGGGAGGCGGGGGGCGGGGGGGGGGGGTGGGGTTTGGTTTGGCACTAGTGTTGAGCTGGATCTACTAAGGACTAACATATCTGAAACTGACTCTGGGTTTTCCTGAAAAGACATGCCTCACGACTAAAGACTGTTGCATGCGGGAATCAAAGAAGATCCATGTCATCTTTGTGGGAATCAAGTGTAGCCTTTTGTATGTGAGAGGATGGTTTTACGGAGGAATTTTTTATTTATTCATATTAATTGTTATTGGACCTAAAGAGAGAAGAAGATTGGGTGCTTCTGTCTCTGTAACAACAATTCTTCTCGTGATTAAATGATAAAATTTGGCCAATTCCTAGCTTAACACTTTGGTGGTGGCCTTTTAGAGCTTCTATTTGGCAGGACAGTTAGGGAGTGGGGACCAAAATTCCCATTCCAAAAGCCCATGCCTTTAGTTTCTAGCTATTGAACTCAACTATATCAGTGTCTTTGTAATACCTCTGAAGTTGACATTGGCCTCTAAAAGAGGAAGCACAGAACAGCACACTCACAGGCCTATGGAAGGATCCAAAGCCTACTTGAAGACAAATGCTAGGCTCGAGTCAGCATCCTCTTGAGCTGAGACTGCTGATGCCTGTTTGAAATTGAGAAGATGGGAATGTGGTTATGAGTTCTGCAACGACTTGGGTCACTACCTTGATGTAGCCTGCAAGAGGATCAAATTTGCCAAAAAAAATCATTACTACCAAAAGAAATAGAAGGCTCAGGACAATTGTACCAGAAATACAAACCATAAACAAGCATTGTCATGGTCATCTATCCGTGCAAAATTGGTTACTTATGAGTATTGGCTGGGAGCATAGGCTAGAGGTCCGCCTTTAAACCTAGCGTCCAAGACCAATGAAACTTCTGGATTAAGCAGCATAATTGATGTCAAGACAACAAAGTTTGGATCCAGGCTAAAAATTATGGAAAAATACTCCGTAGAAAAAAATTCCAGGTTCTAGTAGGTTTGTAAAATTCTTCTCGAAAACAAGAAAATTTTCAATTCAACTTTTTTTCCATGAAAAATGAGTTAACCAAACTCTGGTGAATTCATTTTTCATGGAACAAATTTTCCAATAAAATTGTTCTGAGCATCCAAACAGTCCTTTAGGGTCTGTTTGGTTGCCACATGCCTGACATCCTTAGGGATGTCCCAAGTAGAAAAATACTTTTTTGGGAACTTTATGGTGTTTGTTAGCCAATTTAGCATCACAATCCCTAGAAACTACTAGACGATTCAAAGCTCATTATTGCTTGTCTGGTGACATGGTACCCATGTTCCCTACTTATATCTTCCATGCCATCCTCCTCAAAAAAGGAAGAATTTGTCAAGTAGAATTTTACTTTTTCTCTCTCTCTTCCCTCTCTCTTCTCTTTCTATATATTGGTAATAACACCCCCTCTATCTTACAAGATTGGCAACCAAACACTATTTATCACTGTTCTACCAGGTAAATCCTAGGTAGATCAAACATTACAATGTTTGTCTCCTACCAATTGACTACTTATACCACTAATCTACAAGTTAACTCTTTGCATCCAAACAGACTCGGTATTGAAAACAATGAATTCAATTTATCAATATATTATCATGATAATTATATGAAATGATCAATTATTGCCAAAGAATTCAATTTATCAAGATAATAGGGAAATGATATTTACGCCCCTTTTGATCACCCGGGACACCCAACGCCAGTGCCAGTGTACGTTGCAATCAAGCTCACTGGATTTTTCTGACATCAAGTACATTAGCTCCCCTTTTTTCACTGATACACTGACGTTGGGTGTCCCTAGTGATCAAAAGGGGCATAAATATCACTTCCTAGATAATATCATGATAATTATGTGAAGGGATATTATTATGATAATTTCTCGACAAATTGAGTTTATTGCTAGGAAATCCTATTGTTTTTAATAATGTGGCGATAATCTCATGACCTTCTTGTTGCTTTACATAAATACCTATAAAATTTATCTTTTTATATTTTAACTTAATTTTTGATTTTTTTTTTTTTTATCAATTTTCCAATACTAACCTGATAAAAACTTCAAATTTTAAACTATCCCAATAAATACTTGAGATGAATTCCTGAGAACAATATTTATCACTCCTAACAAGTTGAGATGGTTCTTTGTTGGCAAGTTATAATAGTTCATTGTTGGCTTCTTAAATATCTTTTTATGTAGGAGTCCTAGAAAATCCATGTTAACTTTCTACTTAAGTAGTGAGCATTATTATTATTAGGAGTGAAAGCTATTATACAATCTTTCATGTGGAAGCAATTATACAATCTTTCAAACAACATGAGTATAGTGAATGATTTTCCCCTGATGGAAATTCTAACCAGCATTAATATTGTCAATCTAGTGGGGACCATGAGATGATCCACATTGCCTTGGTTCCATGCCGAAAAAGATATCCCAGCAGCCAGATCCATGCCTAAAAAGATCAGTGGCTTTAACTTGTCTTGATAGAAACTTAAGGGGCTATTTGGGCATACGGAACTTGGAAAAAAAAAATTCTCTAAAGTGAGTTTCTCATTGACAAGCTTTGGTGTTTCTTGTAAATAGTTAAGCATTTTTAGAAGATTTCATTAATGTCTAAGTTTCTACATTTAATTAACATTTATTATACAAAATATGTAATGTAAGAGATTCTGTAACAACAAATAGCGATATGTACCTACCTACATACAAATACATAAGCATAGAACAGTAAGATTTTAAATAGTGTGGGGGGTGTGGGATGGACAACCCATGTTTTCCCACTATATATAGTATAGATGCATATATCCCTTCCAGTCAATTATAGATTTTGCATCTGTTATACGTATGCCTTGCTGACTCTTCTATGCCCATGGGTCAGTAGTATATTTGCTAATGCCAATTATCTTTTTGTAGTTTGGAATTCTAGTGGATTTCTTATAATAAATTTTGCATTCTGGCAGGGCGCAGTAGAGAATTTGTTGGAGCGAAGTGCTTCTATTCAGTTGCTTGATGGTTCTGTTACCAAATTGGACAGAACTTCAAAAGATCTAATTCTACAAACCCTTCGTGAAATGTCTACAAATGCATTGCGCTGTTTAGGTTTTGCATACAAGGAGGATCTTTCTGACTTTGCAACATATGATGGTGAACACCATCCGGCTCACAAGCTTTTACTTGATCCCTCGAATTATTCATCAATTGAGAGTGATCTAATTTTTGTTGGCATGGCTGGGCTCAGGGTGAGATGCCACATGCTATATATATATATACTTTTATGGCGTCTTATTTCATTTTTCCATACTCTATTTTTCTTGGCCGTAATTATCAATTTCACAACTATTATTTGAGAAGGATCTTATTTTTGTTGGCTTGGCTGGGCTCAGGGTGAGATGCCACACACCACCCACTTTTATGGCGTCTTATTCCATTTTTCCATTTTTCTTTGCTGTAATTATCAATTTCACGACTATTATTTCTCTTTCATCTTAGGATCCGCCTCGCGAAGAGGTCCATAAAGCAATTGAGGACTGCAGAGTAGCAGGCATCCGGGTTATGGTTATTACAGGAGACAACAAGGAGACGGCCGAAGCAATCTGTCGTGAAATAGGCGTATTTCAGCCCGGCGAAGACATTAGTATGAAGAGTATAACAGGCAGAGAATTTATGACTCATCGTGATCGCAAACTTTATTTAAGGCAAACTGGTGGGCTTCTTTTCTCTAGGGCTGAACCAAAGCATAAACAAGAGATTGTGAGATTTCTCAAAGAAGATGGTGAGGTGGTTGCTATGACTGGTGATGGAGTAAATGATGCCCCTGCTTTGAAGTTGGCTGATATTGGTATTGCTATGGGCATAGCTGGAACAGAGGTATGTCGTGGATGCTTCTTGTTGTTGTTTTATGGGATATTACATACCTTCTTTTTCTCCATGGGCATGCTTCTTGGTCGCTCTCCAAAGCACCAAGGATTTAAATTTTGGTTTTGGTGTCGGTTTCTGCCACTTTCGAAATCGAAATATTTCAGTTTTGGTGGAAATTTCGGCCAAAATCATATAAAAGTCGGTAAAATTTTTCTGTATTTTTTAAAAATTTCCCGTAGAAATTTACAGAATTTCGGTGGAAATCTTGTAAATAACCTGAAATTCCTCCGAAATCCTGTAAAAAACTGGTTCAATGTACTTTTGGTATCGGTTTGGACCGAAACCGAAATATTTCGGCCGAACTTTAAAACTATGAGAAGCACCAATTTTATCTTTTCTATCAATCTCCTTTTCTTTGCTCAGGTTGCAAAGGAGGCCTCAGACATGGTTTTAGCAGATGATAATTTTAGTACCATAGTTGCTGCAGTTGGTGAAGGCAGATCCATTTACAACAATATGAAGGCCTTTATCAGGTTCATTTCTCTTCAGTTTCACTCTCTTTAGCCTTTATCAGGTTCATTTATCTTGTCACTTCAATTATTTTCACTCACTTGAAAATTGCAATGATGAATTGGATATCTGAGTATTTATTGTAGAGATTTATTTATATCAGAATTGAAATCAGATTATTTGTTGTATAGAATTATTTATATTAGATACTCAACTCAACTCAACTCAACTCAACAAAGCCTTTGTCCCAAACTAGTTGGGGTCGCTAAAATGAATCCTTTAGAAAAATTTCATGAAGAAGGTGAAAGGAATCTACGCGGCTCTAATCCCGGCTCTAGTTGGGTTCTTCTATGTGGATCATTTTCTTCCATTCTATCCTATCCAAGGTCATGTTCTCTGTTATGTTTGTAGCTATCAAGTCTTTCCTCACTGTTCTACAGAAGTTGTTTTCGGTCTGCCCCTACCACTTTTTACTCTATCAATTTGGCACGAGTCGCCTCTTCTCACCGAGCATCCAATGGCCTACGTTAGATATGTCCAAACTATCTTAAGCGGTTCTCTCTCATCTAATTATTTATATTAGATAATGGTGGAAATTTAATTTGGAAAAATTTGAAAATTGAAATTCATCTGGACGATCGAAAGTTGAAAAAATATCTCTCTGGTACCTAATCTGATGCAAGATGGGCCCATAGAAGGGATGCAGATTTATGTCGGCAAGCTTTCGAAGGATGCCGGGAAGGTGTAAAATGAGTTTTGGGACAAAATGTGAGACGTGGGATAGGAATGAATCGGAATGATGTTTCTACAGTTGAGAAATATTTTTAATGGATATTTAGGGGTTTTGTGTAGATGAAGAGCGAAAAATAATGCAATATAGGTTTTCGGGTTCCCAAGAAGGTGATTTATGAGAAAAACTAGAAAAAAGAAACATAAAAGAAATAAATAACTAGGTCAGAATCTCACCAACCAAAACCCAAGGCATCACACTAAGGGGTTCCTAGGCATCACACATTCAAGAAGATCAAGGCATCGCACCTTAGGGAAGATCAAGGCATCACACCTTTGCAAGAGTAGACATCACGTCCACACAAGAGGTAAAAGCATCAAATCTTTTTTCATTCATCATAACATAGCATCCTTTTTTTTACCATTCAAAAAAAAAAAAAAAAAACATAGCATCCTTTTTTCTTTTCATAGCATCCTTTTTTCTTTTCTTTTTTTAAAAGTGCCCTAAGGCTTACAATATATAGAAAGAAGAAGAGAACTAGAACTTTCTCAAACCCTAAAAAACCAATACCTTTGGACCAAAGTACCCTCTTACTTGCTTCCTACTTCAAAATCCCGTAATACACATGTGGCACCTCTTTACAACGTACATAACTCAAAGAACTTAAGCTATTTTAATGTAAAAAGACTAATACCCTACTATAACTTAAAGGACTTGACACCTAAAACACACTTAAAATTTAAAATATGGTCCTACGACAGTCCCCATCATTCTCTCCCGCTTGAAAAGATTTGACCCCGTCGAATAAAATGATTGGCATGATGAGTAAGAGTTCTTCAACTGGAATTCTCGCATGTGTCGCATACGGTTGTCCTTTCCAATGAATTAGTTACTTCCAATGCACAAGTAGCTTTAGGCAGTCATGTAGTTGGTTTGAAGTGTTGTGATCACCATGTGCGCTTTCGATGTGTTCCTGATGATGTGTCTGCTTAGGCAAAGAGGCACTTGGTTCTTCTGCTTCCTTAAGTATGAAGGCTTCTACTTGTGAATCCTGGAGCAAGTAGTAAAAAATTGGCAAGGAACCAAACATTACGATCGATGACTTTCTTGGTTTAATATGAAGCTCCTACTGACTACGTCGAGCGACTTTCCTCTTCCAGCCGTGTTGTATGACAATTGTTGCTCTCTTGATTCTCATATAGTGTTCACAAATTAACTTCCATCGGAACCAGCTTTGTATGATAATAACAGTTCTAGTCCGTTGCTTTAATTGCACGTTTTCCATAAAAGGCATTGGGAATGATTATTCTGGCACAAACTCTCAAATATGTGCAACCTGTGGAGTCTTGGCTAGAAGAGGTGTGCATAAAATCTTCGTGAGTATGATCCAAGTGACATAGCAATCCATCAAATTTGGAGTTTAAGTTTTCCAATATCTCAGCTATTAGATCTTCAGTGCATCTAGATTACATGATTTTGAGCTAGGCTCTGATGCCAAATTGATGCAAGACGATCGAAAGTTTATATAATATTTCTCTCCAATACCAAATCCGATGCAAGATGGGTCTATAGAAGGGATGCTAGGAGTGAAAAGGATGGGTAAAAATTAGGTTTTGGTTCTTAAAATATGTTATGAGATTGGAAAAATATTGCTACTAGGTTTAGGGTAGGTTTAGAGCGATGCAGAGGATATGAATGGATCGGAATGATGTTTCTACGGTTGAGAAATATTTTTAATGGATATTTTTGGGGTTTTGTGTAGAAGAAGAGCGAAATATAATGCAATAGAGGTTTTCGGGTTCCCGGAAAGGTGATTTATGAGAAAAACTAGAAAAAAGAAACATGATAGAGATAAATAACCAGGTCGGAATCTCACCAAGCAAAACCCAAGGCATCACATAAGGGGTTCCTAGGCATTGCAGCTTAGGGAATACCAAGGCATCGCACCTTTGCAAGAGTAGACATCACATCCACACAAGAGGAAAAAACGTCAAATATTTTTTCATTCATCATATCATAACATAGCATTTTTTTATTTTTTTTTTTTTATTTTTGAAAAGTGCCCTAAGACTTACAATATATAAGAAAGAAGAAGAGAACTAGAACTTTCTCAAAGGCTAAAAAAACCAATACCTTTGTACCAAACTGCCCTCTTACTTGCTTCCTACTTAAAAATCTCGTAATACACACGTGGGACCTCTTTAAAACATACATAACTCAAAGAACTTAAGCTATTTTGATGTAAAAAGACTCTAATGACCCTACTATAACTTAAAGGACTTGAAAGACACCTAAAACAGACTTAAAATTTAAAATATGGTCCTCCAATTTAAAATAGGACTTGTCATCCAATTCTTTTCAGAGATTTTGCTTTGTCATAGTGGCGGAATGTGTAGCTGGAGTATCGCTTTTCCTCTCTCCTGAAGTGTTATGTTGCTATGATATGGTGGGTTAGGGACCTTATGGAATTTGAAATTGAGAATCCATTGGATACTGGTGGAAATAAGTATCAACCAGTGGATCAGATCTCTTGCTGAATATATTTTATGGTGTAACCATTGTTTTAAAAGACGGGTGTGAGGCAGGGCATTCATCCCTCTCGCAAGACAAAAGTGAACAAAATAAGAAAACTGCCAAAATTAGTATACCTTCTAGAAAACTAATGTGCTACATTTTCAAGCACAAATCATCGTTCAGCTAAGAAAAGTAAACGTCAAAGGCTCAAACATCTGAAAAGATATTACAATCTAAGAAAGTTAGTGGCTTAGTTTCTATGAATTTGCCAATTGCTAACAAAATACAGCTTAAGAAATAAACATCCAGTTTCGACTCGCATTTGCAGTAGGTTCTAATTAACGACAGACTCCGTATCCAAAAGGTTGCTCTTAATGGGTGAAACCCCTCTGATGTGACGGATTTTGATTCTATCAAATAGCTAGGGAGTAATGAAGGAAAATAGTGTCTCCCAAAAACCACAAACCTTCTATAAATCACCCCCTTTCTTCCACTACCTCTCATCTTAAGTTTGAGTATACATTTAAGTTATAATATAATGAAAAAATCAAACTTTTTTAACTTATGGTTTGTGGCTCTCATAAGCTTACTTCGTGCCTATCTAGCCTACACCTTCAACCTGAGGTGCATTGAGGATACACCTTAATACATTTAGGACCAGAGGCACATGCCTATTTGGTGTCACACTGTTTTTAGTACACCATTCACTGTAGGCCTTTAGGCACTCCGTGACGAGTACTCGTACACTTCTACAAACACTAGGTGTAATAAAGAAGAAAGCATATCAGTTTCTTGTAAATCCTTTTTTTATTGGGTGCTAGTTTTTCAAGCATTATCAAATACGCCCATTCATGTTCTGAAACTATGTTAGATAACCCACCGTTTAAAACCTTGGATGATGAGAACCGAAACAAGGGAAAATCGAATCGGCTAGGGCAAGTTAATGATTGAAAGTCAGTTTCTATTAACTCGGGTGGGTCAAAGGATCTTGATTGACTCGATGGGTCAAAGCTCGGACGTAGGTGAGAACTTGGCCTAGGTAAAATTGAGTCAAGTCAAACTAGTCAATGATTCTTCTAGAGTTTTTAAACAGTGAGATGATCAGATTTTGGCTTTTGTATGTCCAATTTGAGTCAACCTAATGAAGGACCTGTCATTATATGGTTATAATTGGATGCCACAATTTTGTGAATAGTGAATACTTGTTGAACTGTACCTCTTTCTATAATACAGTATGAAAACACCCATTTCTATTTATCTGTTTTGCATTACTTATAAATTTTAGTCTTTTATCTAATGCAGCTCAGTATTGTCATATAATTATGTGACTGATCGGGTTTGCTGAGTCACTGAGTTTGGCAATCATACCATTTGCATATAAATACTGTTATGACAATACATGGCTGAGGTCGTGGACATTTTTGGGAGTTGATGCTGCAATCTCAAGCCAATGTAGAATACGATATACTAAATAATGAAGTGTCCATAGAAAATGATGGTAATGAACCTTGAAACTTTAAATTCTGTAGTTATGTGCATTTCCTTGCACAAATGGTTGGATTATTTTTGCCATGGGCAAATTTCTTTTAGTGTCTTGCAAGGTCTTAGGCTAAGAGACCACTTTCCATTAGGAGCCACATTCTTCCACGTAGGGCTTGCCCCCTCTATATATATATATATATATATATATATATATATATATATATATATATATATATATATATATATGAGAAAACGGTTCCTACACATATGTGTAGAGAGTTCTCTACACACTAGCTTAAAATACAGTGGGGGCCCCCATTGTTTGGGTGATCCAAGCCATCAATTTTAAAGGCCCTCTCATAGATAGGGTGTCTACAAAAAATCAGATCCATAGGATCATCCCAACCCTACGATTTGTGGAGGTAAAATGGATATCTTTAAACCTTCACAAATTAGTTCATTTTTTGCCTCCACAGTTCGAATGGTTGGGATGATCCTACGGATCTGATTTTTTGTGGACACCCTATCTATGTGAGGGCCTTAAAAATGAATGGTTTGGATCACCCAAATAATATGGCCCCTACTGTATTTTAAGCTAGTGTGTAGATAACTTATCTACACATGCGTGTATGAACCGTTTTCTCTCTCTCTCTCTCTCTCTCTCTCTCTCTCTCTCTATATATATATATATATATATATATATATATATATATATATATATATATATATTGAAAAATGACATATTTCATTAATATTTAGATTACATTAGGGACCAGGGGACCCATCTTGCATTACAAAATATTAAGATGGATTGGCCCGGGTATACCCGAGACCAATTGAAAGGTACCCAACATGAGTTGCAAAAGAACACAACCTTTCCTTTCCTCTATTCTATAGTATCTTCTTTTTACATCTTTTCATAGCATTCATTTAAACCTTTCGTCTGTACCTTTTGAGTTGTGCATGATTCTGGGTCCTCTAGACCAGTACCTCTTGAAACTACAAGTAAACTGAAATTCCTGAGAACTATCAAAACTTCAAGCTTCTAAACCTTTCAAATTGAACTCTAAAACTATAGGACTGATATAGAACTCAAATAAAGAATAGCAAAACTATAGTATCCAGACAAGGGAACCTAAGCGAAAGAACGAATCTCTCAAGCTATGGCTACTGAAGATCGAAAACTTCTAGATAACAACAGACAAATCACAAAGCTGTTAAACAGGAGGTATCTTGAATGATTATGAATGGACTTTAACCTCTATGGTACTACGACCCAAATTTTGAACTTCAACAAAAGTCATCAGATTAAATCAAAACTTCCCCATCAGGCACTATACTGAGAGAAATCAGTGTCCATCTTCTAACCTAGTTGCTTAAGCACCTTCTCCAATCTTCTTCTCTTCCTTATCTCTTACCTCCATTGCAAGAAACATGTCTTTGGTTGCCCCCAAATCTTCTTCATATTGAATCCCAAATACATCCCCCATCGATAACAAGTCTTTGAATTCTTCCGAGAACGATCCCCAACTCCTTGAATCGCCAGAACTATCATCAACCTGTTTTGTCTTACCTTTAGCATCCTCACTAGTCCTCTTGGCCCTCCTAGCATGCAGGTCATTAATCCGTCCTGAACCAACCGAGGTAACAGATACCTGAGGATTCAGGTTGGATCGATTATCATCCAGGTATTTAATAATAGACTTTCCTCCTATGATCCTCTTTCCTAAAGATACCTTTGAGTTTTCTTGTAAACACTGAAAGACCCCTCGAGTAGCTAGTACCTGTATTTCCGGGTTAATACTTCTACAGGGTACGATGCCTTTTCCTGTACGTGAGCGCTTTTCCTTAATTTTTTTTATTTTCACTATTAAATCTAGTTTTTAGCTTTAGCACCTTTTTCTCTTTAGCTGAAGTCAGAGTACAACTGTCAGCAACATCCTTTCGGAAAGCTTTTCCTTTCTCGCCATGAGTTGCCCGCATTTAATGTTTTCCATGTCGATCAATTTCCATTCTGATCGTACTTTCCAAGCACTGCAGCTATCCTACTCTCTGACAATCCGGGTGAGTTGGTAGCGGAAGGCTTGGGTGATTCAAAATTCAAATCGGGGCCCACCAACAGCTCCCTGGATGGGTAGAAGGTATCGAGATTAGCGCCCGTCACCTTTTCTTGTGAGACAACCATCGCCGGCAATCGGACACCGGAGATTTGGTCGGTGCCCTCACAAACATCCAAATTATCCTTACTGCTTGATTTTCCAATAACCGACAACGCCAAACTATTAATGCTATCGTCAGAAATCATCTTAACTCCAACAGAATAAATGCTGGAATCCACACTTAGATTAATGGATGACGGGATAGATTTCCAAAGGGCAAGGCTGAGGCAAAAGACATGCAATGGTCATGATTTCCGAAAGCTGGGTCTGGATCACGTGGCCCAGATGCTGCCCAAGAGACTCCACAGTTGACGTTGAGCAGGCATGAAGAGGAATATCTTAAAATCTAATTCTGATGGTTCTAGCACCCGTATTATAGGCTGAAAACTATGGCTGGAGGGAAGAAAGAAGCCCTCCTAGAGCAACACCTCCACGCCTGAGGATGGTCGTCGCCTGTGATTCTGACTCAAAATAGGAAAGGATATCCACTGAATCAATAGAGAAAGGCTTTTGTAATTTCGGCAGGCCCCGACATTTTTTAGCCCACTCCCATACATCTTCCAGCAGCTAAGCTCCAACTTTCAAGCTTCCAATGAAGCAGCTCTTTAGGTATTTCTTTCTTTCCTCTACCAAAGAAGCCGGAACCTCAAAGGCTAAGGGGTCAGCAAGTACATTAGCCTGAGAAGATTTAGGCCTCCTCACCATTGCTGGGGCTAAGTTATTTTTGAGGTCTAAGCATTTTCTACAGGTGTTTCACAAACCAAAGTTTCTGTATTGACATTTGGGACATATCCAGTCACTGCCAGTAAGGGCAAACGGCGGTTAAATTCAAAGGCTCTACGACCAGGGATTCTTTTGGCCCCGAATTCCAACCGTCGCACTCGGTATCCCTGTCCTCGATGCTACCCAAGGACCCTGAGTGGGATATGGGAGGAACCCATTGAGACCTATTCAGGTTATCTCCTTGCCCAAATAAACTGAGAGCCCTCCTACAACAAATGTTGAGGATTCCCAAGGACTCAAATACTTCTAGAGCATGGTACCCTGCTTCAAGGAAATTCTGGAAGTGATTCACCGTGTTATCAAGGTTAAAGCCACACGAGCAGATAAGGGAGTCCACAAGGAATCCTGAAACAACGGTCGCCGTAGGACTTCTGAAGACGTCCCTGATATTCATTTTCCTCACCTCTTCTCTACTCACCTTTGATTTTTCCTCACCTCTTCCCACTGTCTAGGATTTCAAAAGGATGAAACCACATCTGCCCCAATCTATGCTTTTAGAGCGGTTGGCCTATCTTTTTAATGGAGTGTTCTGGCCTATTCAGATCTCCCATCTCAAACAATTCTTATTCTCATGATCCAATCTCAATATATTTCCACTCCTGTCTTGATATGTTGGTGCTTATGTGTCTCTTGCTCTTATAGATTCATAAATATGAATCTCCCTATTCTCCTTTTTCTCAAACCTACACAACACTGTCAATTGTAATTGACTAGTTGGTCTCAGAATTGGCCAATTTAGTATCTTGTGCAGTCATGAATTGGTATCGATAGAGTCCGGATCATGGTTCAAAATATCAATCAATACAAATATCTCTTTGACAGGATAAGATACGATATTGGCCATCACATTGGTGCTAAAAAAAAATTGTAAGTGTATTGGCCAGTCTTGTTTATCAGCCTATACGATCATATGGGGCCGATATGGGATCCGTACTATGCCATGTTCACATGAATGCCCGTAACTTTATGTTTTATATTTTTTTTACAATTTTGAAAGGGTTTTTACTTGATTTACTCTTGTATGACCAAAATCAATATAGATACACTAGATTCAAACATGAAAAATGAGATTTGAAGTGTGAATCGATGGATCAAAGTTGGATTCGCCAAATTTTTTAATTTTGCGTTCTAGGCAAAATTCATATTTTTTCTTTCTTTTTTATTTATAGACTAGTTGTAATACATAAAAATCTTACATGATTCATTTGATATGCATGTTTGCAGCAAGATTTGAAGCTATATTTTCTTTGTTCTATATTCTATATTCTTCTCTATCGCATCTTTTAACTATCGATTTGTACGCTTAATGTATTGTTTAATTGATTTATAAATCTATTAGGCTATAGCTATGTCAAGTAATGCATGCTTTCGATTCTTTTCTTCATGCATGCTTGCAAAAAGATTTGAAGATATTTTATCCTATTTATGCCGATTTTATTATTTTCTTTTTTCTGTATTTTATATTTTTCACTATAGCATCTTTTACCTATATATTTATATGTGTAATGTATTGTTTGATTGTTTCATAAATCTAATTGGCTAGATATATCAAGTTATGAATGCTTTTGGTTCTTTTCTTCATTTTATTTGCAGTTTTATGTTTTATTTATTTTAGTTTTTCATTTTATTTAACATGTTATATTTTTTAGTTGTTATAGATCTAGATCTACATGTTATGAGCACGATCCATGTATGTATGGATCTTTGTGCCTATCTTTATGCTTATTTTTCCCATTTTCATAATGGGCGATGATAAATTCGCACCCCTTTAAAGGAGGGTATGTGGCAGACTTTAACGCTTTTTAACATCAATTCACGTTAAAGGGGTGCGAATATTCCTACAGGGAGTGCGAATTTATCATTGCCCTTCATAATTTTTCAGTTTTCCAATAATTAACTTTCTTTTATGGGGATCCATCTAAGTGAAAAAAATATGAAAATGGATCAATACATACATGGATCATATATTTATTCATTGCTTGGGTGATCATATGTGTTCCAGATGTTTGGGCTTGCTTGGATTTTATTGACCCATATTTAGGAGCTATTCGAGAGCTGGTCCTTCGCCCTTTCGTCTAAAAGGGACCGAGTGCTTTGGAGCTTGTTTCTGCTAGTAGTGTTCTGGAGCATATGGGAAGAAAGAAATAACCAGGTGTTTGCTCCGTTTGGTTGCCAGTAAATTGTTTATCCTAGGAGCTTTTTAATCCCAACAGTGAAGTCAACGGAATTTGCTAGGTTTTTTTTTTCCTACAATTCCTAAAATTCCCGCCAAAATTTAGGGGTGTCATTACCAAATATGGGAAGGGAGAAGAGAGAGGGAAGAGAGAGAAAAAGAGAGGACATCATTCCCTAGGAAAGAAAAAGAGGGGACAAGGAGTCCATGTCATACTCATAAGCAATCATTACAAGAGTGGGATTAAAAAAATTCTAGTGCTAAAAGGCAACCAAACATGGAATGGGACGAAAATTTTACTAAAAACTTCCTAGGTTTTAAATTTTATTGGCAACCAAACAAACCTAGGAGTTCTCAAAGGAGTCCATAGTTGCCAAAGACACATTTTTTTCGCTGTTTGTGAGGTGGGCTAGTGTTTTGTCAGATTTTGGGGCATTACAGAAAAATCTTTTAGAAGATCGTGGGATGAGATTCGATTAAGCGAAATTTCCCAAAGGAGGATGACTCTTAATTTGTTGCCTCTGCAACTAAGCTTCCTAAAATTGAACTTTCACAGATTAAGCTTAGGAAACCCTGGGCCGGCGGGAGTCGGTGCACTTCTAACATGAGCATAACGGGACGACGAGGTGAGCTTTTATGGGACCTTTGAGATTGATCGATGCAAGTATGGCGGAGGTTCAAGGTCTTTTAACATGCATTCGCTTGTTGGACGTGAGGGATTTGTACCATGTTATAGTGGAAGGAGACTCCAAGAATTTCATTAATTGGTTAGATAGAGGTTCATATTGCCCTTGAAGATGTGCATACACAATTGAAGAAATATTGGACAGAGTCGAGGGGATGCAATAAAATTACAGCATATCTTGAGATCTGTTGATAACGAGGCCGACCAGTTAGCTCATTCTACAGCTAATAGAATTACCTTGCAATTTTTCATTTTTTTCACCCTTGATTAGATTAGTCATATTGATTTCTTTTTGTTGCTTGAGCTGACCGCCTTGGTCCTCGACCTTTGGCTCCTTTTTTTGAATGAATATAATTACCGTTAAAAAAAACTTTAATTTATGTTTGATATTTTAGAAATTTTGACATAGATCTATTTACTATTTTTTAACTGTGGAACCTGTTAGTCCTTACACAATTAGTGTTTTACCTATTTTATTTTTTATTTGATCATTTCTTTAGTTAAAATAATTGTTTTGATTCTTTTAGCTCAATTAAGAACCTAGAAACTAGTCAGACAAACATGTGCTTGATATGCTTGCCAGTATAGTAATAGTACACCTCTAATAAATCACGTTAAAATTATCAAATAATGGTTTATGCCAAAATTTATTAAAACAAAAAACAAATACAAAAATATTTTCATTATGGGAATTGCTAGCGTCCATCACCATTCACGAGGTGGCTGGTCTGACATGCGACAGACCAGCCGCGAAATGCCTTTTGCGATGGACCCTAGCAAATCCCCTTTCATTACTTATCATTCAAAAAAATATTTTCATAACATTGCTTATCACTCTTAACCTTTCAAAAAAAAAATTGCCTATCACCCTATTTTTGGAACCATGAGAATTTGTATCATCCAATTCAAAGGCACACACCAATACAACCGATACATATCATTTCAGCCTCCAATCTATACTGCATTTTGGAACCTTGCTACGACACTTCACTGATACAAAACTCATCAACTTGGCTCAAACTCGGCTGAGTTGATGCAGTTTGTGGTTGACTGCATTTCCGAGTCCAAAACTTGACGACTTTTGCCGAGTCGAACACGAATCTAAAGAATGTTTAGATGCAACGACTCGACAACGAATCTATGGTCTTTTATAATTTGTATAGTTGCATTACCTCAGATTGATTTTCTATAACCATCCCTTCCACTTTCTTTGATGCGTGATTGTCATTTTCCTTCCATTCTCGTCAATCAAAACTCATTGGTGTGTGGGGGCAAGAACTCATGGTTTCTTCCACTGCAATGGTCAGATCTTGATGTTTCTTCCATAGGAATCATTGGCTGATATTTCTTCCATAGGAATCACCCACTTCCTTTTGTCTGCCCGGTCACTCAGTTTTCTTCTATGAGACAGTGTTCATAACAAATAATCCTTGGTCGTATGCTTTTAAGACTATTCTAAGAGGTAATTGTCATAATAGTTCTTTCAGCCATGCCTTATAGGTTGTATGCTTATAAGCCTTAAGGCCCTATTTGGTTGCTCGTGGGTGCTTGGAGAGTAGTGGAATAAGAAGTCAAAAGGGAGTAGACAAGCATGGAAGATGTCTAGAATTTCCACTCGGAGAATAGTGGAAGAGTGGTGAGTAGTGTTTGATTGCAAGGCAAACCTCTCGGAGAGTAGTGAAAAAAGTAGGGGTGTCATTACCAATATTGAGTTTGGTAGAGAGATAGGGAAGAGAGAGAAAGAGAATAAGAGATAGGGAAGAGAGAGAAAGAGAATAAGACAAGACATTTTCTCTCCTACCCAAAAAACATTGTTTTGGTAAAATTTGGTTGGAAGATGAGAGGAGGGAACATTAGTGCCATATGGGCGCCATGTAGGAAAAAAGTTATGACATGTCAAACATGTCTGGATGCTAAATGGAGTTTCAATGCAATATTGGCAACCAAACATCGAATCGGCCTTCATTGGAAGTTCATTAGCATTTGAAATTCCAATTAATGCTGAGCGTTTGAGCAACCAAACAGGGCCTAATATAGTATGTTACTTATGTTACTTTGGAACCCTTTTTTTTTTTTTGAAATGGTATGTTAGTAGGTAACTTACATATGTTTGTAAGCCGTTGCCCCAGCATATGATGATTTTAAGCCATAAAATTCAAGATAGATAATATAGCATGTTCCTAATGCTACTATGTTGATATTATATCTTAGCATATATAATATAATACCATTCAAAGAAAATATCTTAGCATATATAGCAGATATGTTAAGATATTTTAGTCACCGTCTCAGTCTATCTTAGATATGTTACTTATTATATATTTTTTTTGAAAGGCAAAGAATTAATAGAGAAAGAGAAAAACGGGGACACCCCGATGACTGAGATGGTCAGCAAAAGAAGAAAAAGAACATGAGAAAAATAAATAAGAAAAAATACAACAATGAACTCGAGGATGAAGTCAAAAATCTCTAGAACCTCTCTAGCAACTCCTTCCCTGGCTAGCCTATCGGCCTCCCTGTTGGTCGATCTTCGTACATGATTGAAAGAGACGGAAGATCCCGCCACTCGATCCTTAATCTCGTCCATAATAAGTATGTTACTTATTGTATTACTTACCCAATAAGATCAAAAGGTGGCTAATAGTCTATATTAGTTATTTAGCCTATTATCAAGTATTGATGAACATAACTACTAAGCTAAAAATATGGTCATTAGGCTCTTTGCTAACCAGGTTTTGGGCCCCACCTATGGCATGTGGAAATGACCACGCCCATTGGTCTGAAGTCTGAACGGAGATCAGAAGTCTGTTCTGTTGGCTATTACTTAATCTAGATCGGATGACAATAGCCCCGTGGTTGATTGTTCTTTGTTTAAACACTGTCGAGAAATCTATGATCAATACCTAAAAAATGTAAAGCGTCTTCTAATATCCCATTCCGAAGGGAACTTCATGACATTCTTCATTCATTAAAAATGGTACTGCGCACTTTTATGCTGGTCATAATGACAGAATGGAGCCAACAGTATCATTCAAATGTACAACCTAGCTGCTGTGAATGTAAGCAAGCAGTTGAAATTCAACGTTATCTTTGTTGGATTGGACCATATCAACATATCCCCTAGAGTTTAGAAGCATCCAATACATGTTGGATGCAGGTTCTCCGTAGTCCATACTAAGTGACAAGGTTAAATTATTTTTTTTCTTTTGTATGCTGATGATCTTAAAGGTTTTGATCATGTTGGACATCTTATTAGATGGTACTTGGGAAACAAGTTGATTCTGTCGTCTTTGTCTATTATTAGAGACCTGGGATACAAGACTCTTTATGCCGTATTTACTTAATAGCATGGACTTTATTATTATTTTTTTAAGAGGAGCATGGACTTTATTATGTTTATCATGCGTAACATTATTGCAGGTACATGATCTCCTCAAATATTGGTGAAGTTGCCTGTATATTTCTAACAGCAGCTCTAGGTATTCCTGAAGGGCTGATACCCGTTCAGCTGCTGTGGGTCAATCTGGTTACCGACGGCCCACCTGCAACAGCTTTGGGATTCAACCCTCCAGACAGAGATATAATGAAGAAACCCCCTCGAAGAAGTGATGATCCTTTGATCAGCCCGTGGATTTTATTCCGCTACTTGGTAGGATATTGACTTTCTTCTCTTTTGTTGATATCACTAACGTGGTGGTTTGTTGATTTTTTCCAAAACAATAACCAGCAATGCAGAATTTACCTAATTTTATCAATTGATGTGTAATTTTGGTATGAGTTCTCTAGTATGGATTCTGGTTACATGATGCACCCATGATTTGTTCTGAAACATATGTTATATGAACCAAAAAGCGCCTCGGTACATTTCATGTTACTTATTTCTGGTTCTCATTTGTTGAAACCATCATATTTTTTCATTCAGCTATTATCGGGAACCTACAAATTTTCTTATTTTCAGTAATTAAAAGAAAATCCTGGTGACCAAGTTGTGCCAGATTTTCTTTTATAAGTTACGGAACCTTGATTTATATTCCAAATATTCAAGAATGACCAGAATATGTGCATTCAGAATCTTCTAACTTCTCAAATGATATTAAAAATGCCCCTACCTTCATAAACATGGGTTGCAGTGGCCTTTCATGTTCACATCATGTTACTTGATCCATATGTTGAATTTTTAATTATGAAGTACTTTGTAATTAGGGGTGCAACTCAGGTCAATTTTTGGGAATTTGGATTGAGCTCTTACCATAAAATGGGGCTGGGTTCGGGTTGATTCCAATTCATTGTTTTAGCAAAAGCACAACCCGACCTGACCCAAGTTGCACCCCTAACTGTAATGCAAACCATCTCTTGTATTTGTGCATATATGTGCACATCCTATATACATCATAAATACACTGTTTAACTGATAGTTGCTCTTTGTTACCCATACAGGTTATTGGGTTTTATGTAGGTCTGGCCACTGTGGGCGTTTTCATCATATGGTACACCCAAAGTTCCTTCTTGGGTATTGACTTGAGCAGCGACGGCCACACACTCGTCACTTATTCCCAGCTCTCTAACTGGGGCCACTGCCCAACCTGGGAAAACTTCACGGTGTCTCCCTTCACAGCTGGGGCTCAAGTCTTTTCCTTTGACTCCAACCCCTGTGATTATTTCCATTCAGGCAAAGTGAAGGCCATGACCCTCTCCCTCTCTGTCTTGGTCGCCATCGAGATGTTTAACTCCCTCAATGCCCTCTCCGAGGATACAAGTCTCTTCGTGATGCCCCCTTGGGTCAATCCATGGCTCCTCCTCGCCATGTCAATATCCTTCGGCCTACATTTCTTGATCCTCTACGTTCCGTTCCTTGCTCAGGTGTTTGGGATTGTACCTCTCAGCCTGAATGAATGGCTCTTAGTGTTGGCCGTAACCATACCCGTGATCCTAATCGATGAGGTTCTGAAACTTATCGGGCGATGCAGAAGTCGAACCCATGTATCAACCTCAAGAAAGCACAAGGATGAGTGAGGTGAATGAGTATATAAGGGATGGTATCTACCAACAAAAGATGGAATCTCTTGACAAGTTGCAAGGTGCACACATTTCTATTGCTTGTTCTGTTGCTTCCTGACCCTATTGCTTTTCTATTTAGGGCTGGTTTGAGCCTTGAAGAAGGGATTTGGGACTCTCGATAGTTGGATTCAGTGACCCAAGTCACTTCTATCTCGATAATAGAACCGATTGCAGTTATTTTTTGGACGCCATCTGCCAGAGACATTTCACTCTGTTTTTTTAGCTGTAGGTAACTAGATATTGTAGTACTGAATGTTTGTATGCAATATAATGCTTTGATTTCCTTGAAAAATCAAGTTACTTTCATCAGAGTTATAGCATTTCTGGCTTCCGATTGGCGTCCCATGGAATCCACAATACGGAATCGCTCATTTATCATTCCTTCAACTATGCGAATATTCTGTGCACTTCTGATCAATGATACTAATATAATGGTTGCAGGAAGTGAAGTAGAGATGGTAATATGAGTAGGGAACACAGGTCGAGCTTCATGATCTAGTGTAACGAGAACTTATGGGCTGCAAGCTCAGATGATGTCCTCTGTTTGACAAGGGATTTGTTAGGGAATTTCGCCGAAAAGCATTTTGCTGCTGACTTTTGCATGAGGGCAGTAACAGAGGCTCAATTTTCAGCAGATTTTGTCTTATTCATTTAATTCTTCTGAGGTGGCTGTTCTCTGATGCAAAGTCAGCCGTCATATGCTTTTCCGCAAAATTCCCTAGCAAATCCCGTTTGACAATGAAATAGTTGAATTTTTATGCTGATAAGAGTTAAAAACACTCAAATTTTTACGAATAGATGTTCATAGTAACAACTCCAATAAGATTTAAACTCATATTTTTACGTCAATAGGTTAAACTCAGATTAATGTCTATATATATTTAAATTGATAATATTAAAACATAGAATAGGAAGAGCGAATTAAAAAGGCGTGAAATTGATAAAATGAAGAAAAAACAGAGGAAAAAATCATAAAATTCGTGGAAAATGGAAAATTATTAATGGGAGGGATTTTCATTTACAAGAAAATATTTCTTCTTTTCCTTTCTTTGGTCTTGCGATTTCCTAACAAAAATAAAAATAAAATAAAACTTGCAGCAATCAAAAGGATGTCGAGTGAGAATGAAGTGTAAAGAACAAAAGAGAGAACGATGAGAGAGTTGAGGAAAACTGGGAGGAATCAAGACTCTAGGTATAAAAACTCTTATTTTTATTCTATAGGTTTAAAATTCATAGTTTTATACCGATAGGTTAAAAGCTATTTTCTTATGTCAGTTGATTTTTACTTAAAAGTGTTAAAAACTAAGATTTTTTATGCTAATAAGCTTTTACTCCTATAAAACTTTATGCCGTTCCAGATATATAAAAAAAAAGGGGACCGAACAAATTGGGGAAAAAAGTGAAAAAAAAAAAAGAAGATAGAGAAGTAAAAGAACGGAAGGGGACCGAACAACAGAAAAAGCGAAAAAGCGAAAAACTAAAGATGGAGAAGTAGAAGAATAATCAGATAAATAGCAGAAAAATTCCTGAAATTCCTGGTGATCCAGTGATATCTGTTCCTATTGATGGTTCTGCTCTCGCGACCTATGATGGCAATACTCGCCCGCCTCGTGGTGGGGCCTCCTCTGGTCGTGGCTGTGGTCGTGCCGGCCGTGGTGGTAGTCGTTCTGGTGGTGGCCGTGGCCGTTCTTTTTGCACTCACTGTCAACGCGAAGGACATTATATTGATCATTGCTATACCCTGCATCCCGAGCTTCGTCAGGCACGCTCGGCTCACATGGTTGCTACTACTACTTCTGCTTCAGATTGCGCTCCCTCTGCTTCTGTTCCTGCACCAGCTGATTCCACCTATACATTATCCCGTGCCGATTATGAGGAGTTCGAGCGTCTGCGGCTCAGTTCTCGTCCTCCCTCTGCAGGTTTCGCCCAGCCAGGTAGTTCACCCACTACCCTTCTATCTAGCTCAAGGTCATGGATCGTTGACTCTGGCGCATCCAATCACCTGACTGGTAACTCTTCTCAGCTTCATTCTTTTCGCTCTTTCTCATCTCCCTCTCAATATATCACCCTTGCTGATGGGTCCACTACACCTATCACTGGTATTGGTCATATCTCCCCTTATCCTGCTCTTACCTTATCTTCTGTTTTATGTGTACCAAAATTACCGTTTAGTTTACTTTCAGTTAGCCAAATTACTAAATCTCTTCATTGTTCTGTCTCATTTTTCCCATCTTACTGTTTGTTTCAGGATCTCTCGACTGGGAAGACGATTGGAACGGGTCGTGAGGTAGATGGACTCTATCGTCTTGACTGTCGGCCGCCTATTGTTTTACATAGCTCTGTGGATACATTTCATTGGCATTGTCGCCTGGGGCATCCTTCACTTCAGCTGCTGCAGCAGACTTCTCTAGTTCCCGGACCTTTTTCTAGTTTTCAGTGCGAGTCCTGTGAACTCGGTAAACACCGTCATGTGTCGTTTCCGTCCCAGATCATTAGTCGAGTGTCTAGTCCATTTGAATTAGTCCATTCTGATGTATGGGGACCCTCTATGGTCACGTCTAATACTGGCTTTCGGTATTTTCTTGTGTTTATTGATGACTTCTCACGCATGACATGGTTATATTTACTGAAGAGTCGATCTGACGTGTTCTTTGCTTTTCGCACATTTCATTCTGAAATTGGCAAATAACACGCTACGTAGGAATTACAAGACATGACACGTGGCAATAGAAAAATATTTACAAGATAAAGAATGAGGATGCGAGGGCCCTCTTTATGCAAGGGCCGGAGTTGGATACATATCATGTGGAAAACCGGTTTCTGAAAAATGGACACTTAATCGTGTGGGTTCATTGGTTCATGTAGTGGCATGAGACAAACATGGCGAAGTGCCACATCATCCATGCTGACATGGCATGAGAAAAAAACATGACACATCACCGCTGACATGGCACACAAGTGGACACCCATTGGACCAGATAACAAGGAAAAATAATCAGATAACATGAGAAACGGACGTTTCAAATGACACTCTATTGTGTCTATAGAAAAGGAGTAGATTACATATATACATGGGAAATGATAAATTTGCCTCAGTATTGATCCTCTAGCTCAATGGTAAAGCTCTGTTATCCAACCACGAGGTCGGTTGTTCAATTCCAGCTGGTCCTACCAAAAATAAGATATATTCGCCTCCGGGCCACCCTTTATAGTGTGAAAAGAGTTGTTATAAATATACTAGAGTGAGGTGGCCCAGGGAAGAAAAGGGGACTAATATATCACTTCCCTATATACATACATGAAAAGTAGACCTGGCAGACGGGTGGGCCAGGCCGGGTTTGACCCGACCCGTACGGGGCCGGGTCAAAATGACCTGGAAAAATTTACGGGTCATGAATCTTGGACCCGCACCTGGCCCATGCGGGCCGGGTCACCCATGTTTTTAGTAAATTTTTGGTTTTTCTGTTTTTTTTTTTTTAATATAGGTATTTGCTAGCCACCTTCTCCAAAGGCTACTTCTCGCCCATCCTTTGCAATTGTATTTGTTGATAGATTTGTCTTATTAGACATTGGTGAAAACTGCACAGAAATACTATTTCTGGAAAGTTGGCTAGCAATAATAAGCACATAAATACTATCTCTAATATCTTCTTTATATGACAATTACGGAAAAACTGCAAAGAAGAGGTGTAGAAATATGACAATTACAGAAAAACTACTTTGTTTCACTTCTACGGGCACCTCTGGGTCCACCCGGACCCGCCCAATTTTGACGGGCTGGGTTGACCAGCGGTTCAACTTAGAAATGGGTCACAAAATGTTAATCCGAACCTGGAAATTACGAGCGGGCTGGGTCGACCCGCGGGTCCGGGTCAATTCTTCCCAGGTCTAATGAAAAGCGACGGGGGAGGGGGCTACCCCGCTTGTTTTAATAATGGCACTCCTCTTTCTTCATCTTTTTTTTGAAACACCTCTAATTAGCTGTTAAATCCTCCTCCAATTCCTCAAAACTATCAACATCCAATCCAAGGATGCTATTATCTAATAAGGGAATCTCTCTCTCTCTCTCTCTCTCTCTCTCTCTCTCTCTCTCTCTCTCTCTCTCTCTCTCTCATTTGGCCCCACCTAAATGATACAAAGAATGTGAGTTAGGGGGCTTCCATGTTGACTTAGGGCGTATGAAATGTGAAGTTGACGGTATTTTGTTTTCTCTGGTTAGTATGCAGTTGATGAACAACCTCTATGTGTTGCTTAGAAACGGAAAAAAAACTCCCATTTTTAAGGTGTGAACGGTCAAAACCACATGTTCAAAGTCTTCTTTAGGTGGTTCATATTGAGCGGGCTATTTCTTTTGAAAATCCTGAGATGGGTTCCTGTGTTAGGCAGAAAGCTGTCTACCTAAAATGCGTGTGTGGCCGGCCGCCTATCTACTGTTTCTACACGTGGTTTTTTTCTTCACTTTGACATTGCAAAACACTTGCTCAAGTTACAGTCCATAGGTTCTAATTATATTAAGATTGTAAGGCACAATCTGCATTCTCTACTCATTTTGATAATGACACTGCACTTTTATTAAATATATTTTTTTGATTGGCTACAGATTAAATTTACTGCTCTTTAAAAAAAAATTACCGCTCTTATTTCATTTACCGATCTTATGAAATCCAGAATAAGTTTTGCCAGTATAAAAAAATTTACAGAGGCTCTGTAAATTTTTTAACCACACCAAACTTTTTTATTGCTCTTACATAAGTTTTACCACTCTTCTAATTTTTTTAATTTTTTTTTTAATAAACCACTCTTCTAAAATTTAAATAAGTTTGCCGTTATAAAAAATTTACCGCTCTTAAATGTTTTTTACAGTGCTAATTTTTTTTACTTCTTCAATAATTTTGCCACTATATATAAAATTTAGGGAAAAGTGTATCTACTTGGTCGAGTAGATAATTTACCTACTCCGTCGGCTTAAAATACAGTGGCGGCCCACATTGTTTGGGTAAACCATTCATTTGATGGGCCCTCACATGGATAGGGTGTGCCCAAAAAATCAGCTCCGTAGGATTATCCCAACCCTTCGATTTGTGTCGGTTAAAATGGACGGGTATAAATTTTCACAAATCTGTCCATTTTTTACATCCACAGTTCGAAGGGTTAGAATGATCCTAAGGAACTGATTTTTTGGCACACTCTATTCATGTCAGGTCCTATCAAATGAATGCTTTGGGTTACCCAAACAATGTAGGCCCCACTGTGTTTCTGGCAGACGGAGTAGACAAGTTATCTACTGGATCGAGTAGTTACTGTTTTCTCTAGCTAAAATTTATCATAATTTTGGCTATATATAAAGTTTATCGCTATTAAATATTTTTTAACATTCTAAATGCTTTTCAGTCTCGACTATCGTACTCTTTATCCTCTTTCGGTGCTTCAACTTCCATAACATTAACTATTTTAGTGTACTATATGCATTTTTTACAATCATACATCTTTCTCTATCACTCTATGTTGATACAATATGGTCCTTATTCAGATTAATCCTTTCACCTGTAATAGATAAAACGAATGTCGAGGCAATAATGGAAGGTCTGAAACATACAAACTCACTATCTATTTGGAACTCCTTCCCCACATTTTCCCAGCATGGGATCTGTACAAGGGATTTCTATACGTACACTTATTGAAATTGTTTCTCCCTGAGAGGTAATTGATGTACATCCTTAATTAGCTTAGTTCGCGAGAGATTCCACATGGGCTATAAGAAGAGCGCAGGCGAAGCTCACAGACACACAAATATATATATAGAGAGAGAGAGGAAAGTGAAGCTACACTGCCGGCTTAAAATACAATGGGCCCATATTGTTTTGGTGATCCAAAGAATTCATTTGATTGGCCCTCACATAGATAGGGTGTCCACCAAAAATCAGCTCCATAGGATCATCCCAACCCTACAATTTGTGGAGGCAAAAATGAACGTGTAAAAACCTTCACAAATTTGTCCATTTTTGCCTCCACAGTTTGAAGGGTTGGGATGATCCTATGGAGCTGATTTTTGGTGGACAACCTATCTATGTGAGGGCCAATCAAATGAATTCTTTGGATCACCAAAACAATGTGGGCCCATTGTAATTTAAGCCGGCGGTGTAGCTTCACTTTCCTCATATATATATATATATATATATATATATATATGAGAAAACTGTTGGTGCGCTTAAGCTCACCATTTTTTTGGTGCGCTTAAGTTGTCATAACGCCTCCCATTCGTTTAAATGTTTGGGTCCCGCTTAAGCGCACCAATGGGAGGCGTTATAACAACTTAAGCTTACCAACTGTCTCTCTCTCTCTCTCTCTCTCTCTCTCTCTCTCTCTCTCTCTCTCTCTCTCTATATATATATATATATATATATATATATATATATATATATATACACATACTAGTCGGCCGACTAGAGAAGGTTCTCTAGTCCGCCGACCAAAAACACAGTGGGCCTATGTTGTTTGGATGATCCAAAGCATTCATTTGATGGGCCCTATCATAGATAGGGTGTGCCCAAAAAATCAGCTCCATAGGATCATCTTAGCCCTTCGATTTGTGGAGGTTAAAAATGGACAGTGGAGGTTAAAAACATCGTGACCCCACGTTGTTTTGATGATCCAAAGCATTCATTGGATGGGCCCTAACACAGATAGGATGTGCCTAAAAATTCATCTCCATACGATCATCCTAACCCTTCGATTTATGGAGGTTTAAATGGACGCGTATAAACTCCACAAATCTGTCCATTTTTAACCTCCACAAATCAAAGTTTTAGAAAGATCCTATGTAGCTGATTTTTTGGGCACACCCGATCTATACCAGGGCCTATCAAATGAATGTTTTGGATTATCCAAATAATGTGGGCACACTGTGTTTTTTGGTCGGCAGACTAGAAACGCTTCTCTAGTCGGCCGACTAGAAAAACTTTCCTCATATATATATTGTGTGTGTGAGCGCGGGCGATGCTCTTGTTGAAAAGTGTTGCTAC
This sequence comes from Tasmannia lanceolata, assembly GCF_043159265.1. Lineage (NCBI taxonomy): Eukaryota > Viridiplantae > Streptophyta > Magnoliopsida > Canellales > Winteraceae > Tasmannia > Tasmannia lanceolata. The sequence continues at coordinate 50,571,513 of NW_027518683.1, read as the reverse complement.
TCGCTCTTGTAGCTAAGCTTATCTACTCGGTCAAGTTAAATATAGTGGGGGGGCACATTGTTTGGGTGATCCAAACCATTCATTTGAAAGCCCCTTACCTAGATAGGGTGTCCACAAAAAATCAGACCCACAGGGAACAAACAATCACTATATATATATATATATATATATATATATAGAGAGAGAGAGAGAGAGAGAGAGAGAGAAGTGTTGCTACACATTCTTGTAGCTAACTTATCTACACCGAAGGCTTAAAATACAGTGGGCCCACATTGTTTGGGTGATCCATACCATTCATTTGGTAGGCCCTCACATAGATAGGGTGTGCCCAAAAAATCAGCTCCATTGGATGATCCCAACTCTTCAAACTATGGAGGCAAAAATGGACAGATTTGTGAAGGTTTTTACACGTCCGTTTTTTCCTCCACAAATCATAGGGTTGAGATGATACTATGGAGCTGATTTTTTGGGCACTCCCTATCAATGTGAAGGCCCATCAAATGAATGGTTTGCATAACTGAAATAATGTGGGGCCCACTGAATTTTAAGGCGTCGGTGTAGCTACACTTTTGGATGATCCCAACCCTTCAAACTATGGAGGCAAAAATGGACAAATTTGTGAAGGTTTTTACACGTCCATTTTTTCCTCAACAAATCATAGAGTTGGGATGATCCTATGGAGCTGATTTTTTGGGCACTCCCTATCTATGTGAAGGCCCATCAAATGAATGGTTTGCATCACTGAAACAATGTGGGGCCCACTGTATTTTAAGGCGTCGGTGTAGCTAAGTTAGCTACACAACGTGTAGCTACACTTTTCTCATATATATATATATATATATATATATATACGAGAATCATAGAGTTGGGATGATCCTATTGAGCTGATTTTTTGGGCACTCCCTATCTATGTGAAGGCCCATCAAATGAATGGTTTGCATCACTGAAACAATGTGGAGCCCACTGTATTTTAAGGCGTCGGTGTAGCTAAGTTAGCTACACAACGTGTAGCTACACAAGTTATTTGTACCAGCAAAATTTATTCAAATTTTTAAGAGCGGTAAAATTGATATAATTGCGATATAAAATTAAAATTTTTAAGATCAGTAAATTCTTTTATAGCAGAAAAAACTTATTCAATTTTTTAAGAGTGGTAAAACTAAGATAAGAGCGACAAAAAATTTAGCATGGTTGTGAAAACGCCTTCCGCAGCATAAAGGAATACCTCCTCGGGCCTCCTGTCTTAGCCGCGCCAATCCCAGGGAAGCCGTTGGTCTTCTTTGTGGTAACCCGAAGCAACACGTTGCCCACTTTGTGGAGACGTGCAACAACGTCAGCACATTCGGCGATTACATGGTGAAGCAGTTCGTCCGCTCTCTTCGTGGCAACGCGTTCGATTGGTACACGGACCTCGCGCTTGCTTCCATCGACAGTTGGGACCAACTCGCAGCGTAATTCTCGTTCTTTGATATTTGAAGATATGTAGGCATGGTGGTGAGTTGTACTTGAAATGGTGGCCCTTGGGCTTACCACTTAGTAGGTCTCCCATTTGGGCTCAAGTGGGACCGTTTACATTCAAACCCTTTGTTTTAGGGGCAGCCCATAAAGGAAAGACAATGGAGGAAGCAAGCTGAAGGCTTTCCCTTGCAAAGGAGCGACGACTTGAGATCGAGTCGATACGGTGTTGAGTCTTGCAATCAACTGAGAGAAGAATTAATTGTCCATTTTTATTAATTACAATTTCTTTGTAACTTGTCCCCAAATTTTGTGTCAGTGAACTACGCAAAATTTGCTGTCGACAATGGTAAAAAAATTTAAAAGCGATAAAATTTTTATATAGCGGAAAAGTTCTTCAAGTTTTTTTATGAACGGAGATATATTTAGAATGGTAAAGAATTATATAGAATAGTAAAATTGTTTCAAATTAAATTGTTTTGTTCTTCTTCCTCATTCTCTTAGTTTCTTTTGTTTCACATTGCTTTTCAAAATTTTCACATTCTATTTTAGGTGTTTTGTTTTAGCTTTTATTCTTTCTCTATCGACGATATTTTGTAGAGATTCTTTCCTATTTTCTTCCATTTTTCTGACATAATATGATTGTAAGATGTCTTATCTCTCTCTACGATGACTTTAATCACTATAGTTTAGATCAGAAGAGAAAGAAGAAGACAACGAAGAAGAATAGAGAAGAGGAAGAAGAGGGCGCGATAGAGAGAGAGAGAGAGATTCAAATTTATTTAAAAATGTTTTTGGGAAGTACTGTTTTGACAGGTATTTGGACCTTTTTTCCAATACGACAAACCCCTGTCTTCATTTGACATAAAATTGAACCAAACTTATATTTTCAGGAATTTTTTAATCTAAGTTTCAAAACTTTCAATGTACATTGTATTGAGTGCATATATTTTACCTCGTAAAATTTAGTCATGAAGACATGTTCCTACCTTTTTTACACACAAAAAATGCTAACTTGAACGGTTGAACCAACTCTGATCGATTTTTTTACTTAGAGGGGCCTTCAATTTATGATATCTCTCTAAATTAACCATAAATCATTTCATTTCCCTCTAAATTGTGGAAGGAAAAAAAAAATCCCATGAAAAAATTTTCCACCAGAAATGTTTTTCTTGCAATCCAAACAGGGCTATAGCGTGTGCTGTTTTCCTGTTGCATTTATATTAATTTGTTTTATGAGATAAAATTTTAAAAATTATTAAAAAGAGATATTTTCAGTCCCTTGGTTTAATAATAACGACACTTTACCTAAAAGATAAATAAAGAAAAAAAATTATAATTCGTCTCTTTATTTTAGATTTTTTTAGTAATTAGCTGGTAAAACGCTGTTATAATTCTCACAAAGCTGTCAGAAGCGAGTAAAAAAACATTAATAAAGTGAGAAGTGTTGGTACCAAAAAATACAGGAGTGTTGGTATGATCTATATATAATGGGAAAATATAGGTACCCCCCTACTAAATTTAAATATTTTTAAACAATTAAATATCTTATAAGGGAAATGATAAATGCGCCCCTTTTCATTACTATGGACACCCAGCTATAGTGTATCTATGACTGAAAAGGTACTGATGTACTTCACATATGAAGGAATGAAGTGACCTGATTGCCACGTACAATGCAGCTCGGTGTCCCATTATACACAAATCTACATAATAGGAAAACTTGAGTGACACCTGAGGGTATTTAAAACCATATAAATGGATTTTTTTAAACGTTCTAATACCTTATAAATGTAAATTTCTTTCTTTCTTTTTTTGAAACGGTGAATCATAATAGAATGGAAAGGGAAGCCCGAGGTGAGACAGCCCAATATAACAGATTACAAGATAAGAAAGCAGAAATAGAAAAACAACAGAACAAGACATGGCTGATCAAGGGGGAAAATAATCAAACCATTGTAAATTTCTTCATCACTATAAATATTTCATACACGTAAACATATATAACAAGGCATATATACTTTAAATACATTATAGATGTCAGTTTCTTTAAAACTACTACATATATACCTTATATTTTTGAACTCTAGATCAATTTTTACAACATAAAAATTTAGTCAGAGTACGAATTTTTCGCATGAATAATGTTTGTGCATACAGAAAGCCGTATTATTGCTTCCATAATAAATATTTTGTTATTATACGTCCAATGAAACATAGCTTAGATTAGAAAACTAGCATACCTTCCAAGAACAAGTCTTAGAAACAGTCTAGTGATGGACCGATCTGAACCACCGAGGTTTTGCTGGTGTGCAGCGTAATACATGAGTGGATCCCATCGTTTTCTACTATATGTAAGGCCCTTTTAATTGGATTGCTGGAAAAAAATATTTCTGGTAGAAAGTTTTTTCTTAGGACATTTTTCCTCTTTCCAATCTAGAGGGAAATGATATGACTGGGGCTTATTTAGAGAGATATCATCATAAATTAAAGGTCTCTATTAATAAAACTTGAACTGCAAATTCTTTCGTGTGTTATCAAAGAATGGAAAAGTAGGAAAATCTGGAAAAGTCTATTCTTTCCAAACTTTTCCATCCAGAAATTAAATTCCTGCAAGCCAAACAGGGCCAAGGGGGGCACCCAAATTTAGTATTCCTCTATGGTATCGTCCTTCTTTCCTTTAATATTTCCAAAGGAATTGATCCTATGTCATACCCACTTGAGGAGCCTTTAGGCAGTTGCCATTGAGCCAGAACATGTGTAATCATCGATCATGACCTAAATCATTCATCCCACGCTCTTCTCCGTGGGGTACAAATCAACGGTGTGACAAGAAAAGGAGTGATTCCGTACGTTGAGAATTCAGATGCATAGAATCTAATGTCCAATCTATGATATCTATTATATATTAACAATACATCACTTGTGAGGAATTGCTTTTGTAGGGCGCGACCTCACTGGAATACAATGAGCTGCACCCACAACAGCATATATAGTGGGATTTTGACCATTCATTTTCACTTGATAGCTAGGCCTTGTTTTGATATGTTCAAACTTCATAAAACTATACATAGGCAACGGTTCAGATTCAACGACAAAAAAAATGCAAGTTATTGGATTCCATGATTTCAAGATTGGCTTGATATTTGGACCATAAGAGATCCAAATTCAGACCCATCAAATAGACGTTTGGGTCCACCATATGTAAGGTAGGAGTCTCAATGATGTAGTGGATGTGGTTCATTGTAATATTAGGAGGACGTTCCTAGTGAAGCATTCCTCTATATTTGTTCATATTCTTAGAAGAGAAACTATATGTTAGAGAGAGAGAGAGAGAGAGAATATGTAGGTAATAAGAAAGCTAAGTAGTAGAGTAGAAGAAAGAAGAGCAAAACAAAAAGAAAAAGAAAATAACTCCCTTTTGAAGCATTTATTATCGTTTTCTTATAACACAAACGTTATCACTTTCAAAGGTGATGATCCAAAGACCCATTTCATAGAGAGAGACAGAGAGTAAATATGTAGGTAGAGGAGAAAGCTAAGTAGGAGAGTAGGAGAAGGAAGAGCAAAAGAAAAGAAGAAGAGAAGAAAGAGGTTTGTTTAGTATGACAAGATAGTTGCAAAGCTGGGTTGCCCACGATATATCCATGCCAACCTTCTCTACGTCACTCTTTGACCCAAACCCTCCCTAAATCCGTATACCAACTGTTTTCATTTAGGCTTCTCCTTTGTGTTTGGCAACCCCCAAATAACTACCACCAAGAGAGGGAAAGAACCGACGTCAGAATTGTTATTTCCACCCCAATTTGCTTTTCTTTTCCTTAGTCCTAAACCTAGTCCAACCCAAGGTAGCATTACTCCAATCCAACCCGAGCCTCGGGTTAAGGAAACCAACCTGCCTCTAAATCTCTCAACCCTAACCCGATGTATCTAACTCTTCTTCTTTTTTCCAAATTGGGATGGGTTCAGGTTGCCCTAGGCCGTGAAAAAAAAAAACATAAAAATATAATAAAAAACTACAGGGATAGTTTCACCTCGCCCGAAAATCATCCTTTCACACTTTTGTCAAGGGCTGAGATTATTGTCATTTTTTTCGAATGGTAGAGATTAATGTCAATTATTGCATGTTTAGGTAGTAGCAACACGCTTTGCTTTTCATTCCGATTTTCTTCTTTCTCATTCTTGCTGTCCTTTCGCCCGTTCCGATAAACGAATTGTATTGTATGTGAGAGATTTTAGGAAATAAAGAAAAGATGCATATCCAAATCAACGATGCACATGTAATAATAATTAATATGGAGCGGGTAGCGGGAATCGAACCCGCATCGTTAGCTTGGAAGGCTATGGGTTATAGTCGACATGTAATAATAATTAATATGGAGCGGGTAGCGGGAATCGAACCCGCATCGTTAGCTTGGAAGGCTAGGGGTTATAGTCGACGTCGATGGAGGGGAAATAACTTTAAAAAACATAACACTAAGATTTTGAAAATCAGGAAAAAATTAGAGGACGATGTTCAATTCGGGTCAGGTTGGATCGCCGAATGCCTCAACCCTCACCCTAACCCAAAATTAAATCAGGTTCTCTTTTCCCAACCCAACCCGAGAAAATGCCAACCCAACCCAGCCCAAATCAAAATAGGGCTTAACCCGTCGGGTTCATGTTGCACCCTTACTAAAAATATCTTCATTTTCATGAAAAGTCAATTCATTTGTAGGAAAAGACAGAGAAGGTAGGGTGGAAATGTTGGGAAAAAAGGGGGTGGAAATATCACATACCTCTCCTCAATTGACTTCATTGACTTTCCCAGCTGTGTAAAAATATATAGATAAAATGTAGATGTTTAGATGAACATCTACACCTAATCTTCATTAAACTGAAAAAGATATGAAGCCACGTGTCAGATTCTCAATGGAGAGATGGTTTTCGTGAAGGAATGAAAGCGTGGAGGGAAAAGATTAGGAGGTGTAGGTCACCACAGTCGAAGAAAATCTCAACCAATTTAATAAAAGCTTCACAACAAAACACGACACGTCTTATTATTTCTATAAATACAAATCCTCATACAAATCCTCACTTATACTCTCTCTCTTCTAACGCCGTTACATTTAACGGAGTTTTCGAATACTATATTTGTGAGTTCCAAAGGCTGCTCAAATCACTTCCTCTTCCACACTCTCATTCTCCCATTTATAAAACGAGTTTCGATACAGAGGAAAAACAAATCAGGGAATGTCTCGTGTCGGTTCCGAACACAGTTATCAATCGAGTCTTTTCGTCGAATCTTTCGACCGGAAAACGATGACGGAGCTCGAAGAACAGTCACGTTCCGGCGGCTTTAGTCGCCGGATGGATGCCGGTCCGTCACCGACTCTCGGAGAGCTTTTAAAACGAGTCGGAGACGCACGAAACGAGTCAGGAAACGAAACGCCGTCTCAACACGTTCTTGAACTCACCGAAACGAGTCTCGGTAACAGATCTCTTCCTTTTATACTCTCCTTCAAGAATCTGACCTACAGCGTCAAAACTCGCAGGAAAATGACATTTTCCAGTATGTTCAGCCGGAAGAACGGAATCGGAACGGAAACTGAACCGGATCTTAACGCGAGCAAGTTTTCACAGACGAAAACTCTTTTAAATGATATTTCCGGCGAGGCAAGTGACGGTCAGATCCTGGCGGTTCTAGGCGCGAGCGGATCTGGAAAATCGACGTTGATCGACGCTCTCGCGAATCGGATCGCGAAAGGAAGCTTAAAAGGAACGATAACACTCAACGGAGAAGTACTCGAATCGAATCTTCTGAAAGTAATTTCAGCTTATGTAATGCAAGATGATCTTCTCTTCCCAATGCTTACAGTAGAAGAAACATTAATGTTTTCAGCTGAATTTAGACTCCCTCGATCCCTCTCGAAATCCAAAAAGAAAGCTCGAGTTCAAGCTTTAATAGATCAGCTCGGCTTACGAGCGGCGGCGAAAACAATCATCGGAGATGAAGGTCACCGGGGGGTTTCCGGCGGAGAACGCCGGAGAGTTTCGATCGGAATCGATATAATTCACGATCCGACTATTCTCTTTCTTGATGAGCCTACATCTGGTTTAGACTCAACTAGTGCTTTCATGGTTGTTAAAGTTTTACAAAGAATCGCTCAGAGTGGCAGTATCGTAATTATGTCTGTTCATCAGCCTAGTTATAGAATAATCGGTTTGTTAGACCGATTAATCTTTCTATCACGTGGACAGACTGTTTATAGTGGGTCACCTTCTAATCTCCCACTTTTTTTCGAAGAATTCGGACGTCCGATACCCGAAAATGATAATCGGACTGAGTTCGCACTCGATCTGATCCGAGAACTTGAAGGGTCTCCAGAAGGGACAAAAAGACTTGTGGAGTTTAACAAATCATGGCAGAGTATGAAATTACAACCGGGTTTTGAGTCTTATCATAGGGGGCTATCCTTAAAAGATGCGATTAGTGCGAGTATTTCGCGAGGGAAGTTGGTATCAGGTGCAACGAACGAGTCACACTCGGCTTCGTGTAAGCCTACGTTTGCGAACCCGTTTTGGATAGAGATTGCTGTGCTGACGAAACGGTCTGCTGCTAACACGAGGAGGACGCCCGAGTTGTTCGGGATCCGACTCGGTGCGGTTCTCGTAACGGGTTTTATCCTCGCCACGATTTTTTGGCATCTCGATAGCTCGCCCAAAGGTGTTCAAGAACGGCTAGGGTTTTTCGCGTTTGCCATGTCAACGACGTTCTACACGTGTGCTGATGCTCTTCCCGTGTTTCTCCAAGAAAGGTATTGTGAAACAAAAAGCTTAATTAAGCTAGGATTTTAAGCTCTTGAGTAGGTGTTATTTAGTAATTTTCCAGCTGTTTGCATACAAGGATTTTACAACCCAGGATTGTAAAATCGTGATTTTACAAGCTAAGACCTCGATTCATGGATTTTATAATTATAGATTGTTAAATTCTAAATTTTACAAGCTAAAACTTGGATTTTATAAGCTAAACCTAGTTTTTATGAGCTAATACATGGATTTTGCCGTCCTAAAGATATAAATCCAATCTTTAGCTCATGAAATCCAGGTTTTTGCTTGTAAACACCAGGATTTTACAATCTTGGATTACAAAGGGGTGTATACAAACAGCCAATAATTTATAAGTTAAAACTTGGATTATACATTTTGAGGATTGTAAGATCCAGGTTTTAGGTTAAAAGATTCAGGTTTTAGCTTAGCTTGTAAAATCTAAGATTTTACAACCCTAGATAGGCCTATTATAGACAACTGTGAAACAACCAATTACTCCAAAATCTTAAACTCTTAGACTATGTATTACTTAATCATTTATACTTCAACAGGTATATCTTTATGAGAGAGACGGCCTACAATGCCTACCGTCGATCTTCATATGTGTTATCTAATTCACTCGTGGTCATTCCTTCGCTGATCTTCCTCTCCTTCGCATTCGCCGCGACCACGTTCTGGGCCGTGGGTCTGGCCGGTGGAACACCAGGGTTCTTCTTCTTCTTCTTTACCATTTTAGCCTCCTTCTGGGCGGGAAGCTCGTTCGTCACATTTCTATCAGGCGTGGTCTCTCACGTGATGTTGGGTTACACAGTGGTGGTAGCAATTCTGGCTTATTTTCTCCTCTTCAGTGGATTTTTCATCAGCAGAAATCGAATTCCTGTTTATTGGCTTTGGTTCCACTACATTTCTCTGGTGAAATATCCCTATGAAGCTGTTCTACAGAACGAATTTGACAATGCCCAGAAGTGTTTTGTGACGGGGTCACAGATTTTCGATAACACGCCGCTTGGAGGTATGACCTCGGCGATGAAAGTGACGGTGCTGAGTTCGTTAAGCAAATCGCTCGGCGTGAACATAACGAGCACGACGTGTGTTACGACGGGTGTTGATATATTGCAGCAGCAAGGAATTAATGATCTGAGCAAGTGGAATTGTCTGTGGGTTACTGTTGCTTGGGGGTTCTTTTTTAGGATCTTGTTCTACTTCGCTTTGGTGTTGGGAAGTAAGAACAAGAGGAGATAGAAAGGAGGTTGGGTTTCGAAGTTTTTTTTTTTTTTTTTTTATGTTTGTGTTCTTTTTGAATTGCAAATTGTATGTTGAATAGATGGGAGGTGGAAGGGGTCTGAACTTCTTCTCTTTTTTTTTTTTAAGTAACATTTTATCCTTTCTGTGTAATGTGTTTATGTTTCTTAATATGTTTTATGTTCTTCCTTTTTTTTTTCTTTTTTGTCATAAAAATCGAAGAAATCCATGTCGTTTTGTAAGTTCTAATTGGGTTTTATCTAATAATCAAGAAAAGAATTAGATTCTTTTATGCTTGTTATCTTCTAGTAGTTTGCTTAATTTTAACTTCTTTTTAATGCATCAAGATTTTATTCCTCACCGAGACCGTTTAAGGGTGATTTTATCCGTTTAGGGGGGTTTTTTTTTTCATCAAAATTGCTGGAGGAAAAGACAGAGAAAAGGAGGCGGGAAATGCTTAGAAAAAAGGGGTGTGAATATCATTTCCTCTCTCTCTCTCTCACTCTTAGAACAATTTTGGCATCTCATTTGAATTAGTCAAACTTAAACTGTTGAGAAGAGGTGGCGAGGTGGGCCCACCTCAAGTAAAACGTTTGAGAAGCTAAAAAGCCGGTGAGGGGTTTAGCGCGTGAGGGACTCCCAACTCCCAACTCCAACTCCACGTGCATGTCCATTACATTACTTCACACGTCTTCCTTTGATTTTGCCCTTGTTTGGGAGATTTCGGTGGGCCCCATCGTGGATATGTTGTAAAGGAAAAATCCTAGCCGTCGGAATAGTGTCCCACTGTTGAAATATCTTCATGGTTCAAATGCTAGGGTCGGATGATTAGTTAAGATGAAAGTACATTCGACTTTTAAGTTTGGGTAGATGTCATATACACTCCCAGGCCAATACAGAAATATTGGACCCCACCTTTGATTGATCTGATCTGGACCGTCTATATTATAGGCCTATGGTCGGATCTCCTATGGCCCAAAGGTGAGACCCACTGTCCCATTAGTGGGGGCCTATGGCGTACTGAAGCATTACCCATTTACCCTTGATGGAATTTCCACCGGCCAATGAGAAAAACGTTAAATAGAGTGAGTGTCAGGACGAATATCATCTCCCTTCCCCCTTTTTCAACCAGTTTCTTTAATCTCCTTCAATGGAGATTTGATATGATGTGTGAGTAAAGTGCTTTATTTTTCAGAAAAGTGCAGTGGGGCCCACTTCTTAAGATGATCAAAATCGTTCATTTGATGGGCCACCACGTAGATAGGTTGTACCCCTGTAAATCATCTCCATAAGATGATCCTGACCCTCTCATCTGTACCGAATAATTTACAAGGTGCAGCCTATTCACGATGTGGTCCTTCAAATGAAGGGTTTCGATCATCTTAAGAAGTGGGCCCCACTGTACTAATACTGGGCTTCAAGTTCACACATCATATAAAATCTCCCTTGAGTGATACCAACACCATTGGCGTGGCGTACATGTATGCGATCCAAAAGAGTCATTTAGCAAAAGAAATAACCAGTTTGTGGGCACCCATTGAATGGTCAGGATTATTTAGGTTATGGTTCATCCACGGTCAGATTTGTTTGATGAATGATTAAAGGCTTCAAACTTATCATGTTTGCGACATTGATTGGAAGCCATATATATACATACATATACCCAAAAAAATTTAATACAATTATAAATTGAGGAATGATAGATACAAGGGAACCCTTGCAGAAAGAGCCGCAAAAGGGCTCTTGATTGGATCCACGTCATCAAATGTAACTGATTTTACTTTTTCAATTGATTTTAAAATGTAACTGAAAATGACGTGGATCCAATGAAAGGCCCTTTTGCAGCTCTTTATGGAAGGGCTCCCTTGTATCTATCATTGCTCTTATAAATTAGATGGGAAAGATTGGGCTGTATTACTTCGGCGGCCCCCAAGGGTGTGCCCATTTGCAGATTGCGTCTACAATATGCATTGTTCATCATCATCATCATCATCATCATCATCATCATATGTGCAATGAACGGGCCATGCACCATTTTTTTAAACATTGAGTGTATAGCATAGGAAGTTGATAAAGTCAATGATATAAACAAATAGTCGAATAAATTGAGTAAAAAATCTTTAACAAATACAAATTAAATAAAAAAACAGAGACAAATCTATAGCGAGAATGGATCCCCAAATAGAGACAAATCTTTTTGGGGCCTTTTAGGTGTGACTGACGCTACTGAGCGGAAGTCCAAGCGGCTTTCAATGGCATAAAAAAGGTGAGTAGGGACCGTCCGAAGAGTGTAATTGTTGAAGGGGATTCGTTTAATGTTATCCGGTGGCTGAGGGGTGGGATGGCTCCACCTTGGAGGTTTTTGGATCTTTTTGACGAAATGGAAGATATATTGGTTGAATCAGATATTGAGTTGATTCATGTTAGAAAGTCTGCTAACGAGAGGCGGACGCTTTGGCTAGAAGAGGGGTGGTATGCATCTCGATGAATTGGTCTGATCAATTTTCTATTTGATGGCCTAGTCATTTTGTAATTAGTTTTTATTTTTTATTTTTTGTTCTGTATCTTTGGGTATTCCCTTTCAGGTGTCCCTTCTGTTTCTTTTATAATATATGCCATTTCAAAAAAAAAAGAATTGGGGGGGGAGGGAGGGGGGGAGATTAATAACGACTACAAAAGAGTGGACTAATAAGATAGAAATTTATATTGTGCAGAGAGAGGGGAGAGAATAAGGTCTCAGAGCCTTACGCATTCATATTAATATTAAAAAAAAAGAATAGGCTCTCAGAGCCTTACGCATTCATATTAATATTTACAGTGTGGCCAGCAAGATGGTAACACTCTAACAAAAATGTTGATCACACACATTGTGTGCTTGGTACAAGTGTTGGTGAACTAGACCGACGGCATGAGGGTCCATCATAAAGGGCGTGAATTAATTAAATAGTTAAGATCCAATACCGAAAGGGATATTCCATTTGCAAGTTTAAGTAGTGCAAATAATCAACGAATGTAGATAACCTAGAAGAACTCTTTTTTATCACACTGAGTCAAAGGGCAGCGTCCGAGATTGTATAGGAAACCAATATCAAATCACCGTGCGTATGACACGTATGACATTGGGTCCATATCATAGTTTCAAAACTCCCCCGTGTTATCGTTGGCTCGCCCAAGTTGACTCTTTTTACCTTGGCCGCATTCAAGTTCAAATGCACATTTTACCCTAGTCCTTGGATTCTCCTGACTCTTCCTGAGTACTCACCACGTCAAACAAGTACTCGGTCACATTTTTCGGTTACTCGGCCGAGTCAATTGGGTACTCGAACGCATCTATAGTTGACTAGGATTTGCTTTGGCCGTGTTTCGACCTACATCAGCATTTTGAAACACTTGTCTATATCATACAGTTTCCGCTCTCTTTAGGCTCCATTTCTTTTGGCGTGAATTGGGCGTAAAAAAATTACTCCCTACTTCCAAAGAAAAGAAGTGGAGGCTTAAAGAAAATGGTCAAAAATAAGATTTTCTTTATGAATTAATACCTTGTTTTAAATGAGAAGCACCGAAAACATCCCCAACGAGATTGGATCCTAATGATCTACTTTTGATTTTACATGTGATCCGATCACCATCAGCAGGCAACCCACATGGTCTTTGTCCCATGCCCAATGAGATTGGATCCTAACGATCTACTTTTGATTTTACATGTGATCCGATCACCATCAGTAGGCAACCCACATGGTCTTTGTCCCATGCCCAACAAACATCTCATGCTTTAGATTAACCCTTACAAAATCAATGGTTTAGCACTTTAGCTTCTCTAGAAAGATTGAAACAAGCTCTATTCTTATTGATCAACGGGCTGTGCACACGAAGGAATAGCCTTATGTTTGCCCATTGAATCAACTCACCTGATTGTAAACACACATGATGCATGTGGAATATTTTATTGGAAAACTTTTCCCATGGGATTTTTTTCCATAATTAAAAAAGAAGAAGAAAAATGGTTTTCGGCAAATCCGACCTCTTCTGCCCGGTTTTGTAATTCATTTAAAGACTCTCGAGGAGAATTTTGCAGTGATTTGTGATGAATTCTTGGAGCGAGGCCCGTCTATATAATGGAGAATAAGCGTTGAAGAACATGCCTTAATTTTTCCTATTTTACAGGAAAATTGCAACCCAACTAGAGCCTTGGAAAAAAATTTCTCTATCGAATAAAAAAAGGAAAAACTGATGGTGATGTATAGGGCTGCAACTCGAGCCGGGTTTTACCCGACCCGCATCGACCCGACCCGAAAATAGCCTGGGTTGGGTTCAGGTTTCATGGGTTTCGGGTCGAGCCGGGTTTCGCATTCAAAAGCCCGCATGAATCTCGGGTCGAGCCGGGTTTGAAGGGTCCCGACCCGAGTTACATAAGTTATAGTATGTACATTTTTTTTCATTGTTAGTTAAAAGTGAAAACCCACGCACCCACTGTTATTGTATGTGAGTGTAATTTCTGCTTCTATGAGTTGAGTTGATTCAAGTGTTTGATTCAGCATTGTTTGATTGTAATTACAACATTGTTTGATTACAGCATTGTTTGATTCAAGTGTAATGTGAGTGTAATTACATCATTGTTTGATTCAAGTGTAATGTGAGTGTAATTTCTGCTTCTATGAGTTGAGTTGCCTTGCCAAACAAGAATTTTCCTTAAAAAATTGTGTCAACGTGAAAAAACCCGACCCGACCCGACCTGAGATATTTCTGGGGTAGGGTTGGGTTCTCCAACACCCGACCCGCCCGACCCGAGTTGCAGCCCTAGTGATGTGTCATTTCCCTTTTTTAATGTCGTTGGAGAAATTAGACTTGGATAATGGCCAGTATCGTTGCAGAGAAGTAGCCAAAAAACCCATTTTGCCCATGAACTTGAAAAGATACACGGCAGTCCCATCACCTTATTCATTCAATTCGTACCTTGATAAAATCAGTTTGGTGGGAGGAACACTTCTCCCTAGGGGTGGACATAGTTCTGGTTCGAACCAAGGAACTGAACCGACTGTTCGATTCCATTTCTATATGGTTCGGTTCCGGTTCAAAAATCCAGGAACCGGTGCAAATTCGGTTCGGTTCTGGGTTTGGGATCCCGGAACCAAAAAACGAACCGAGAACCGACCCTCTATCCCAAATTTGTGCCTGATTATTTCCCTTAAAGATAGGTTCTTGTGGAACTTGACTTTTATATGCAGGTTGAGGAATTGGTTTAATGTGATTTTTGCTTTGGATATTAGGGCCTGATTATTTCCCAAATTTGTAGTTCATGGCTTCATGCAGTGCCAAAATTTGTGTGTGATTAGCCCACCTGTTTGTACTTCTTCATGCTTCACATAAGTTCTGCATTGCCCAAATTTGTGCCCGTTACTGTTACTATTAGTTCTTGTAATTCATATATAAACAGGGCCATTGGTGAAGGTTGGGTAAACCCAGAACCAAACCGAACCGATTATATATGGTTCTGATTCGGTTCGGTTCCACACATATATGGTTCGGTTCTGGTTCCAATTTCAGGGAACCGATTATATATGATTCGGTTCTGGTTCCAATTTCAGGGAACCGATTATATATGATTCGGTTCTGGATTTAGCCCAAAACCGAACCGAACCGAACCATGTCCACCCCTACTTCTCCCCACTATGACAACATCTTTTGCTTATAAGATTCAAGAAAACTTAAAACTTAACTTGAAAACAATCTACCATATTCAAAATCCAATAAATGCTCCCCCATAAGATTTTCTCTATCTTTCTCTAACTTTTTCTTTCTCCTTTTCTTGGGAGAATACTTAATTAAGGAGGGTTTTGTTCTTCACTTCTTTTAGAAATTTGAAGAGAAGAATCAAGATACAAAGTATGGAAATGAATGAAGCGTGGAATGGGCAATAGAGAAAAAGAAGGCAATGCAATAATGAGATTGACAAGGTTTTGGATTCTATACTCGTGAAAGGGCAAGACGTAGGAGGGTTGTAATGGGTGCAAATTAAGGCACCTTCCTAGTATGAAGTTGACAAAGAAAAAGGAGAAAATTCATTATTCATGAGAAGTGCAACTAAATCATCTTCGTCTCCTTTTTCATTACTGCATGTGGACTCTCTCTTTAGATCAATCAATGTTGAGACTTATAACTACCATGTGATTGTGGGTATGCCACACTATATTACACTGTAGCCGTGTCCTATTGAGCAGGAAATCAAATCAGGAGAAAAAGGAAAGAAAAAAAAAAGATATCCCCTATAATATACACTATAATGTATACTAAACGTGAATCTTTCCTGTCATTGTTTTTGTGTGTCTCTACTTAAATTTATATTGGAAGACTTTTCCCATGAAAATTTTTTATTGGAAACTTTTCTATGGTCAGTGGAAAAATTTTATTGGGAATTAGGGGGGGCCTTGCAGCCAATGGGGGAGCCCTTTCAGCCCATTTTTGCAATAAGGGTGCCCTTGAGTTTAGCATACCTCATCCATATTTAGGAGTTTTCCTAAAGGGTTTTAGATAATTAAGGTTAATCCTACTAAGAGTCCAATTTAGAAAGGAAGCGACCCTAATATCATTCCTTACAAATATGAGCCTTTGCTTAATGGGAGCAAGTCACTTTAAGATAATTAAGAGAATTAGGGTTTCTTTTGGTTGGCCCCTGATATACCAATGCAAGACCTAGGATTCCAGCACCAAGACATGAATAGATTGGAAGATATTTCCATGGATCGACGGTATTTCAGATCACTTAGATTGTAGAGCATCATCAGTCTGATCAACATGGCCAAAGGTATAATCAATTTTCTGGACTATGGTTGGATAATAATCTAACAGTTGGTATTAGAGCCACCCAAAAACATCTTTCTTTCTTAAGAAGGTAGAATCCTTACCAACCTTCTGCCTTACTTATGTTGCCATTTTTTTTGCCCAACTTTGGTAACTAATAAAATTGATGGTGATGTAGCATTTCCCTTTTTTAATGTCACTAGAAAAGTTGTCTTTTCTTTTTCCTTTTTCTCTCTCTCTCTCCTTGTGATGGGTGAGACAAGGATAAG
Organism: Tasmannia lanceolata; assembly: GCF_043159265.1. Classification (NCBI taxonomy): domain Eukaryota; kingdom Viridiplantae; phylum Streptophyta; class Magnoliopsida; order Canellales; family Winteraceae; genus Tasmannia; species Tasmannia lanceolata. The sequence goes on along the minus strand of NW_027518683.1, from coordinate 50,554,939 downwards.
AGTTGGAGAAATTAGACTTGGATAAATGGCCATTATCGTTGCAAAGAAGTAGCCAAAAAAAACCCATTTGCCCGTGAACTTGAAAAGATACACGGCAGTCCCATCACCTCATTCATTCAATTCGTACCTTGATAAAATCAGTTTGGTGGGAGGAACACTTCTCCCCACTATGACAACACCTTTTGCTTTTAAGATTCAAGAAAACTTAAAACTTAATTTGAAAACAATCTACCATTCAAAGTCCAATAAAAGCTGCCCCATAAGATTTTCTCTTTCTCTCTCTTTCTCCTTTTCTTGGGAGCATACCTAATTAAGTAGGGTTTTGTTCTTCACTTCTTTTAGAAATTTGAAGAGAAGAATCAAGATACAAAGTATGGAAATGAATGGAGCGTGCGTATGGGCAATAGAGAAAAAGATGGCAATGCAATAAATGAGATTGACAGGGTTTTGGATTCTATACTCGTGAAAGGGCAAGACGTAGGAGGGTTGTAATGGGTGCAAATTAAGGCACCTTCCTAATATGAAGTTGACAAAGAAAAAGGAGAAAATTCATCATTCATTAGAAGTGCAACTAAATCATCTTCTTCTCCTTTTTCATTACTGCATGTGGACTCTCTCTTTAGATCAATCAATGTTGAGACTTATAACTACCATGTGATTGTGGGTATGCCACACTATATTACACTGTAGCCGTGTCCTATTGAGCAGGAAATCAAATCAGGAGAAAAAGGAAAGAAAAATAAAAGATATCACCTATAATATACACTATAATGTATACTAATCGTGAATCTTTCCTGTCATTGTTTTTGTGTGTGTGTCTCTTACGTAAAATTTATATTGGAAGACTTTTCCCGTGAAAAATTTTTATTGGAAATTTTTCTATGGTCAGTGGAATTTTTTTATTGGGAATTAGGGGGCACCCATTATAAATGCACAATGGTGACATGCAGCCAATGTGGGAGCCCTTTCAGCCCATTTTTTCAAAGGCACCCCTGAGTTTAGCATACCTCGTTCATATTTACGAGTTTTAACTTACTCTCCCACAAAACTCCCAGGAACAAAAAAAACCCGGCAACCAAACAGAGCATAAAGAGTTTTAGATAATTAAGGTTAATCCTACTAAGAGTCCAATTTAGAAAAGAAGCGACCCTAATATCATTCCTTATAAATACAAGCCTTTGCTTAATGGGAGCAAGTCACTTTAAGAAATTTAAGAGAATTAGGGTTTCTTTTGGTTGGCCCCTGATATACCAATGCAAGACCTAGGATTCCAGCACCAAGACATGAATAGATTGGAAGATATTTCCATGGATCGACGGTATTTCAGATCACTTAGATTGTAGAGTATCATCAGTCTGATCAACATGGCCAAAGGTATAATCAATTTTCTGCACTATGGTTTGATAATAATCTAACAGTTGGTATTAGAGCCACCCAAAAACACCTTGCGTTCTTAATGAGGTAGAATCCTTACCAACCTTCTGCCTTACTTATGTTGCTATTTTTTTGCCCAACTTTGGTAACTAATAAAATTGAGCAACTCTTAAAAAGAGGAGGATTTCAACTTGGATGAAATCTGAAAGCCATTAAAAGAGGGAGTTTCTGGCATTAAAAAGCTTAAATGGTGAACAACGCATCACTTAGGAAATCGCTCTGTAAACTTGGTGAGAATAGAGGACACCTTTGTAGAATCGTGATAAATGGTAAATACAGATCTAGTTTTTTAAGGTGGGCTTCGTTGGACCAACACAAGATCCTTGGGACTTCAGTTTGACTAGAAGTTCAAGATCCTCATTCAGAAAAATGATCTACTTCAGAGTATGAAATGGGAATAAGCTAAGATTATGAATGGATCAATAGTGTAAGAGTAGAACCTTGAATGAGGATATCTCTTTGCTTTATAATGTGACTCCACGTAAAGAAATTAATGTGGTTGATTCTTTTTGTGATGTGAATGGAACAGTTGATTTTTATTTTATTTTTATCTTGTGTAACTTCACTCTCGGATCATTCTAAGAGCATCTAGTTCAAAAATCTAACCCTTTGCCAGCTTAGAGAGATTGGAAATCAATATCCCCCCTGAGAGTTAATGTCTTTTGTTTGGCAAATTGTCACAGTAAAATCCTCCAGGTAGATTACTTCCATCGTAGTCGTAGACAAAAGATAATCGTAAATCATTGATCAATGTCTCCAGTTTGTTGATCATTCATTTCCTCCTTCATTGCAGTTTTACAAGCAAACTCTAGTACTTCATTTTTTGTCTCCTCAAAATTATGTAGGTTCTATTCCTTCTTTTTTTCCTCTTCAAAATCATGTATGTTCTCTCTAATCTTATTGCTAATTATTTTTGAGTCACACGTTTTTGCCCCTTAACCATCTCCTAAAACTTTTTGTAGGCCTCATAACCCTTTGTTCCTTAGTTTAGAAAATCCTTTGCCAAAATAAAAACTAAAGAAATATAAGGCATTTCCAAAAATCGAAACTTACAGGTTCAGAGCCAAACGATTATAATGTCTTGTCCCAACCGGAGTACTTACATTGGATGCAATGTCAAATGTTATGTGTTGCAAGTATGGACAAACCATCCATCTCATACTGTTGTAACAGGCAATATATCATAACCACCGAAAAAGAACACGGACGCTGTTTAGAGATGGAGATCAGGCCCTAATGCTCGATAAGTTCCACCCTAGCCGATGCCCAAAAAAGAGAAACAAAAGAAAGCTTCTTACCACATTGCAGCATCAGAGCTTACAGTGGGTGATGAATTATATAGCCTTCACTACAGCGATAAATCCTTCTCACGTGGAAAAGTTCGCATCTTCATCTTTATATATAGCTGATCTAACAACATTAGGTACTTTTTTGCACCCATTCCATCCAGAATTCAAGTGATCAACTACCAACCTTCAGTTTGGTTTTTTGGTGAAGTGAGACTACTGTTGCTTGGTCCAATCTCTATCATAGGTCTAGAAAAGATCTACCATCTAAAAGAATCAAAATCCTAAACAGAGGCCTACCTCCAGAAAACAGGAATTGCTCCACTACTGTAGATCACTGATGGCATCCTTAGCTATGCCCGTCACAATGTCAACATCCCACCTAAAGCCCTTACTCATCCTTTAGTAGGCATTTACAGCAAATGCATCATCTCTAGAATTAGAGCAGAATCATTATTGTCTTCATCAACAATGTGCTGCTATGAAGAACATACTTTGAATTCACCAACCGCGTCTACTATTCATCGGGGGTGAATCATGAGGGCTCAATGTCACAATCAGCAAATTGCTCCTAAAGGTCCACAAGCAAAATGCAGAACAGTAAAACAAGATGCTTTAGGAAGCAGCTCCAAAAGCCAATGTAGCACTCATCTCCAAGATTCCCAATTTCCTGACTTGGAACCAGCTACACAAGTTCCTTTCTGGATGCAGAAACAGATCACCACACTGCACCCAGTTGAGGTTCACCAAAGAGAGGCTAAAAGTAGAACACCCAAATTGGCAGCTCAAGAACATGAAGTGCCCAACTCATAAAGCAGTTTATCATGCCAAATCCCCGAGTAATGAACCTAGTTTAGTGAGATTTCAAAGAAAAAAAATCTCAGACCACTTATCCAATCAAAACTGATCCTTTTGCAATTTTGATCTTTAAAACTTTCAGTTCTCACAACAAATGCAGAAACAGACGTCCAATCATCCTAACTACCACTCTCCAACTCCATAAATATAGCTTCAATGATTTCAGAACCCACATTTCTCCGTCACTCAAAGATACCTATCAGTGACACAAAATTGCCACCTTTAACAGTTTTAAGATTCGAAGCCTAAATGTCAATCCGGCTTAGAATGGAAATTTTCCTCTAATTCAAACAGATGATGCTTGTTTTCCTACACAACTGATTCACACATCACTTCAGCACATTTATCCTCTAAGGCAAAAGCAGGGAAAACCTCGAACAGATCAATCTTAAAAAGGGGAAAGATATTCCAAGCAATTTCATGTAAATTTTAACCATGACACACCAAGAACTAGATCCCATTGCAACTATTGCCTAATCCAATTGGAAGAAAAATCACAGAACAAGACAACTAGTAAGCAAGAATGTTCAGCTCAGTCCATTACCTCAAATAATCAAAGCAGACAGCATAAGGCAGGCCTTTGACAATGCTCCGCCATCTGGAAATAAATATAAAGCATACCAACTTACCTAGATCCTTAGGTAGCGGACTTTAGATTTTACGGATCTTAATAGGCATGCTCCTCAGCTTACAGTAATTTGACGTAGGCAGTAATAGTCGAACATAAATACAGATTGAGATGACGGAGAAGTGGGAAAGTCTGCCACATGCAATAAGGTGAAACATTGGTGACAGTCAAGGTTAGCCTACTTTGGCCATTAAAAGTGCTTTATGGCCGAGAATCTAGAAAACCTCCTTGATAAGTAGTCTTTGAGCAACCAAAGCATAAGACCAGAACCCTACGTCATAAAAAAGAAAAGCATAAAACCAGTTGAAAGCTGAAGAAATTTAAGAAGAGCTTCCGAAAGGTCCTCCATCAAATAATTCTGTGAAGTCACTCTACCAAAGCAGCTCTTCAAGTAAGGGGAAATCCACCTGATTGTAGCATGGACTATAATTGTAGCCTTGGTTGCATATTGACACAAGCCAAGACGCATGTTCACCACAACAGGCATGCTGACTTCTCTCCTAGTTATAGGCTTCTTTCAGTATGGAATCTTCATTTAGAACTGTACATAAGTAAGCAACTTCAAAAGAATAGATTAATAAGCAACCTAAGCCCCACTGGACCCATTCTCGTTCCACAGATTGAATGTGATGCTCCAAACAATTATAGCAGAAATAGTGTTCTGTTAGAACCTTCCGCGTTTCGGTCGGCCCAAATCATTCAAATCAGCATCTTGCCATTCCCGCCCACCATACTTGTAATTATCTTGTCGCTCCTCTATGCCTCTTGGTCTCCTAGGGTTCCCTATCCGGTTCTTAACACGCCCATCAATGTCCCTTGGACCGCCCCTCTCATGAAACTCTTCATCAACTTCAGGACAAAATCTATATGGCCTCGAACCGTCTTCCACATGATAACCGAAGCCTCCGTCACCATCACCATCACAAGGCCTAAATGAACGAATTGGCCCACGCCTATCGCTACCCTTTCGTCTCTCATCAACACACTCATCACCTGGAAACTCATGAAATCGTGCAGGGCGTAAAGGTCCAAAGTACTCATCACTCTCTGTCCTTTCTTGAGGGTCTATCATATCAATCCTCCTAGTTCTTCTCTGCAAAACCCTGCCCGATGGGCTCCTATGGGAAATGAAAGGTCGTGGATGATCATGCTCCCTTGGAGGGCCCACATCTCTAATGTTGTTATTCAATCGAGTTATGTAAGGAGGAGAACCATGCCTTCTAACCATCATATCTTCAGCAAAAGCAGGCCGTTGATGAGGTGACCTCATCCGCTCCACTCTGAAAATTGGCGGAGATCTACAGTGCATCAGTTCTGGATGTCCATCAAACCCATCAGGAGATATTCTTCTAGGTGATGACCATGGACAAGGCGAGCGAGTTCTGGATCTTGGAGGAGATTTGGAGCAAATGCGAGGTACGCGTAAAGAACCCCTCCTCCGCATAGGTGGTGAGAAGCTTCTCTCTCTCCGAACAAAAGGAAAAGGATTGTCTACTCGATCATATTGTGGTTGAGAACGTGGGAACAAAGGTTCCATCATCTCATCAGGTAAACCCCTCATGAAATTTTCTTCATGCCTCAGTGCAACCATATCAGGGGCATTGCCACTGATGTACCTATCAGGGCTGAGGTCTCTCAGAGGTCGGTGTGCCGTTTGCATACCAAGTGGCAGTATGGGTCCTCTCCCTCGTCTTCTAGATGGTGGATGACGGTAACTTTGCAATTCATCATTTACGAGCTTCCTCCCTGGCCTCTCACCACTTACGATTGTTCCATCTGGTGCAACAACACAACCATTATATTCAAGCTTAGCGGCAGCAACTGCAGATACATTCTTAGGTCTAGGGAATCGAAAACCAGTCGAACCAGTATAGTGTTCAGAATTGAAATCTTGATCAGGATCCCAATCACCATGTGAAGTACCTGAAGGGTTTTCAAACTGTCCTCTGACATGCATAAAATCAGGTCCAGAATTTTCAACTAGTTGATCTTGATTCCTATCTCTTCCAAATTTCCGGAACACATGCATGGAGCCTTCAGCTCTGAAAGAAGACAAGAAAAAATCAAATAATAATGCAGTTGAAAATTTTAATGACAACAGCTAGCTAGGGGAGCATGAAATATCACCTACTTCCCCTGGGATGTAATTTATGAGTAAATCTTCCTCTTTCAGATCGTGATGCGAATGACCTGCCCGGAATGGGTCTTGTTCTTCCTATAGATAATCCATTAGGGGCTCGACCCAAATTAATAATCCGGCTTGGATTGGACCTACCAACGGCATCTTTAATTGCTTGCGCATCATTTACAAATGGCTCCTTTTGAGGGGAATTTGCATGGCTCTCTCCTGTTTGGATTACTCCTTTGACATTCTCAACTAGGGCTACAGTGTCATCCCTAGCATTTTCCGTTAATGTCTCTCGGTTTGCACTAGCTTCTGGAACAGACACATTCTCCGGTCTCTTCAAGCCATCTTTTCCCAACTGATCCCGTGGGACTCTACGAACAGTCTTAATGATTCTTTTCTTACTTGATCCAGTAGCTGGCACTTCAATGGAAGAGGATTCTTGTAAACACGGCTCTATACATTGCTCTATACTATTGACTTTATCACTCGTCTCATTGCAAAGAATGTTTTCCTGTTTTTCAATACAATGAGCACTCTCGGTTTCACCCGGATTCTCTGTTTTACCATCACTGCACTCGACACGTAATGATACCATGACATGATCATCCGTTGGACAACCAGCAACATTAGCCTCCCTATTATCGGAGTCATCATAAACTACATGTTTTGCTTCCCCTTCCTCAAATATAACCTCAACAGCACCATCAACCAATGGTTCTCTGACTTCACCATCTTCAAAGTCATCATCGTCATTCTGTGGCTTAACCACCATATTGCCCGTATCAAGAACACCGTCTGACTCATAGTCAGATGCATCAGAATCATAAGGATCATCCACTTCTACAGATATGTTAATCTTCTCATCCTCGTCACTTCCAGGTATTTCATCAGCATTTGCACGGGAATCCATATGAACATTGTTCCCCAAAATGAAACTGGATGATTGAGGATTAGTATTTTCGGAAAAGGCCGATTGCACAATTCCTAACAACCCATCAGTAGTCATTGGTTCTTTATCACCAGTAACCCCAGATTCTGAAGCCTTGGCATTCTCACTTCCTTCTTGGGCTATCCCCCTGTCATTAGGCATTTCCGGTCTACAAGAATGACGCTCCAAATGGCCCGACGTTCCTTCCACATTCATGAGGTCTTCTTTACTACCCCTCTCATGTGATTCAGATTTTACAACTCCAGACTCCACTAATTTCGGATTGCTGGCATCCACTGTCTTCAGGCGTAGACTAGTAACCACAGATTCCGAAGCCAGATCTTGGGACTTGACAATTCCATTTCCTTCCTGGGCTATCCCGTCATTAATAGGCACTTCCGGTCTACAAGAATGAAGCTCCAAATGGCCAGACGTTCCTTCCGCAGTTGTGAGGTCTTCTTTACTACCCCTCTCAACTGGTTCAGATTTTACAATTCTAGACTCCACTATTTTCGGATTGCTTGCATCAACTGTTTTCAGGCGTTGACCCCACTCATCAACTGGTTCAGATTTTACAATGCTTTGATCAACCAATTTCAATTTGCATTCCTGCACCGGTATATTACTACCTTGCTCATTTGGTTCGGGCTTTATGGCTTTACAATCAACAAATTTTGACTTACCAGTGGGTACCATCGGGCTTGCTGACAAACTGAGATCAGAAAATTCCTTCATCGAGTTTAGTCTAGTAGATGGGGAAACAGGTCCTGAATTGAAACATGACTGGAAACCGGGAGAAGGACTAAGCCGCAGATGGAGGTGTGCCTCAAAATTATAACATTCATCCGGAAGTCTAGAGGAACTAGGAAACTTTAAGGTGTTTACACTCTTAACAGGGGTATACATCCCTGAAATTAAACGGCTGCTTTCTGGTTCTCTAAGAACTTTCTCCGTCGGGCATATCACAGGCTTCTTGTCACATATGGCACCCGGATCTAACCCATCAGATCCACCTGACGGGTGGTTCACAATTGAATCTCCCATAGAGCCTTCCCATGTGTCCATCATAGTATTCAAATCCCAGTGTGACCTGTTTGAACGCAGACGAGTGTCATCAGCTTTTGATTCGGTTACATCACCTCTGTTACTAGCATTATTTTGTTCCTCAGCTGAATCCATATCGTTTTGCTTGCCATGAAGAACACCAAGACTCCATGAATGCTGATCCAATTTCATTTGCTCCTGAAAGTTCCCACCACTATTTTGGCCGTCCATAGGCAGCCCACGAGGTTCTTTCAATGCTAGTAGCAATTCGGTGTTTCCAGGAACCCTACGAAATGCAGAATTATCACTTGGCACAAGTTTCCCTTCGCCACTTATGGCCTCCCCAATAGGCAGCACAAAAGGTTCTTTCATAGGTAATGGCAGTTCCGTATTTTCAGGGACTCTCCATACCACAAGCCTATCCTCTGGAAAAAACTTTTCTTCACTGATCATTTTCTCCCCAGTCCCGGCAGAGACTAAAACATTTGAGTGCTGAACATCTAATCCAAGAGACATTTCAAGTTTTGGCACCAATTTAATATTTCTATCAGTTAAAGATCCTCCACCCTCCAGGGTACTATCCTTGATGGTAACAGAGACCTTCGTCTGGCCACCTGCATCTGATGACGATGACTCTAGCGGCGAGATAGAAGGTTCTTTCTGTGGAAGATGAGGTTCCCCTGGTCGTGAAGATATTTGAGGTGGAGGTGATGTAGACCGAACTGATGGGAATCTCCTTTTCTTGAGGGGTACACCTGCAACAGAATCGCTAGACTGCCGACCATGAAGATTAACTCCAAGCTGCCCATAAAAAAATTCAATAATTAATATCCGAAAATAGAATTTAGACACTTCCTAAAACAACGTATTTAGTAGAAGTTAATTAAAAAGAAAGACACCTTTTGATATTCGGATTTTGGCATATCTTCAAACTTTTTTATAGCTAGAAAGAATAGAGCCCTATTCTCCTATTCAAGTATCATCGGGGTGTCTGACTGAAGTGTTTCAGAAGAACACTCAGGGCAAGCCTCTTCCGCCAAAGAGAGGCTTGAAAAAACTTCTCTGAAATCAAATGTGTTGTCGCCGAAGAAATGTTCCGTTGTGTAAGATCATGCAGCTTGTGGCAGAACTACGCTCGTTACATTCCTTGAGCCTTTTTCACAGCATGAAAGTTGCACATGCTTACAAGAAAATACAGAGGAGCAGAGACCAGCCATATAACACTCTTAACTCATTTATATGACCTACAAACACACGGATGAAACATGAAATTAGAATCCTCGCTTCAGTATGAAAATATATCACAATGTATCAAAAGCCATCTTGATGAGAAGACGAGGGCAATCTTCCTCAAAGGGGAAAGACATGGAAGGACAGGTATAGGTGAAAGATCTTAGAATTAAATTCCCGGATTCTAGGAAACCAGTGATAAGTTTTACATATGATGCTGAAACATCAATCGGATAACAGGTGTTGAAGCTACAACTTTGCTGGTCATAAATGACACACAAGGTTAATGTCAAACTTTGATTAGATAGTCTCCATCTAATCCAAGGAAAAATCTTTGATCCAGTCAGCACTTACATCACTAGGTACCACAACAAAAACCATTAGTTTGGAGCTAGCTATGAAAAAAAATGTCCCAAACTTCGACTAGATATTCTCCATATTCACTCCTAGGTATAGAAGATAAAGTCCACTCCACCATTTCAGCTATCCTCAACCCGACAAAAGCTTCTAAAGTTTACACACATACACCTGTCCTTGAATAGCATAGAAGTATATGCCACACTCCCAAAAAAGTTATCCTTACGTCACTAGGCACTGCAACAGAAACCAATAGTTTGGAAGTAACTGTGAAAAAAAAAATGTCCCAAACTTTGACTGCATATTCTCATTATTTGGTCATAGGTATAAAAGATAAAAGTCTACTCCACCATTTCAGCTATCCTCAACCCACAGAAGTTTCTAAGGTTTACACACACACCTGTCCTTGAATAGCATAGAAGTATATGCTACACTTCCAACAAAGTTATCCAGTAGCTGTTACAATCCAACTTATTCGTTCACAGGTATAAATGAGGAAGTCCAATTCACAACTTCAGTTATTTCAAACCCATGTTCCCAAGGTTTATACATTTACAGGTCTCCTCAAACAGCATAGTATAAGCCAGACTCCCAAAAAAGTTATCCTGCAGCTGTTATCCCTGAGAGAGGGAATCGATGGGGAACAATCCTTTAGAATAGAAAAATAGTACCATTCAAAAATATAAATATTAGCTAAAAGAAACCACGAAAGGTGGAACCTAATACATTCAGAATTTCTGATAACACAACCAGAGGTAGATACTAAAAGCATGAGAAGCAATCTGAACATAAACATTTTTCCCATTCAAGCATCTTTTCTTTTTTAGATCCAAGTTCGGGGAATTTCTGAATGAATTGCTGTGTAACCCAGAAATGAGTCTCAAAAAAAACCCGGAATTGATTTTAAAGATGCCATCTGGATACCACTTATCAAGATAAGTCACTGCTAAATCGCAACTATCAATTTTCCCTCCAAAACCAAGCCCTCATCTGCTTGACAATGTGCATCCAAGTTCTCCACATTTACCAAAAGGATTAACCATTTAATCCATCTTCATGCTCATAGCAAGTATACCACCACATCTCAGAAAACAATGTATGCATTCTAGGAATCTGACAGTGAGAGGGCAGTGGAGAAGACCATTAAATGTCACCACCAATTCAATGTAGCTTCAAACTATACAAATTTGAGATCATACCAAACTGTGAAAGCATGCTTGTGAAGGATACGTGATGCAAAAGTGGCACACCTACCACTTCAGCTAATGGTGAATAAAAGTAGCCAGAATCAAATTGCACGAACAACCATCGACCAGAGTCTGAAGGCTAAAGAGATGAGTGGCATACTATTTAGAAATGGTAACTGGGGAGTAAATGATAATAAGATGCTAAGTAACACATGGAAAAACAACAAAATCACAACGATTAGTCCTAGAGAAAAAATTTACAAAATAGGAATGAACCACCATAAACCATGTGCATCACAGTATGATGCAACGCCCGTGTATTTGACATATGGATAGCCGAAACGAAAATTGATATGGGCATTTGACCAGGTGAGCCTCACCAGAGATTGCACATGAACAAAATTTGGATGGTCCATATCAATGGTCCATACGCAAAGGAGATGAATTGATCCATTTCTTTTTCATGCAGTCGAAAAAACCTCAAGGTTCCTCTTGCCTAGCAGAGGAGACAAAAAGATAAAATAAAGAAGAAAAAGGAACTAGGGAATAGAATACTTCGATCACCATCGAAGGGGAGGATATTTACTTCGATCCTGTCGAAGTCTACAGGGGCTAATCCTAGTGGCTAGCAACCTAAAAGTTCCCAAATAATAAAAAAGGCTAAAGGCTAATTTTCATTCAATAATTCAAAGAAGTCCCTTACAATGCTCGGATGACATCTATTTATAAGAAGGAAAAGCCCTTAAAGCAAACTTAAGGCATAAGAAATTAATCTCAGTCATCGATCTAAAGTAACATAAATAAAAGCTAAAACTTGACTAAAATAACCCTAAAATAGAAATCTCATAATAGACATGTACCACGTTCGTAAATCACCCATACCTTTCTCAAATCACATCTTAAATTGCATGATGTTGGCCTTGTTAGATGGGTAACTTTAAAAACCTTTCTAATGATACTAAAATAAAGCCAAATGAACAAAATTTGATACCAGAAAAAGTAGGAAAATAAAACTTGAGGAGCAAACAACTTATTCCACACTATGTAGTTAACGAGAAACAGCACGCTTTTGTTTGTTTTTGCCTGCGTTACTTTTATATAACGAAAATTTGTTTATAATGATAATAATGATGAGCGATTTGCTTGGCAATTTTGCAAAAAGCCATTTCATGACCGGCTTTTGCATGAGAGAACAGCCACTTCAGATGAATTAAATGGAGAGGGCAAAATGTGCTGAAAAGTAAGCCTGTGTGGCTGTTCTCTCATGCAAAATTCAGCCACAAAATTCCCTAACAAATCCCTAATAATAATTACAATAACAACAAGAACAATAATAATAATAATAATAATTTCGGTTTGCCTCGTTTGCTCCTATGTTTCATATTCATGCTAATGTTTCATGGTCAACAAGCCACATTTTTCTTTTAATGTTATCGAACATTAAAGGAAGAAATAGGACTTCCAACTAGAACTACATATAAGGGACAATCTTAGCCATATCCATTGGAATCTAATGACACTACCAATCCACAAACAAAAAGAAACTCATAAAACAGCACAAAGACCTTGAAATGAATCGAACTACAAAAATCAGCTGTTCGGACTTCTCCCCTCATTCTAGTTGTTCGACATAATTTCTACGAAATCTTATCAGAAATTGGAGAAAAAATCATCTCACAAGGAACAGCAAATTAATACGAATTCCTCACTGGAATATCTTCAAAACACAATTCAAAAACAACAGATCTCTCTACAGGCATTCCCGATTTCCTTCAAATGAAAGATCTAGAGAAAAACCGTTCATTAGAATAGCTGAGAAAACAAAATCCAGCTCTCCAGTCTCTTCATCCCTCCTTACAGTTCTACAATCAAAATCTGCATAATCCATAACGAAGCAAGGATTTTTCAAGCTAGATCACAACCCTAAAACACTCAACATGTCAGATCCATGGAAACCTCAACATTAAAACCATCACCAACCGATCCAAAGTATAAATACTGCTCAGATTTGAAGGAATCACAGCAAAATCAACAAAAATTTTAAAAAAAACATTGAAGAAAAATGGAGAGGAACACGAATTACCTGATCGAGAAAAGAATAGAATCAAAGAACAAAGAGTCTGATTTTCCACGAAATCTTCGAATGAAAGAGGAAACCCTATAACAATCTCTCTCTTATTCCTATTTCAGCTTTAGCTAGGGTTTTGACGCGGTTTGTTGGACTTTACAAAAAGAACGGTCTACGTTTCACGCGCTTGGCTTGACACGTACACATCGCCTCCTACGTTTTCATACACGTCAGAAAATAACGTATCTGCCAAAAGTAAGTGGGCCCCAACTGACTCCCGCATTTCCACAAAGAAAAAGACACAAAAGACAAAATCCAGCAGGCAGAGGCACAGCATTGGGTAACGTCGCTTTCATTATTCTAAAAACAACGCTAGGAAGACACATCTGTGTCAAGCCTGCCCAAGACAGCCCTGTTACTACTGCCAGGTGTACCAAAGCAAATTTTAGCTTGTCAATTTAATAGAAGATTGGGGTATTTATGTCATGAGAAAATATGTAATCTACAAATTCGTCACTGTAAACATTGCGCTATTCGGTAAAGGCGTCGGCAAACACATCACAATGGGCCCACAGTCAAACGCAAATGAGTAAAAGGAACACACTTTGTACGGAACCAATCAAATGAAATCTGATTAGTGTTCCTTTGACTAGAATGGCCTATGCACCGATGTTGAAATGACAAGAATGGCCTTAACTCAGGGTCGAATTTACAACCAAAATACCACTTTCATACAGCACTCACCGGCCGGAGTTTCAATGGCCGTTAGTATGGCACAAGATGAAATTCCATCCGGAGACAGGATATTGATTTGAAAATTTGACCATCAAACAGGGATATTTTGGACATTCTGTTATGTAAACTGATATCAGCACACCGTATTTTAATAGTTACACTAACCAATCTTGTCTTTTATTACTTAAATAGCCATTGAAGATCATTACGGCTCCTATAAACTTTCACAAGCCAATTAGAGAAACAAAAGACAGGCTGAGTTAGTGCGATTATTAAAACATGGTTGTGCCTATATCATTTCCCTAAAATATATTGTCCCCTTCATTTGTTCTTTTTTTCAATAGAAGATCTGGTCACAAAACACCACATGAATGAAGCAAACTCACAAATTTCACACATTCAAAAATAGAAAACGCATACATTTTTGGCTTGCTTCCACCCTACCCATGTAAAAAAAAACCCTAGACCAAAGGTCCAAAACCCTACATCTCTAGATTTTTTCTTTTCTTGACAGCAAGACTTTGATAATAAAACCCTAACCCCCAAATCCATATAGGGTTCGACCCTGCCTCTTGAGGGCATAGACTACATCCATGGCAGTAACAGTCTTCCGGCGAGCATGCTCAGTATAGGTAACGGCATCACGAATAACATTCTCCAAAAAGATCTTGAGAACACCCCTAGTCTCTTCATAGATGAGACCGCTGATCCTCTTCACGCCTCCCCTCCTCGCCAGTCGCCTGATAGCCGGCTTTGTAATCCCCTGAATGTTATCTCTAAGAACCTTCCGATGACGCTTAGCTCCTCCTTTTCCCAAACCCTTGCCTCCCTTTCCACGTCCTGACATTGTTAAGAAAAACAGAGCACAAAAACAAAGATTTTTCTTTTTCCTGAAATTTCTCTGCAAACCCAAAATTCCAAGTGGAGTGGGAGTTTAGGATGATTTGGGGAATATTTATACAGCAGCTTGTCTGAGCTTATTGGCGGGGTTCTATTCGCTGTGAATTTTCGGAAAGTTTTTGAACCGTTGATTGTTCAGATCGACGGACAGCATATACTCTACACGGCACGGATTGATGACGTGGAAAGCGCGGTCAAATTTCCAGCGGGGGTTGTGTTTGTTTCAGTTTTGAAATGGAAATGTGATGAATGCCGCGACTGCCAAAGTTAGCAAGGTTAATTAAACATATAGCTGGCAAGTGGGTCCTTACTGGCACCCATATTTCATTGCATATAGTGTGGGTCCCACCATTTTACACATGCTTATCATCGGCCAGGAATGCTAGTATATTATAGGTAGTGGGGTCTATATGTACACCAATGAATTGAATAGTGGGCCTACAGAGAAGTTCTAATAGCAAAAAAACAAAAGACCCCACATGAATAGTAATTAGTGGTGTATTAGGGGGCTACATCGAGGGTCAGTTTTTTAATCAATGATCGACTGGCAATGTCAAGATCATGGTTTTAAATTTCGACCGAAATTGGAAATTTTGCAAAATTCCAAATTTCGGTCCGATTAAATGCCATTTTTTATTTTTAAAAAATGTTACAAAATTTCATCCGAAATTTAGAGCCAAAATACCAAATTTCGGCCAGAAATTTTGGATTTCGCTGAAATTTCAGATTTCAGTGGGTCGAAATGGGTACCGAAACCGAAATTTAAAACCTCGGTCAAGATAAGCTTCCAACAGCCCGAAATCAATAGGCCTGTATGTATAATATATGTATAATGATGGGTTATATACTAGGTAGAGGGCCTCACAGAAATGAGCCCCATCCCCACCTGTTTAGTAGGACTATGATATATGGCCTCTACCAAAAAATAATGGTGCCCAGATATAGTTAAGAGGTATATATATTATTAGGGTCTACATAAAAGGAATAATCAATGAATGACTAGTAGGGCTTAGATGGAGGACATGATGGGCAAAAAGCCAAAAACCAATGAGGCCCAAATCAATTTGAATACTAGTGAAGCATGGATAGAAAGCCTAATGATCACATAGACTGCGGGCCGGAAACAAACGCTAGCCGATGATCGGCACCAAACCACTGCCTGGGCTAAGATGAGACACCAACAGCAAAAAATTAATGGCCCACATATTTTAAGTTATATACTAGTGGGGCCTTACACAGAGGGCCAAGTAGCCGAAAAAATAATGGACCTCACATGTATACTAATCGTTAATCTTCCAATAGTACTAAGATGGAGGGCCTAATGACCAAAAGCCAATGGGACTCGAATATATTGGTGAGTTATGTATTGTTTGGGCTTATGCAGAGGGTCTAGTGGTAAAAATTAATAATATATCCTACATTTATACTGATCAGCGATCTAGTAGAGGGGCTGAGATGGAGGATGCGATGGTAGATAACCAAACAGAGCCCGTACATGGTAATCTGTTACGAACAAGTGTAGCCTGCATAGAGCGATGACCAAAAATCAATGTACATATAACATGTATTCAATTATGTGCTGGTGGGGTGGGGCTAAGATTGGGGAGGGATCAATGGTCAAGGATCAACCCACATGTATCGTAAAAAGGTATACTAACAACATAAAAGCAACGGGCTACAAATGCTTAGGTGGTGCCTAGCATTTATTTCGTAAAAAGGAGGGGTCCTATACTCCTATTAGGGGTTTTAAGCTGCTTTTACTTTCTCTCACTGTTTTTTGACAACCAAACATGCATGTCATTTAGGGATACAATTTGGGTTGGATTCAACTCGAACCCGAAGGGTTCAACTTGATTTGGGCTCCAATTGGGTTGGCATTTCCTCGGGTTGGGTTAGGGTTTTATAAAAGCTAACCCAATTTAATTTTGTGTTGGGTTAGGGTTGAGGCCTTGGCAACCCAACACGGCCTGAATCCAACGTACGTCCGTCCTCTAATTTTTTGTGATTTTCTTAAGGTTATGTTTTTTTCTTGTATTTTTCTCTATCCGGCCCTGGGTGAATCTGAACCCAACCTAACTCAACCCGGCCTGGTTTGGTAAAACATGTTAGATGGGTTGGGTTGGGGATTAGAGATTTAGAGGCGGGTTGGGTTAGGGTTGACCATCCTCAACCCGAGACTCAGGTTGGGTCTGGTTAGGGTTGAGGGAATGCTATCTTTTTTACTTGGCATAGCCACCTCAGGTGTATTTATGACTACAGAGGGGCTGGTTTAATCGTCGTGAGGAGTATCCAATGGTCGTGATTGTGAGATACCACATCGGAAAGGGAGGAAAAATTGATGGGATATATGTGTGGATTCACCCTCTTCCTGAGTAGATGCGTTTTTTAGCTTCTCCGAGGGGTTAGCCCTGCGAAGTGGGTCGGGCACGGTTAGTGATGCTGAGGGTGAAAGACCCGGAATCGGACAATACGTACATAGTGAGATCGGGTTGTGACATAATGGTATCAAAGCAGGACATCCCTCTAGTACGGTGTGCTAACGAGGATGTTGGGCCCCAAAGGGACGGATTGTGAGATATCACATCGAAAATGGAGGAAAAGTTGCTGGGCTGTATATGTGGATTCCCCCTCACCCTGTGTAGACCATTTCATCTCCAAAGGGCGGGCCTAACGGAGTGGGTCGGGCACGGTTAGTACAGCTGGAAAGCAAAACCGACGAGGGTCGAAGATCCAAAATCGGATAGTATTTACACAATGAGATCGGGGCGTGACAGTGATTGCCACGTACACTAGAGTTAGACGTTTCATGTAGAAAAAGGGTCAAATTTATCATTTCCCAAAAGAAAATATCTACTCAAATTAGAGAAATGTTTTTTTTCATATCTTCAAGCAAAATCTAATCATCTTCTCATTCATCCGCTCTCAATTCTCCTCCTCCCCCTCTCCCTCCAATCCCTCTCCCTAGCAATTCTGTCAACAAGTGATATGCTAATATTATGGTTGTCAAACATGGCCTAAAATTCAAAACTAAAAGGGAGAGGAAAATCCTTGGATTCTTGCACATGATGTCCGTGTCAAATAGAAAAATATAGGAATGAGATATGCTCTGAGGATACATGGTTCCATCCGGTTCCCCTATTTGAAACTTTCCTCTCAAGCAAAACAAAACGACCTAGTTCCCCCATTCGAAACTTTCCTCTCAAACAAAACAAAAAAGTGATCAGGTGAGTGTTGTAACTCGCACCAAGTACATAAATGCACACCGCTCATTTTCAATCTAAAAGCATGAAGGTGCATTTGGATTGCCGGAATTGTTGGGGTCCATGTAGAGCTCATCCCTAAAAGCTAGTTGTTAAGGGGAGGTTGCCCAAATCTTTATAAGCCCTTCCACATCCATCAACTTTTTCGATGTGGAATCTTTGCTTTTGTGGAACCCTCAACAATCTCCCCCTTCACATGAAAGTAACGTGGGTCTCCATCCCGAGGGATTTATTCCGTCCTCGTGCCTACACAAGGGTTATCGAGATCTTCCCAAGGGAGTTTTTTCCGTACTGGGAGGCACATCGGGGCTACCACGCCCCGGCTTTGGTACCACTTGTTGGGACCCGTGTGAAACTCACCCTTAAAAGCTAGCCGTTAAGGGGAGGGTGCCCAAATCTTTACAAGCCCATCAACATCCATCAACTTTTCTGATGTGGGATCTTTGCTTTTGCACACTTGGGATACCACACCCCCAGCTTAGATACCACTTGTTGGGACCCATGTAGAACTCACCCTTAAAAGCTAGCTGTTAAGGTGAGGGTGCCAAAATCTCTATAAGCCCTTCCACATCCATCAACTTTTCCGATGTGAGAAATGGGAAAATGATTCTAGAATAAGGCACTAGAATCAAGATCCCATTATGAGTCCGCCTAATTCCGACATTTGGTTAAAAAAAAGCGGAAATGATAAATCTGCCCTTTTTTTTTGCATGGGACAACCAAATGTAACCCAAGTGGCAGTTAGGGCAGTTGAATCTTTCCCACGCGAAGTAAATAAGGCCCTCTGGTGTGGCTTTCCCAAGTTAAAAAGAGGCTGATATACTTAGGGGTGTCAATGGATCCAGACGGTCCAATGGATCGTCCGAATCTGAACGTTAATGAACGGGATCTAAACATATGAATAGGATCCATGGGCATATTTCGGATCATCAAATATGGGATCCGAAAAATTTTGGATTGTGTATGGGCACGCCACAGATGCCCATTGGATAGTCATGATCCAAAATGGTTTACAAAATACCCTCCAAATTGTTTTAATGCTAACCGTTATATGAAGGATATTTTGGTCAAAAGCTCTCTTATCACTTAATGAATCGGATGGGAATGCGATTTCACTCATTTCAGTTGTTTCATTTCATACTTTCACGAAGGAAAAGAGAGAGGGGTTTTGTTCTTTATGCATCATATTATTTGATAATAGTTATACATTATATTTGTGTATGTAATTTTGATTAGTTTTATTGTTTACAAGCATTATTAGACACATAGATTAAACATAGATAAATTTTTAATTTAATTGAAGAAAATGCATAGATACACACTAATAGTGGACTGCCATTATATCTCTTTTTAAAGAAATTAAGTGTTTACTTAGCTTAGAGGGACATAATATGACACTCCGATGGACGGTCTGAATTAAAATGGATCGTGATCATGACGTGGAAAGTAGGATCCGAAGAACAATCCGACTCCGACCCGACCGATAAGGAATTTGAATGGATCGTGACTGTGACATAGGTGGATCCGACCGAAGTGGATCCATCGACACCCCTAGATATACTGCCCCCCCCCCCCCCCCCCCAAAATAAAATAAAATAAAATAAAATAAATAGCTGGATAAGGGCGAAGGGGGGGCTGACAAGGAAATATGTTCCCCACAACTAGTGGTGTTATTCTGACTGGCTACTAATATCAGCACAACCATGTTTTGATAATTGAACTAACTCTGTCTATCTTTTATTTATTAACCAGTTGTCAAAAAGTTGATTACAATCTCCCAAAAGCTCTAACAAACCGATCAACAAAGAAAAGACAAGGTGAGTTAGTGCACTTATCCGCCAATATCAGTAGATATACTGGCGATTCGGATTCCACGAATCCAAACGCAGCTCAAAGGTGTGTCTCAGACTCTCGTCTGAGAAACCGGTATAGGAGCGCATTCCCCAATTCGGACAAAAAGAGAGGAAGATAGTCGCCATATTCGTTATAAGAGAGAAGGGGAAAACAACACAAACCCTAGAAGGAAGAGAAGAAAAGCGAGGGAAAAGCGAGGGGAAAACGACAGAAACCCTAGAAGAAGAAGAAGAAGAAGAAGAAGAAGAAGAAGAAGGAGAAAAGCGAGGAAAAAGCGGGATGTGGTTCGCGACTCGAATCACAAACGCTTATTTCCACCGCCCCCTTTTTCTTCTATCTTCGCCCCTTTCCTTTAAACCTACTGCAAATGCCGTCTCCTTATCTAAGAAGGTTAGCTTCAACCCTACCTATTTTCTACTTTAATTCTTCTTCTGCTTCTATTTTCTTATTGTTTTCAATTTTCAACATTGCTTGTCTTTGATCGTGATGATGCCAAAATCCGGATCTGGGTGTCGGGCGAGCGCTATCGGCAAAACCAGCAGCTCAGGCTGGTAGAGCTCCTATTCATGGGTGCCTGCGCTCATAGAAAACAACGTTAGAAGGACCCTGGAGTAAGGACTCAAGGGCACGAGCGTCAGGTATCGGTATCACTGAGATAAACATGCTTATGGAGGGAAGAAGAGTGTCCTTTACCATTGCGCAATGCGCAAGGGGTGCCTTTTATAGGCTCAGAGTTCTTACACCATGTTTTGGCGTATAAGCCATGTGTCCTTGTGCATGCTAAGTTTTTAGCATGTTTGCTACTTGTTGTACTGCTTGCCATGCATTAGCATGCATGCCATGTGTCTAAAGTAAAAGGGGAATTTATGTATTTTTCCCTCACCACTTGTCTTTATACTTTTCTTGATCATAATTAGATTCCTTTGGTATAAGGGTGACACGTGGCGGGCTCTAACGGTCCTACCGTATTTTCTCCCTATCATAATACCCCCTACTCCTTTGGTCCATTAAATGGACCAAAAGAGTAAGTTCCTTTGTCTGGTCAAAGAATTTAGTGACGAGGGTATTAATGGGAATCTGGGAAGGTGAAGGGGCGTGCTGCTACATTCGGCGGTTCTTTCTCGAGGGGCCTTTTCTCCATCTAAGTGGAATAACCGTAGGGTGACCGGACCCTTGTCCTGAGGTCCGAGCCTTTTTTGCTCGACCGGGCTCTTTTTCCATCTAAGTGGAATGGTGGTAGTGCGGCTGGACCCTTGTCCTGAGGTCTGAGTCTTTTTTGTTCAACTAGGCTCTTTTTCTATCTAAGTGGAATGGTAGTAGTAAGGCCGGACCCTTTTGATGGGTTCCGAGCCTTTTCCCACTGTACTTGGCATTTTCCATAAGGTGGAATTGTAGTGGCCCTGCCGGACCCTTGTGCTGGATTCTGAGCCTTTCCCACCGTACTTGGTATTTTCCATCTGGTAGAATTGTAGTGGTAATGTCGGGCCCTTGTGCTGGGTTCCGAGCCTTTTCCACTGTACTTGGTATTTTTAATCTGGTGGAATTGTAGTGGTAATGCCGGACCCATGTGCTGGGTTTGTAATAACTCTTCGAACTCTCTTTCTTTTTTCTCTCTCCTTTTTTTTTTGTCGTTGTGAGGACTTGGAAAGGAAGGCTCGCTTGCTTCCTGTATATTTTATGTGACATTGTATAGGGTGTTTGAGCCTTTTTGCAGGTTTCTTATTGATGGAATGTTGTTGATTTCTAATTTCGTCGGCAAGAATACCTCTATTGCGCCCTCGCGGGGCGTCACTTCAGGGTATCTTGTTTGTGGAAGGGCCATCTTCCTCTCGAGTGATCAGCTCGGAGTTGATGGGCCTTGCCTGCCATTTTAAAAAGGACAAGTATTTTTTCATGGGGAGCGTTTTAGGGTATTCTCAGGGGGATCAACCCAGATGTTACCTCTGTCCCACTCCTTGTTTTCTTTCGGTCCCTTCCTTTTTACTGATAAAACTTTTGGCGATTGTCTATGTTCCAGCTTTGAGGGACTGGGGTTCCGTTGGTGTCGTGCCTCGGTATCTCCGACCATATAAGGTGGGATCCGGGTTCAGTTGATGTCGTGTATCGGTATCTCCGACCGCATAAGGTGGGATCCGGGTTCCGTTGGTGTCGTGCCTCGATATCTCCAACCATATAAGGTGGGATCCGGGTTCAGTTGATGTCGTGCCTCGGTTTCTCCGACCGCATAAGGTGGGATTCGGGTTCCGTTGATGCCGTGCCTCGGTATCTCCAACCGCATAAGGTGGGATCCGGGTTCCGTTGACGTCGTGCCTCGGTATCTCCAACCATATAAGGTGGGATTCGAGCTCCGTTGATGTCGTGCCCTGGTGTCTTCTATCGTATAAGGTGGGATCTGGGTTCTGTTGATGTTGTGCCTCGGTATCTCCAACTGCATAAGGTGGGATCCGGGTTCCGTTGATGTCGTGCCTCGGTATCTCCGACCGCATAAGGTGAGATCCGGGCTCCGTTGATATCGTTCCCTGGTATCTACGACCGTATAAGGTGGGATCCGGGTTCTGTTGATGTCGTGCCTCGGTATCTCCAACCGCATAAGGTGAGATCCGGGTTCCGTTGATGTCGTGCCTCGGAGGGGTCTTTTTGGCGATGCTTAGCCTCGGAGAGGGCTTTTGATCTCGGCCTAGGACCTTGCAGGAACTTTTAAGCTTGGCCTAGAGGAAGAACTTCAACACAAATATTAATCGTGCAAATGGCATTTCAAAAGCAAACATAGAATTTCAACAAGATAAAACTGCAACCAAGATATTTGGAGGAGAACACAGCTCTACGCATGGTTTAGAAACCTCAATAGTGATTATTTACTCAGCGACTAGAAATACTTTGTTGTTTACCATGACTTTAACCGCCGATGGTTAGTATGTAGCATTTCTGTATAAGCGCCCATTAAATAAATGGCCCGGATTTTTCAAGTCATTCAAATAACTCATAAGAATTTGAGTATTAATTATTATTTTGAGTGGTGAGCCTTGGAACTTGTTCCAAGGTTTTTTTTAAGCTTTCAGGGGACCCATCGTTTTCTTATAGAGTTAGCCATGAACATATCATGGCTGGAACTTTGGGAATCCCGGATGATGAAAGTCCTTCAAAATCTTAATTTAAAGGAGCCTTTTAGCTGGCCCCGGAAGAGCTTTTTAGCTTGGACTGTGGCGGAGCTTCGACTAAGAAGAGAGGCCGAGTCTAAAAGATGGAGGTGAAATGGGTAATCCTGGCCTCCACAATTCTTCTCTTTTTTATTTTTTACTTTTAAATATTATTACCTGTTTTCCCCATACTGATGCAGCTGATGGCTGTCAAAGTAGGTCCCTGACGATTTGGAAGAAGGGTTTTGGCTTGGAGTAGGGCCCAGGCGATTGAATTCTGGAGTCTGTCCGACGATTAGGGCTGCACAACAAAACCGCTCAAACCGATAAACCGAACCGAACCGGGCCATTCAGTTCGGTTTTTATATCTACCGGTTCGGTCGCGGTTACGATTTTCACAAAACCGATCCAATCGGTTCGGTTCACGGTTCAGAAAATATTAATCCGCAAAACCGAACCGAACCGGCAATTGATATGAAAACCGAACCGAACCGTTTCAGATATCTCTTTTTAGTATTTTTTGCCGTTCAACTTCAAACTTCAAACGGTTCGTCCATTATCCCCAAAATCAAACAGTGTAAAGTTGTCCATTATCCCCAAAATCAAACGGTTCGCCCAATATTAATCCATTATGTCTTTTTCTATTTAGAACTGCCCATTACTTATAGGTGAAATGCAGATAAACCGTGAACCGAACCAAACCGAACCGGTCAAAACCGGTTCGGTTCAACTGCCAATCGGTTCGGTTACGGTTTGGAAAAAATCCAAACCGATGGGATCGGTTCGGTTTAAGAAATTCCCTTAAACCGAACCGAACCGGACCGAACCATGTGCAGCCCTACCGGCGACTTTGTTGATGACGAAGATAGCCGAATGGAGGCCCGAAAGATTTAACAGGGCGTTGGTGCCGATCTTGCCGGAAAAACCAAGGTCTCTCAACCGGAGACCGGTGCCGCCATTGTTGAAGTAGAGGACTCCGACCCTCATGGTGTTTCTGATGCGAAATTTGTGAAGGGGATGAATGAATCCTACAAGATCCTGCCTTCCTGACGTTCACAGATTGAAATAAGCCTGTAAGTCCAGAAGGAGGGAGGAGATTCGTAGGTACGAGGAGGACTCGGTCCGAGGATCGAGCTTGAGGGTCGGGATGAATTATTGTGGCAATGGTCGGCCTTGGAGGTGACACTATGCTCGACCGGAGTTGGGAAGAGCTTCTCTGCTTAGGCTCGGCGGAGTTTTCTAGCTTGGCCTGGGAGGGGCCTTTGCTCGGGGGAGCTTGTGTAAGCCTTTGGTCGGATATCTGACCTCAATCGACAACTGAGATCAATCAGATGACTCGAGGATAACAGCTCCGGATACCATGGATGTGGTCCGCTTATGCAGTAGCTTCCTTTGATGTCGGATTGGAAAAGACCAGGATAGAAGAAGCGACACTCTATCAAATTTCTAAATAGATCCTGCACTCCACGTCTCCGAATCTCCTTTTCATATGCAATAACATATTCCTTTATCTCTCATGACAAGTCCTTGTAGAGAATTCTTATTTTTTATGTGGGCCAACACTTACGGCGTCAACTCCATGTTGGGGTGCAATTATCAAACTTTATCGAGGTGTTGTAAACACTTTGAAGAGGGTTTGCAACATGGCTCTTATTACCAAAGTGAAGGGGTGTTGTCAAAACAACAATCAAATATAAGAAACCATGTTTTCCAAATAAGTGTTTTTCTTTTTTCTTTTTAAATCCGTTTTGCTTTGCTTGAGTGTCATTACCAAAACTAACACTGGTGTTTTAAGCTCTTTAAACACTAACTCTCCTTCACGCGTACAGACTCTTCTACTTGCTTCTATTAGTTGTGTTGCGCATTTAAGTAGATGGGTGGAAACAACCAAAATCATGGGGTGTGGGCTTTTGTTAAAACAGGGTTAGGTCTCACTGGTTTTGTCTTTGATCATTTGCGGCTTACTCGGAGTCTGGATAAATTATTAGAGGTGAAATAACTGATACACCCTTGCTGAGTGGACTCACTAAGCCTACTCGATCCAGGAGGAAATGGATTGACCAGTCCACTCAACAAGGATTAACAAACCAAGAGATATTGACGGAGCAATCCCTTGTTCTTACAATACGCATAGGGTTGAAGAGAATATATACAGGGAGTTATGCGTATATATTACTTTCCATTTCCCTTAGGTTAGTTTTTGGCTCTTTATTTTCTTTCCAAAGGAAGGATTCTTTTACAAGGCAAGGCTCTGCCATTTTACTTTAAATAAAAGATCTGAAACGGTGATGGCATCGTACCTTTCCTATCTTTTTTTTTATACGGACTAAAATTGGAAATAAAAAATAGAAGGCAAAACCTGATTTTCTCACGGCAAAGGATTTCTGATAGAGAAAAGGAAAGGGCCTAATTCAAGGAGTGCCGGCGATGGAGTCAAGCTTGCAGATGATGAAGATGGCAAGGTTATCCGGCAATTCCTTGGAGAAACTACATTTCCCGGTCTTTTGACGCCCCGTTCTCTTCCCCTTTTTTTTGTGTGTTTTGACCGAGGATGCGACTCGACCGCCCTCCACTGAAAGTGCCAAGGCCCGAATGGGTTTGTGGTTGCCTTCACCAAGATACGTGCGAATATGGTTCGGCCCAGAAATCATCTTGATGTCTTATCCCTGCCCCCCAGCGCAGTTTTCTTTGGAACCATTGTCGTGCTCAAATTTTTTTCGTTTCGGGTCCCACGGATGGCGCCAATCTGATGATGCCAAAATCCGGATCTGGGCGTTGGGCGTGCGCAATCGGCAAAACCAGCATCTTGGGTTGGTAGAGCTCCTATTCATGGGCGCCTGCGCTCATAGAAAACAACGTTAGAAGGGCCCCAGAGTGGGGACTCGGGGGCACCCTCCGACGCTCAAGTCAGGTATTGGTATCACAAATATCTAAGCAAGACTAATAGAGATAAACATGCTTATGGGGGGAAGAAGAGTGTCCTTTACCATTGAGCAAGGGGGTGCCTTTTATAGGCTCAGAGTTCTTACACCATGTTTTGGTGTATAAGCCATGTGTCCTTGTGTATGCCAAGTTTTTAGCATGTTTGCCACTTGTCGTAGTGCTTGCCATGCATTAGCATGTATGCCATGTGTCTAAAGTAAAAGGGGAATTTATTTATTTTTCCCCCAACACTTGTCTGTATACTTTTCTTGATCATAATTAGATTCCTTTGGTATAAGGGTGACACGTGGTGGGCTCTAACGGTCCTACCGTATTTTCTCCCTATCAGATCGCACATTTGCATTAGTTTGGAATGGAATGTATCTGTTTTATTTGATTGGATCTATATGCGAGTATACCATAAGGCAATGGTGATACGAACCCGATTTGGTTCATAACGGAATTGATCTTCTCGGAGGGAGGATCAGCCTCTTGACCCACTTCGAGGGTAGATTCAGTCCTCTTCATGGAATAATTTCTTCATTTCCTCCACTGAATCTGCTACAAGTATTTATAATAACTCCTAAGAAATAGCAACAACTCGTAGCTATCCTATCTACACTAGCATGCCAAAGAAATTGGTGACATCCTAACAAATAGCAATACCTCACACCCAACAAAATAGGTAACTCCTTCCCTAATAATTAGTAGCGTGCAACCTACCTTAACCACCACACTTCAACTCTACCAATCTATCTATCTAGACCCAATAACTCACATCCATACCCACGCCCTTAAGAATCTCAACAAAGTAATTAGTGCTGGCTTGGCAAACATGAAATCTTTCATGCAAGCTTTCCCAAATACGTAACATTCCACCCCCCTTGAAATTAACCTTGTCCTATTGGAGATTAATCAAACATAAAATGGAAATATCAGAACATGGGAATAGATCTTATACCAATACGGACTGTTCATTTCAATTGTTGTGCTTTCTCAAATTTCATACCTATACACGGGTTCAAGTTTCGATCGATATTTGCATACAAAAGGAATTCAAGTGCAAGTTGCAGGGCGTATCGATTGAAAATAAATTGCATGTGTTTGAGTCATCTTTATTGCTAGGGTTTCTACTCTTTTTCATGGTCGAGGTTCTTTTATTTCCTCAGATAAGGGATCTCGCTGTATTTGTATCCTTCGCATGTGAAAACTTGACCATAGAAAGCCAAGCTGAGACGCGATAGCTAAGCGACGAGGCAATGGATATTGTACAACAACGACAAAAGAAAGATCAGTTCCTTACTCCACAGGTGCCCCTGCATGTGTTTAAGTTCTCCTAATGAATCTATAGACCGGAATGGTTGGGGTGTGCAAGATCACTCTTGATAAATTCACCGACTTGAGTGTGGAAGTGGGGCTGCTTCCTCTCCTTACTCATTCTATAAGGCGGGGTTGCGGACCAAAAATCCATAGTAGAGGGCTGGCTCATCAATCGATCATAGAATTCTTCTCTATTCCCTTTTTCTTTTTCCTCTCTCTCCCTTTCTTTTTCTCTTATCTTCATCTTGTGATTAGTCACCATTCCGCACGTCTTCATCAATGGTCGAGACAACTACATTTTCAAACCGACCTCATCATGCTGTTCATCAAAGCTCTTTCGTTGTGTTTTTTTAGAACGATTGTGATGTTAATATGCATATGGTGTTGGGCGAGGATCTTTTTGATGATGCTGGATGGGTTGAGAGGAATGCCAGATTTTTCGGCGACGGCCTTGTCGAAATTGACAACGTAGATAAACGTCTTTATTTTGTGGTCTTTTCTCCTTTTCTTCTTTGAGCTTGGGATGATATGAATTCATTGAACACGAACCACCCATCCTAGAGGGGGCCATAAGCTCTCTCTCCAGCATTACTATTTTGGTTGTTGGAGCTTTCCTCATGTTTGCCCTTACGTGTAGCCGCCATCTCGTCAAGCTGAGTGTTCATAGCAGAAAACATCTCATGCATCTTCTTGATCATTCTCTCTTGTCCCATAGCAAGAGAACACATATCAGCTTCCAACCGCCCGATCCTTGGATTATCCATGCCTTGCTCTGATACCAAATGTTACGAACCTTCCTCTACTACCAAATGTTGCGGACCTTCTGATTTGGTTCCTAACGGAATTAATCAGCCTCTTGACCCACTTTTGCGGGAAGGGTCAGTCCTTCGTTTTGTGCAAAAACACAATTTATGGAATAATTTTTCTATTTTCTCCATTAAACCTGCTCTAATTATTTATAATAACTTCTACGAAACAGCAACACCTCGCAGCTATCCTATCTACACTAGCATGCCAAAGAAATTGGTAACCTCCTAACAAATAGCAATAAATCACACCCAACAAAATAGGTAACTCCTTCCTTCCCTAATAATTAGTAGCACGTATCCTACCTTAACCACCACACTTCAACTCTATCTAAACCCAATAACTCTCGTCCATACCCAATCCCTTACGAATCTCAACAAAGGAATTAGTGCTGGCCTTGCAAACATGGAAATCGTTCATGCAAGCTTTCCGTGATATGTAACACTCTGCGTGGACATGATTCATTCAAAAAATGTCTGCTCTTATGACTAAATTTTTATGAGAACTCAATGGTTCGAATTGTGCAATACTCTGGCTCACATACACAAAGCTCACTCTCAAAAATTTAAGGTTAGGATCATTTAGAAGGCACATCAACTTAATGCTTTGGATCATCGAACATGAGCACCCCACATATTTTTCCGTGTGTATTTGTCATGGATACAAGTTCGCCCTTAGGCACTTACTATATAACAACTCATAGAAGTTACCCAGAGACGGATATGACTATTCAATACGGCAAGGATTGGGTAGAAGGATCCTCTAAATTTGATCATCCTTGTTTTGGCGGATTCATAGAAGTATCCTTCTTCGGATATCGTTGTTGGAGCCTTGCACACTCCAATGTTTTGACATAATGACATGTCACAATAGACCAAAATAAGGGCTTTTGGAGTATTTATACAAGCTTAAGGCTGAACCTACCATTGGGTATTTGTACAAGCTTAAGGCTGTTCCTTTCAACATTTGAAAGCTATACATAAGAGACTTGTAAAAGTGTATGCTCAATGCCATGCTCACATTCCACTCCTATCCATAGTTGTCACTTCCATTTTGACGAGTGTTCTGTTTTTTCTTTTGAACAGAATATTTTGGCGTTTTGCATGCTTTCTTGTTCTGCTTTCGTAAAGATACAATTAACATATAAAATAGATATAATTAGATAAAAGGAAACATTGGAAAAACCAAGAGTGACAAATAGATACACATTTTACTAAATCTACCATTCATAAAGACCAAGTTAGCATCCACTTCGAATCCACATCATTGAAGTAGCATTCACATAACCCACATAAAGATGAGTTTTAATTGAGGTCAACTTCCTACTCTTACTCCCACCCCCAATTAGATTGTGGATGGTTTTCTAACCAAATAGGCCCTCAAAGTCATCTAACCTTTTTAGTCAAAATAGTTGGAAAATGAGATTCTAAAGAAAGCATGGTATATTTCAGCATTTTCAAAAAGGAAAAAAAAGCTTGGTATATTTTAGGTTTTATTTTGCAGTAGTTCTTTATTGGCATGGAATGTTCTGCTCATTCTAGATGCAATAGAATGATTTTGAGAACTATTTCTTTATATGATGCAAGTAAATCTAGTAGGATTGCTCCAAAAGTAGAAAACTTGCTAGTGTTTTTATAAACCACACAAATAAACCAAAAGATCCTAAAAAACAATGCCAGAGGGATAAAACGACGATAGAGTTGATTGAAACATGATCAGAGTAGGGCAAAACCCAAGATCCAAAAGGTAGTACTCTTAATTCGTAACTACTAATTATTCCTCTGAAAAATTCATTAAAACTTCACACATGTATGAACATGATCAGAGTATGGATTTTTCTTTTTGAATGGCATGCCCACATGCATGGATAAAATCATCATGTCTATGTAAGAAGCATGTATATGTAAGTATCATTTATTTATTGATTGCCATATCTTAGTTTTTGATTACTGCTTTTGAACTACTTAAATCTTGAACTGCTTAATTATGGTCATTCCAGATCATGTGCATATACATGCCAACTTATGATGCAATTTTTTATGGAAATGATGTAGGCGCAACTTCGTTTTGATAATAAGTTGGAACTCACCTTGTCTCATATGCTTGAACAAGCTCCAAAGGCTGCTGACAGCTTTCTGGGAATTGGAACAGCTGGCTAAGCATATAGGACAAGGACAAGGTGAGTTCCAACTTATTATCAAAACATGGTTGTGCCTATATCATTTTCCTATTATTTATTTATAATAATATCGATCCAGTTATGGGTTACTTTTGTTCAACAGATTGTATCACTGTGTGTGCATTGCTTTTGAACTTTTAGTGATGTATAAGTGCCAGATTTCTATGCCACTGCTGAAGATTATGCTATGACTATGAAATATTACATCAAATTGCATTTAACTTAACATTTAGGTTATTACCTTAGGATTCGCTTGGCTTAGTTGAGGACTGCGGGGAGTTCTTGCCATGGTTACAGCAAAAGGCGGGCCTTGAAATTTCTTCAGTACTTTCAGTTGGAGTTTCCATTTATGGCAGGTTTTGTCATATCACAGGTTTCACTTCAGGTCATTTATTTTTGCGAATGCATTAGCTCTGACACTTGAAGCAGTTATAAGGAGTTGAAATCTTTTTTTATTTCCTGCAAGTGTACATTCATAACAAGTCACTTACTTGTATGTTTTGGAGTTCTATATTTGATTAAGTTGTGCTTGGCATTATTTTAGTATATAACCTGCAATCCCATTCTTGCATGATGAAAATTTCTTGAGTTTTCTGTTTATTTTGATTGTAGTTTTTTGTTGACTACATTCTATTTCTCACTGATGGGAAAAACAGTTTTTCCTTATGTTTCTTTCTTATTAGGGAAGTTGTGTAAGCTAGATTTTACTTGGCCTGCATTTATAATATATATATATTAGGAAAATGTTTCTGAGGTGTATATATATATATATATATATATGAGAATAGAGTTCCTAAGGTGTCACCTCATATAGCTTATATGAGGTGGCGCTTAAAAATATATGAGAATAGAGTTCCTAAGGTGTCACCTCATATAGCTTATATGAGGTGGCGCTTAAAAATATATGAGAATAGAGTTCCTAAGGTGTCACCTCATAAGCTATATGAGGTGACACCTTAGGAACTCTATTCTCTTTCTCTCTCTCTCTCTCTCTCTCTCTATATATATATATATATATATATATATATATATATATATATATATATATATTATCCAAGGTAACAAGTGGATTAATCATATCATTATTGAATATCTTTATGTCATTTGGGGATCTATTGTTCTTTTAGGATTAATCATATCATTTCAAGGCAAATGTGATTGCTGATGGCCTTAACAATTCAGAAGTAGAAGGAATTAATGCCTTCAAATGTGAATTGTGTTTTGTTGCGATGGCTAATCTTTAATTGTTGTTTTAGGCTTGACATGATTATTACTCATTATTATATAAAAATCCATACAATATGAATGAAGCATCCTATCATGGATGAAACCTATGATTCTAATGCATCGCCAACTAATATCTGATCCCAAAATTCCCGAAATTCAATAACTCAAGTTGATCATCCTGCTATGGCTTGTCTAATTTTTAATAAAGAGATAAATTATACTTATCACATCAGGCCTTTTCACGGTCCATATGAGATTTCTTGGTTGAAACATTGAATGAATTGTATTTGATATCTGAGTAGCTTGTATTGAACTGCTTCAAACCCTAACTACGGATTAGTTTAGAACTTGCTTCCATGATGCAGGTCATTGTTTGCATCCAAGTTCATAGAAGCTGGAGATTGCATATTGAAGGTTCCTTACAGTGTTGTATGTTATTCCACTTCACTTCATAAATTTGTCTTGAGGTGCATCTTATAGCTTATGTCACAAATATCAATCTCGGTAATGGGCCTGTTCACGATTCTTCGCCACCGGTGCAAGGGAAAATGTCGGGATATATTATTGTTTTTTTTGTCGGATTTATATAGCAAAAAACGATAAAAATAAAATTATTTATATATATATATATATATATATATATATATATATATATATATATATATATATAGAGAGAGAGAGAGAGAGAGAGAGAGAGAGAGAGAGAGAGAGAGAGAGAGAGAGAGAGAGAGAGAGGGAGAGAGAGAGAGAGAGAGAGAGAAAACGGTTCCTACACACGTGTAGATAAGTTATCTACACACTAGCTTAAAATACAGTGGGGGCCACATTATTTGGGTGATCCAAACCATTCATTTTTAAGGCCCTCTCATAGATAGGGTGTCCACAAAAAATCAGATCCATAGGATCATCCTAACCATTCGAACTTTGGAGGCAAAAAATGAACTAATTTG